>NW_004955410.1:2066667-2145987 GCF_000276665.1 Chinchilla lanigera
ATATATATGTATATATACACATATATAAATATATATTGAAGATCTTTGTTTTTAAAACAATGAAGATGGAAACACTTATTACCTGAAGTACAGGAAGATATGGCTGTTTATTGTATTTAGGTATGGAGTAGAAATAATTCTCAAAGACACATGGATATACACAGGAAGCTTAATTTCCAGTTTCTAATTCCAGCATTAATCTTCATTATCATTTTTATATATTATCAAGAGTTTACTCAAGTTAATCAAGTTAACCATTGTCTTGTAAGAGCATTCTGCAGATCGCTGAGGTGCAGGCTGAGTGGGCCAGTGTTAAGACAGCTCTCTTGTGACAAACAGCATTTGCGGGGTTTGGTGGAACTGGCTTCCACTGGGCAGAATACCAAAAGTATCATTTTTTCCAAATATTCCTCCACTTAATGCACACAGCCATAAAGTCGGAACTAAAAATGTGCATGTACTTACTTTTCCAGGTAAAGAAATATATAGACAAGGATCGATTTAGAGTTTGAGGAAATCATTGCAAAAATTTAGTAAAATGTAAAAGTTTTTATTGTTTGCGAATGGTGAGCTCATGTGAGAGTCAGAGCCCGCACTCTCCTGTTGGATCCTTGCTATCAATAGCTGAGAACTTGTACCGTGTTCCTTCATGACTGGAACATTACACCATGTATTCACAAACTGAAACAGCCATGGCATCCCATAAATAATGACAATTATATACGTGAGTTAATGAAATTGATGGTAATGCACTTGGCAGTTCCTTGTCATTTCTATGATTGGAAATTCTTCTCAAAGACATCTTGTCTTGGAATGATTGAAAAAAGAAAGCAAATACTTTACATCCAAAGTCAATGACATTTTACTAAGAAATGAAAAAAGTTGCACCACATTAATGAAAACAAAATAAAAAATATGAGAGGACCAGCAGGACAGCAGGCAGGCTGGAGAACAGCGGAGAACCTGACCCAGGCTGAGGAAGGCACGGCCCGGGAGCAGTGTGCTCGGTGGGATGGGGTCAGCACACCTCTTGCAGGGAGTTGAGGTGCAGAAATTGGGTTGAAAAGTCGCGATACACTGAGATACCAAATGGATATTTTTTTCTTTCTGTCAGCTTTAAAAATGGCATATTTACCGAAAGAGTTGGTCTTATGAATTCTCATCATATCCCCCCGGACACACACACGGATGGTAACTCATTTTTCGTGTGTGAATGAATGGAAGTGTTGTCTTGATTATGGCAATCATATCACATTGTGTAAGCATACCAAATCATTAAGGTGTGCATCTTAGATATGTACAATTTTATGCATCGATAAAGCTAGAAAAATTCATATTGGAATAACAAGAAAAATGCTATGATTCTAGATGCAGACGATTGGGAATAAGAAAGAAGAGAACACGGCAAGTTTATTCATAATAAAATAAGGTAATAGAACTTAAAAGGTTTGTTTTCCTTGAGAGATAGCATTAACCTGAGTATGATGCTAAGGAAGACAGAGCAGAAATTACATTTAGTTTATAGTTATATTTTTAATTGAATTATTCTGTTAATTTCATTGGCTGTTGAGTTAGACAGTGGCTTTCTTAAATGATGCAAATACAGTTCCTTGGAATGAGAAACTTGAAACATTAAAGATACCAAGGGCATAAACTAGAGAGCCTGTACTTAAGCAGTGGAGCTGTGAGGGAAGTGGGGGATGAGGTTCGGGAGAACCCCATCTTCAGTTCTGCCTCTGTTCTCTGCTGTCTGCACGCTGGCTCAAATTCCCCAAGCCCTGCACCTCCACACTGGAAGAAACTATATTTCCTGTACTACAGAACTACCCTGAGGATAAATTGAAGTGTTAACTAAGCTTCTGTTCAAGAAACGCTATTTATCATTATGTAATAAAGTAAGAGTAATGAAAGAGCTGCTGTGAACATTGTTTTTCTTTCCTAGACATTTGTATTTGCTATTTTTTGTTTATTAGAGTCCATTACTCTCCATGAAACTTTTCAGTAATCTGAAAATCATTTTTAAGCAAAGAGTATTTGAAGTCAAAATGAAGCTCTTAGCTCATATTTTCTTTAGATACTTTACTCTCTGTCTGTCCTACATTCCTTTACTGCCTGGCATCGAATTCAATGAGATCTCCAAGATGTGAATGAAAGAGTTTGATTTGGATGACTGTCAAACCAGAGCTACCACAGCTATAACAAGCTTCCTCGTATTTATTTCTTTTTTCCCTCATAAAGTAAAAAGAAAAAAAAAATTCACTATGTGCATATTTATAGCTGGGGGATGAATTTAAAATTTTAAAACAAAATTTATATATGGAATTTGAAGGCCTACATTTTTTAAATAACTATTTTTATTTCTTTCACAACAAATAATGTTACTAAGAAAATCTATAGGAACTCTTTTATAAGAAATATCTTGTCAAATGTGAAGCATATAAATCAATAAATAAAATTCTCAGAAAATTAAGAATAAAGATTGTTATGCAAATATTTAGGTTAGTCACTTAAAATTTCTGCCATCACCAGCCTTTACACATTAGTAATTAGTCAAAGAGATATAATTTTTCTAATAAGATGAAATTTACTAATTCCTATTGCTATTATGGCATGTTTTAGGAATTTAATTGTTGATGAATGTTTGTGTGCATTTTAAAACATATGTATTTCTTTTTTACATACTTTTGTTAAACCTGTATTGCTTTCATTTCCTGGAAAAGCCTTTGGTATGATATAAAATCAAAATTCTTTACATTTGCCTTTTGCTTTCCCCCGTGATCACCTGCTGTATTGCTATACTATCTCTGTACTTAACAGGGAGAAAGTCACTCATTTCTGAGGGAAGTCGGATTTTCTTCTTTGAAGCCACCTGGGAACTGTAGATAAACAGTATAAGTAAAGTGGGAGAAATGTTTTGGACCGCCACCACCTCAACCCAAATACTAAAATAAAGCTTTTGTTCCATTGTCAGAAGCCCAGAGTGCAGGGGAAGAACAGAACGCCCCCTGCCAAGCACACACTGAGACCTGCTGCCTTCCCTGTTGGTGTCCACATGGCTTTGATTCCCACCTAATTGCAAGAAAACACAAACACTGGCAAGGGCTGCCCTGGGTGTGCGGCGACCCACTGTGCTGCACAGGGACTGCATTTGTGTGCCTAAAGAAAACCTCTGGATGATGTGTGTGTTTGGCTCTTATTCTTAGAAACTTAATAGGCCTACAGAAAAAGAAACATCATAGAGACAATTGGGAAAGAGTTTTGATATTAAGATGAACAAATAAACACATTCTCTTCCTTCGTGACCCTTGTGATCAATAACTTTGAAAAAATCATTCAGTTCATAAGATGGAATATTTAAAGGGAGCCAGCTTTCTATTTAAAATGCTCCGTACTTTTTAGGGAAAGAGGGCATTCAAGTAGAAGGGCAAGACTTTTTTTGTTTTGTTTTGGGGGTTTTGCTTGTTTGTGTTTAGTTTTTGGTAAAGGGAAAAAAATGAAGCATTTTACCCTTCCACATGTGGTCACCTCTTTGGACGAGTCGGTTCTTACCCCCGACTTTTGTAAGGAACATTCTGTGCCCTTGGACAGCAACATCAACCATGAGGGCACATGTAGGGGCGGCTCCCTCTTTGGTTTGTTTCAGGATTTCAGGTCAGCATTTAAGAGAGTTCCTGAATCACAACAATTGAAATAACAGGAGAATTTAGTTCCGAGAACATCAGGAGAAGCTGGGTGAATACTTCCTGAGTAGCCGGTCCTTTCAGTTCTCAGCACACGTGCTAGGAGCAAGGTTAAAGCCAACACTTGGTCAGGTGCAGATTCACACAGCACTGCTTGGGGAGGGAATGTAGGCGCACATCTCACATGTTGGCTCATCTGTAAATTTCCCACTAATTTCCTCGTCTCATCTGCCTCTCTGGATTTAGGAAAGGAAAGTAATGCTCACACACAGAGCTGACAGCCACCTTGACATTCTCATTTAAGCATTTGTGTGATCTTCAGCATCCAGTGCCTACTCAAGCTGTGACAGTGATTCTGGAGCCAAAACCTTCAAAGCAACTGAATCTTAAATAATTGCTGTGTCCCACTCAGGAAGTGACGTTAAATTGGTCCAGTCATTAAAAATTGCAAAGCATACTCATACAACTAGAAAACGTGATATTAAAAAATTTTCACATTGTATGTTATTGGAACTTGGAGTTGTGCCGCCATTTGCAAGATTAACCCTTCATAAGACCTGTGAGTGAAAGACGTAAACAGCATTTCCCTTCCAAAAAGTAAATCCCAGCCACCTTATTCTGCTTTTCAATGTTTAGCACTACTTTAAAGTGTGAATTATGTTTAAAGTGCGATATATTCAATAAGTAACAACTAGTTCACTGTTTTGTTTCCATTATGATGTAATTTAATTTTGTATATGCCCCATACAATCAATTGCAAAAATTGTTAAAAACTGTCAAAATTGTTCTGTCAAAATGCTTCCTTTCTGTAATTCCACTTCCATTACCTTCCCTTGTGCCTTCCCAAACTGTTCCTTAAGCGCTGGGGTGCAATTCAGATTATTTCCACCATGTTCCTGGAAAATTAAGACTCAAAACAGTGGTGCATGACATTAGCATAAAAAATAAACAGAGAAGTTAAAGAGAAAGATGATCTTAGCTTTGGGAAAATTTTGCTGGACGCATCCCTTCAGAAAGCACCAGAAGCACATGCTCTAACATGTACAGTAATACTTCTTCGGTTCACAAATGCTTCTGTTCACAATTTGGTTCTTAACAGTTGTAGACAAAATTTTGCCTCTGTTCACAAACTCTACAACAGGTCACAAACACAAGGATGGCTGTCTTCCCCACACAAGTACAAATGAGGACATCTATCCCCAAATAGAAAAACAATTAAGTTCATGAACCAAGGGACATGGGTCTGATGTGTCTGTGTTTACAAGTAGCCCCTAAGTGGTCTGCACATGCTTGTTGGTAGGATAGCTTAGCAGTGGTGTGATCGTTGCTGTTCTGAGAACAAAGATTTACATAACCAAGGATATTCTTGATGCAATGCATGCTATTAACAATTCTCACACCCCAAACTCAACACACACACACACACACACACACACACTATAGTCATCTATTAAGACTCTGAGATAATTTACTGCAAAGAAACTGTTTACATAGTTTTATTCTCTATTTTCTTTAGCTTTGCTTTTGATAACAGGTCAGGGACAGTGCAGATACTACATAAGAAAAAGCATTTTCCCTCAGGAAACACTGGTGTATGATTATCTCATGAGTTAGAGGAGGACGGAGAAAAGAGTAAGAGATGATGCTGCAAACTGAGGACAGGAAGGCGGTGAATGCTCTTTCACGATATGATAGACAAATACATTTGTTGATAAATAGTGGGAATATAGACAGAACATGAAATTTCAAGAAATTAAAAGGGTGAAAAATTGTAAGGATGTGTACATGAGATATTAGTTTAATCAGTAACTTTGAATTAATTTACTTTTAAAACTTTAAGAGGTTGGCCGTTCTGCATGCTAGAGAAATAACGTAGCAAGTTCAACAGGAATAGAATTATTTTACAATGGCCGCAAAGGAAAACACAAGAAATCATAGGAAATGGGGAAAAATTAGAACTGTAAATCAGCTCCAAGGGTCCACCATTGTTAAAGTATGAATTTTATTGTGCAGCTAAGTGAAAGTGGTAGATTTATCCCCAAAAAGGGTGATAATCTGGCCTGGTCCTGGCCATGGGCTTCCCTGGGTGTTTCTTTGGCCAGTATAAAGCAGGTGCAGTAAGACTCGGGTGATTTTGAGACTTTAAGACAGGATTGTTTCCAAAAGGTGACAAAGAAATTCCTATTCAATGTGACTGCTTTTCTTTGAAATATCCAGGAAAACAGAGGGAAAAATTCTCAGCACAGTCCCAAAGTCTCTTACTAATAATGCACCCATGCTGAGGTCCATGTCCCATGTCGGCCAAGGTAAACTCAGATTATCTTCACAAATATGTTTATCCACAACTGTCCCATTTTACAGGTACAGAGACTGAGGTAGGAAAATCCAGTAAAACTTACAGGATTACACAGCTAATGAACAACAGAGCTGAAATTTGGATTTAGTGAACGTAGATACCAAACTTATTCTTCAATCGCCACATTATATTGTCTACCATCCAAACCTATAGGAAACCGACAGTAATTTCCATTTGGTACAAGGTGATAAAAGTGCAGTTTGAATGAGAGAAACCAGGCCGCCATGAATGAGGTTAGTGGCGCTCCCTTTTCCGTGGGAGAGGAGTGAGTCATCCCGTTCAGTCCAGTCCCGGTGGAGCTCGTCAGCGATGGGCACTTGGTTGTCAGCACGCTAACCCTGAGCCTGACTCACTTCCGCCCCGTGATCCCACAGCCTGTGACTCAGGCCAGCACCCTCCTGGCTGAGCCCCAGCACTGTGGTCGCTCCCGGTCCCCGATGCCCTCTGCCTGGTGGTCCCTGGGAAGGAGTGCAGATAATCACCCTTTTTACCAGAACTGGGCTGTCTTACAGGCAACCCAACTGCTCTCAACTATTAAAAACGCTTTCAAAAAACTGAAGAGCAATGGCTGGAAAATTTTAAGCACAGCATGAATCTTCTGACAGAGTAATGAATTCCAGGTCAGCCCGAGAGTGACCCCGTGGAACAAATACAAAGTTCCAGAAGCACAGAACTGAGGGCGAGGACAGAGAAGAGGAACAACATTTAACGCACAGTGAGAACATTTCACACCGAAAGACACAGGTCTCTTTTAAGGCCAAAAAGTTAAACATGTACATCGTAAAACTTGGTAAATTTTAACAGGAAAGTTCAGAGCCAGAGAATGTTACCGGGTTAAGAAGAATTGCAGCACAGCCTTAATATTTCTATGTAGCTATTTCAAAGGAGCACGGGTTCAGCTGATCCTGAAGCCACTTGATCCGGATAGCTGACCCACCCTGAGGCAGTCAGGCCGTTCCCTGTGCATGGCCTGTGGAGGCAGAATGGGCTTCACCTCGAGGCTCTGCCCAGTACTGAACCCAGTGCTGGCTCCACCTCCTAGGCAGTGTTGCTGCAGCCGGCTGGGGCTCACCCCGAGCCCTGGGGACACAGCGGGAGCAGCATCCAGGGACGGGGAGGCCAGGCTGACTGGGGCTGCAGTGACGCCGTGCTACGTGAACAGGAGCTGCTTGTCAGGAGGAAAACCTGCAAGTGTGGAGCCCGCCCGCCTCACACACAGCCTGTGACACGTGGATCAACTGAGACGTGTAATCGTTGTCTTCTTGGTGTTTGATATGGAGTTTGGTTGCTTGGTCTGGGTTCCATTTTTTTATTAAAATTAGTGTAATTTGGCAAAATCAAAACCACAGAAACATTGCAGAGTAGGAAGAAGAACCCCAGGGTCTCCTTGACCCATCCTTCAGTCGTACCTGTTGTCTCTGGCAGTGGCACCGCTGGGACCCACACGGGACAGCCTGGCACGATGGGTCACACCCTTTTCTTCTCTGCTGGTCGGAGGCCTTCAAAGGAACCTCCTTCCCCTCACCCCCTTGAGCCTGGGGGCGCTGGGGCCTTGTGCAGTGAAATACTCCTGCAGGTGGGCCCCCAGGTTATGCATTTGGGCGGGGAGAGGAGAAAGCAGCCCTGTCCTCCCTGGTATCCTCTGCAGGCCCAGAGGTCCGTCTGCCCTGGTCCTGAGGGTGCTGATTTGATAACTGGACTCATCTCTGCAAGGGTCTCCAGTTACATTTCTTTTGTCCTTTGTAATCCATAACTATGTTTGAAGAGAGTTAGTTTGAGACTGAATAAATATCCTGTTTCTCATCCTACTTCACCATTAACTATAGAAACTCTTGACATTTTTGCATGTAGGTGATTATTTTCTAATTTCACTTATGCAGATACATTTATTATTTGGCATTCTGCTATAAAGAACATGTATCTCTTCTCCCCATTTATTTACATATCTGTCCATGTCAGCGTGAAGTAGTGATTTCTTATTCTACTTACACATGGTACTATAAATGTCCCACATTTCATCAATGGAGTCTTCGCACCAGATCCTTTATCAGTTTCACATGTCCAAGAGCATTCTTTAAGGACTTCAAGACCATCTAGAGGCACAATATCCCAGCTCCTCTTGTTCTTTTTTAGCCATAACCTAGAGATGACCCATTTCTCTGAGAAGTACAGCTTCCTCTCAGGGGAATCAGTAGGTAGAAAACAAGATCTGGGCGTCAGATGTGTTCCTTGGTATCAGGGCTGTGACAACCATAGGCTCATTCAGTGGACGGGTCCAGAAAGAACATGTATTGTCACATACAACTGTACACGTCTATCTCTGTCTGCACCTATACCTGTCTCTATTGAATTATGACTTCATACCCACAGACCCAGTTTTAACTTATCAGCACCAAAACCAGACCAGTGAATCTTGGGGTGGAATGGAGAGAAGAAAAGAAAGGGCGTTGCTACTGCTGATATTTGTTTAAAGGTTTCATCATCATCTGCAAAGTTTTATTGAATTTTCGACCAAGAAATTTTGTCTAATTTCCTCATTTTATATCTAAAATAATCAACATAGAGGAAAACAAGCCTACTCGCCAAATCAGTGCATTTAGATAAATGTAATGATTTTTACACAGATCAATAATTTTTCATTGATCAGCTCGTGCTTAATCGCCTAACATAAATTTGGATCTATCTATTGTCAAGGAACTAAAATATCTAAGAATTATCTATTTTGATTTCAAATTTGGTGAGGACATCTATGAACTTCACTGTATTTCATAAGTTGCTTCTTTCAATCTTTTCAATACAATCATGTAGTAGTAATTTAAAATCCATTTTACTAATGAGATCAGTTTTCAGGAAGACTAAATGAATTGCTTCAAGGGTAATAAGGGTAACAGTCATAGCTCAAATTCTGCTGAATTTGTTCTAAATCTGCTGAGCTTGATAGTACATTAGAACATAAAATATTTGTAATAACAGAAGGAGGGCTGGAGTGAACCATGCCAAATTGTAATCAAATTAAAATAATCATTGCTTTGAAAAATTAAATTAGACTGAAAATGAAGCTTCCTTGAATGTTTTCTCAGCATGTATGAGTCCCTGGATTCCGTTCCCAGTACCACAGAAACAAAATTAAAATTTTTAAAGTTAGACTGTGGAGGTGATTGATATTTTAAAATTTTACTGCTATATGTGAAATAATTAAGCTACCCCAAAACAGGTTTATTAAATACCAAATATACGCTAGAAATTGTGCTTTTAATCACAGATATAAACCTGATTAAATCAAGTCATCAAAGTCTTACATGATGGTTTACTTGCAGAAAACATAATTGATAAATCTTTATTAAAAGAGTATTAAGAAATGCTTATTTAAAAAGGGCCCAAAACTTTTTTAATGAAAGTACACAAAATACTAGAGAAGTACAGATCAAGAAGCCAGCAAGTAACTTCGTGAAAAATGCACTGTGAGTGCTAAGAGGGCTCTTACTTTCTATGAAATGGGGAGAGTAAGAGATAGTGAATAAGGACTGGGTCCGTGCGTATCTTTCTCTCCTGTGCCCCAGTACTTGCTAGTGCTGTCTGATTTAGTGTAGTCATTTAAAAACACAGACTGAATAAACAAGTAAGTGACAGAAGCTGGATGAATACCCAATAGCATCTTCCAGCTGCAATCCAGGGCATGGCATGGCCAAAGACGAAGGTCAGTCTGGCCAGGTGGCGTGAAGCCTGCCAAGAATGCGTGTCCTGCACCCGACATCTCAGGATGTTTTTCTTTGCTCTTGAGCAGGGCTGAGCCCTGGAATATGGTGCAAGCCAAGGAAATAATTTGAAACTTCCTGTGGGCAACAGTGAATGCAGCCATACCTTACGCTGAATATAATTCATATGAGTCAGAAATTACTTCTATATGTAATCAATATTAAAATTACTAACGAAATGTGCTACAGTCTTCTCTGTGCTAGGTTTGGAAATATAGTGTGAGCTTTGCATTTGCAGTAGTCTTCAACCTGGCACAGTAATTAATTATGTTGTAGAGTAAATTAAGCTATATATATGTGTGTGTGTGTGTGTGTGTGTGTGTGTATAAAATGTTCACACTGGCACATTTATTTGATCCAAATATCGACCAATTTGTGTCATTAACATCCGTGGTGACCTGGAGTCAGAGCTGAAATCATACCAAGGGGAGTGAGGGTGTGTGACCTCTTGTCCACACCTGGTGGGTGGATTTCTGGAACTTATTTTCTATTTTATTGGTCAGCATTAAATAACTTTCATAAAATGAGCCTGTGAGTATCACAAAACATAACACAGCGAAGAAGTAGTGCAGTAACACTTTTACTCTTTAAAGGAAGTCTTGCTCTGTCTGAATTATAGGTAAAAATAATAACAATAATAGCATCAGACAAACCAGGTTGGCATCTGATGCCCATAATATTACCAAAACATCTACTGGAGCTATAGAGAGCACCTCTAAAATTGAGGGGAACTTGACCCCAACTCTATTTTGTACTGTGAGATATAACAATAATAATAATAATAGTAATAATACCATTGTGATTGCTAAGGAATACTAAATACGATCTTCCTTGCTAGACATTTCCACACCCATATGTACTTGCAGAATTCTGATGAACCTAAATTATCTCAATATATTTACTAATAGTGCTGCCTTTTGCTCTCAAAAAGAAATCTTGTTTAGAAGCCAAATGATTTGTTATCTGTGTTTATCTCATGCACATACAATTTACACTCTGGGTGTTTAAATGGAATGTAAACGTACAGGAAATAGCGCATAAGCTCATTTTTTAATGGATGAGCACATGTTCCTCAGGACTTCGCGCTTTGCGGCCTCGCGGTGGGGATCACCGGGGAGACGCCCTCGCCGGACGCTGGAACCCTTCCCAGGGCCGGGCCGGGCCGGGCGGGTTGCTTTCCCGGCAAGCTCTCGGGCCGGGAACGCGTGCTGCCTCTCAGACTGATGCGAAGTGACAGTCTGACAGGGCTGTGTGCTTTTCTCTGCTCTCTGCGCTCCCCACTCCCTTAATTGTGGGAAGAGGGGAAGTAATTGTCAGGAATTCAGAGGCCTTTCCTGCCTAAAGGGTTGTTTACTGACCGAGGGGAAAGCAGAACCCAGCGGAGGCGGTAGCTAACCCAGGCCAGGAGAGTGGGCTCAGTCCCCAGGGCGAGTGTGCAAGCCCCGCTGGCCTCCCGGGTGGACCCTGGGGACAGTTTCGCCCCAGGCTGGACGCAGCAAGGGCTGCTGGGGCAGAAGAACACAGGGCAGAGGGCAGTGATGGGAAATCGGGCCTCCGGGGTCTGTGTTATCCCTGAGGCTCTTCGGGCGCTCTGAACGTCTGCATACCAAGAAAACACAACTTACCTAGAGGTACTTTTCCGTTCTCTGTAATCACAGGATTATTTTCTACTTAATCTGAAGTGAATAAATTAACACACTTGGGAGAACTCGCCATGAAACTTGAGGGCCGCTAGAATGGTTAGGCAAGGCTGTTAGGGAACGGGCAACCGAGCTACCCCTTAAAGACCCTGAACTGCACAAGGAACAGAAACATGATTATCTGTTTGAAATGACGCTCCCAGCAGAGGCAAGATGTGAAGCAAGGCACAGAGCCTACGAAAATACGGTAGGCCTTTGGCAGAGAAAAGGAATCGTCTCCATGCGCCCACTCTGGAGTCCAGTGCGTGGCTCCCTCGGCGCCGCGGCGGTCCTACAACGCATTTTAGTGCTTTTCACATAGTGATGATTGAGATGAGGACCACAATTCTCAAAACGTGTTCCTTGGAAGACTAGCTTTTGCGAGATGTGTGGGGGAAATGTGCCACATGTAAGTAAATATGGGAAAATCCTATACTCGATTATCGTCTTAAAATTCATTTGGCATATGCACATACTTAATGATCTTACCTTCCCTTGCAGTGTCTAAACTGGTTATTTACCTTCCTTGATTACACCATTACTTAGGCTTCTTAGATTCCAGAAACTTTAGTTGGAGTGAAATCCATTAATATTCTAGGGTACTCGCGTCCCACAAAAAAATATTCTGGGAATTGCTGAGCTGGGGGAATGTTGCCGATGTACTATGACTCCTGGGAAGCTGTTGGACATAACAATAACTAATTTTGAAGAAAATCTGAGGCAGTTTTGGATATATATTTCAAAATATTTTAGGTGAATTTTTGGCTTGTATTGCTTGGCTATTTGGGACTTCATGTCTGAAATGCAGAGTTACTTTTATGCCCTAGTTGGGTATGAGCAAAAGACTTCATTAACATAAAACCTGAGAAATACTGGAACATTCTTGACAAGTAATATTGGAATGTAAAGCCCGTGATTTGATAAAGACTAGGGTGAACAAAACACATTCGCATGCAATAAGCGGAACATAGCTGAAAGATAGACATTCTCAGAAGTTTATTGTCGGAAATAACCACTGTTGCTGTGTGGCTGATATACTATTGAAAATTAATTGCATTTACATTTCTACTCATGACTATTAGTTATTTCTTATGGTGGAAAAAAAGTTGAGCTGGAAAAACAAAACATTTCCCGAGGGATTGCTTGTTGGTCCCTAGGGACAAAATAGTATAGTTTTCCAGATGCTCAAAGATAATGGTGTAACCTGACCTCCCTGTACAAGAGCAACTTGGTGAAAGTGTGGGAAAATCTCAAGTAGTATTTGGCTTTGCAATCCACTCCCATTTGGAATCCGGGTGAGTGATCAACCTAAAGAATAAAATGAAGCTAACAGAGTTGGTGAAATGAAAAGGTATTTAAGAATACCCTAAGATGTTAACACTAATGCAAAAATATTTTATTGCCTAGTTTCTCAGAACCAATTTCTTCTGGCTGTGATCAGCTAACATATTCAAACGTAGTAAATATTTATTTTATTGCATCATTATTACCCAGCAGAATCTTCTGTTAGTTACCGATAACAATAGCTGTAAATGATTCATTACACAATCACCGACATTAAACAATAAGCGAGTCAATAAACAAGTGGAGACCAGCATCTGGAAACACTGTCTATAATTGTCACCAGGGCAAAACAGATTCCCGATTCCACCGAGCAGGCAGAGGTGCCTGTGAAGTCGCCCCAGTTGCCGAGAGAAACACTTCACTTTCCCCAGATTTCAAATTTTTGTTGTTTTTCAGTCTTGCTCTGTGATGACTTCACATTTCCCGGTTGGTGTGTCTATGACATTTCTGTTGCCGATTTGCCTTTCACTGCAGTCATCCTCCCTTCACTTTATGCTTGACCCCAGCTGTGCCAAGTGCTGGACACTGAGCACACAGAAGGATCAGAGAGGAGGCCTCCCTGCTGCCTCCAGGGATGTGTAACCAGGGAGGAAAGACCATGATAAAATACAGACAGCATAATTGGGTTTAGTAATTGAGAGGAGCGGTAGGAATTATTACCACTTAGTATCTCACCTCAAAGATGCAGGTTGAATTAGTGAAAACACTGTCAACATCAGTATTTTCACAGTTTTTGGATAGGATTGCAGCGGGGCAGACTTTGAAGAGCGCTGGCAGATCTGTGACCCTCTGCAGACCTCCCGCAGCTTCGGGCGCCTGGCCGGTTGAGGAGGTTGTGGTGTGGAGGAAGGCTCTGCAGGGACTGCGCAGGACCCAGAGGACTCTGCCTATGCTCTAACCTCACCCCTCCCAGAGCCAGCCCCAGAATCACCGGGACACTCGGCTCAACCCGTCCACAATGGTGGTCAGGGACCAGGTTAGATGTCTCTGTAAGCCAGACATGCTGATTGCCGCTTTTTCATTGTTATGTTTCTATAGCAAATTAAATGACTCACTGTCCAGAAAATGTAAGGGTTGAAAACTGCTAAGCCCATCTTATTTTGTGGGTTTATCTCCTTAACAGCATCAAATGTGTGCACGTGCCTCTTTAAAAATGGTACACTTCAGAGGAGGTGGCTAAAAAACAAACAGAAAAAATCACAGTATGAAGAGGAAATCAGAGTGAAATTAGGAATAAAGATGATGCAGTCTAAAATACGCACCCTAAAATATGCAGTCCCTACACACTTCTATGACATTTAAAGATTCTGAGATTTGTTCCATAATAACAAATTGCTTGCGAAGTGTGACTTAAAAATGTAAGCAGTGAAACTGGGTAGGACTCAGCTGAAAAGAGCCAGCTCCCAGTGAGTGGGCCAGCGCAGCAGAGCGTGGGGCAGTAGCTGACTTGGAAGTCCCATTTTGGGTGGATTGCGCAGTGGCTAGCGCTCAGGAGATACAATGTCTACTGATCAATTGTGCTTCTTTTCGTTTTAGAGCTAAATCTTGTTAGTATAAAATTCTACTCTGTTAGTATATTATTTTGAAATTTAATACTGGCAGTTGTTCTTGTGGTGAATAACACTTAATCCTAATGTTCCCTGAGGTTTACTGAGCAAAAGAGCAAACACGGCCAGTAAAAGACGCATGCAAAAAGACTACAACAAAATAGATATGATGACCAAGGTCCAGTAAACAGCACCCCACAGAACAGGCCAACCATGGAAATGAGGGGGAGCCCTGGGGTGGGATCACCACCCTGCTGGCCTCCCCGGCTGGCCCAGCCTTCCCTGTGCCCCGATGGAAAATAGACCTGGCTGGTGCCTAGGGGTGGTGCACGAGGGGTGCTCTGCAGGGTCACCCATGTTCCCATTTGGCTTCCAGGTGGCTTAGTGTTTATTTTCCATTATGCCAAGAGCAGATTTTTAGAGGAGAATAAGTTACACAAATTCCTTTTCCTGGTTCACGGAATTAGGCCCACCCGGGCTGAAAAACAGAGTGAGGGCAAACCTTCACGCCAGCCGACCTCGGGGTGAGCCAGATGGGCAGGTGACTCACGATGGATGCTCTCAAGCTGGAGCCTCTGAACACTGATGGTGCCCTGGGGACAGCAGAGCACTTTCTCCCCGAAATCTTCGCGCTTCCAAACATACCGGTTCAACAAGTTCTGTTTGCAAGGGGGAGAATGCTTTCTTGTTTTGAAATAACATGAAAAATAGCATGGTTTCTTTCCAAAGAATGTGTTTCACTTTTATTTTCATAAGTTTTTTCTTTTGAAAATGAGTTCTTATTATACAGTGATTACTATATGAATTCTGAAAAAGTTGGTAAGGGAAAAGCATATATGCAAAAGACCCTTAAGTATGTAGATGCTAATAATTTATGTGACAGAGGTAAATAGCAGTTAAAATGAAACAAAAGTTTCAGAAAATAAAGTTCTGTGTGATGCTCGCCTGTACAAACTTAAATACCAATAATAATAATACAGTAATGTTTATTTCCTGAACATTAGATTTGTGCAGAGCATAGAATATGTGCAGAAGCAAGATGTTTGACTTGGGGATAGGTGACCCTCCTGTTTAATCCATGTTCTACTATCAATTAGCCATTTTATCTTCTGCAATTCCCCTACCCTTTTTTCACTTAAATTCAATTATCCTTAAAATTGGACTTTTACTGCATTATCTCTTAGGTCCCTGTAAGCTTTTAAAGCTCTACGATGCTAAAGACTAACTTTACATATTTCCCACTCCTATAAATTCACATTCCCCAGTTTTTATTAAGGTTTATTTGGATTAATAACATCACTCCTGTGTCCAAGGGTAATCCACTTGAAAGCCATGCACCATTTCTTAAATTTTGGTAAAATAAGTTTTCAAATTAATCAACTACATGTAGTGAGCATTGTAACTCAAGTAATTAAACTAGGTTAGTAAAATAGTGATTGAGTTTATTGTTCTGTATGATTATAAAGATTGCTAAATAATTCCATATATGTAATTATATATACTGTATATAATTTTTGCACATATTATAAAATTTTGTTATGTAACAAATTCAGACCATTTATTTATCCAAGATGACAAAATAAAGAATGGAGAATTCCAGAAAGAGAAAAAAAAAACCAAGTAAAAGAAGGAAGGGAGGAAGGAAGGAAGGAAGGGAGGAAGGAAGGAAGGGAGGGACGGAAAGCCATGCGGGCGGGCAGGCAGGCTTCTCTGGTTAGACAGTAAGGCAGGTCCTTCCGCTTGCAGAAGTCACAGAGTTTGCATGTAGATCGGCCTCACGCACTGGTAGCAAATTAGAACCATTCGTCCCCGAGTTGGAGCTGCAGCTCTCAGGGGTGGCGTGGCTACACCGGTGGGTCGACATTGCTTGGGAGGTGAATTTTGAGTAACTTGATATTTGTTAAAGGAGCAAACTTTGCAAACGATTTTCTTTAAAGTAAGTCAGAACAGGTTTAGGTTAAGCCTATGATAACAAGCCTCCTGTTCCACCCCAGCACCCCGCCTGGAGAGGGCCGAGGTGTGGGCCAGGAGCACTGTAAATTCCGTGCGTGCTGCTCCGAGGGTAAAGCCAGGTGCTGGATGAAGATCGCACAGACCCAACTCAGTTTAGCCTAAGGACCCAGGCAGCATGCGGGAAGGGAGAGGGCGGGATGGAGTTGGCCTCCAGCTTCAGGGAAGCAGTCGCTCAGGATTTCCCTGAGCCTTTGCCTCTCATTTTCACCTGCGCCCATCTGGTTCCCACTGCTGTCTGCAGGCCAAGTGAACAGGAGAGGGGAAAGGTCCCCATCAGCTTCATCTCCCTGGGACCTCCAAAGGAAAACCGCCTTCCTCCTCGGCACACACACGCACACGCACACACACACACACACGCACACACACACGCCCATCTCCCAGAGACAGACTGTGCTCCCTGTTTTGGCAATCAGTGGCCTTTCCACTTGCAGACAGACCACTGAGGCCACGGGGACAGTCACTGTGTGCTATGGTCCCCACAGTGAAATGCAGAGAAGCCTTGTCTCCTTGATTCAGTCCCATTTTTCCCTTCAATAACATTTAGAGAACAGAAATTCAGGGAGCAGCTGCTCAGCCACCAGTTTCTTTGTCATAGTCGTAATAGTGCAATTCAAATAAACGTTGCACATTTATGTCTGCAAAAGAATCAGACAGGTTACAGACAGCAGTAGACAGTAATACCCCAATCAGGTGGTTAACCATGAGAAGTATAAACAAGCATTTAGAATGGCTTAAAAAGGAAAAAGGGTTTACTGCTTTAAAACTACAACCTAAATTTCATAGTTGTGTCTAACAAATGATGTTGATTTAATTTGGTTAATCAGTCTACATGTGTATGTTTGTGTATTGGAGAATATTGGATGCTTTTTATTAAATATCTCAGACGTTTATATGAACACTCAACCAATTTTAGCTGTTTTTTCAATTCCTTTGTATAAGCATGGTCACAGAGTTAAAGATCGTCTTAATTATGACTGTATACACATATACACTGCATATAGTCTATTGGATACACTTTTAAATATAGGTCTACATATCAGAGATCTTTATAACGAAAATCAATTTTGAAAGACCTAGAACTTTCATTCTTTGCTGGGTAAGGTGAAGAACTTACTTTAATGCTATTTACTGACAAATATACTCAGTGTCAGGCATAATTACTGGGTCCTGGGAACGTAGGTTTTTTTTTTTTTTAACAGTTTCAACATGGAAAAGATCATGTGTTGCTGTATATACCTTTGTAGGAAGACAAGTAAGGGTAAGAGTCATGAAACATATTATTTTTATAATGCATTTAATAATGTATAAGTATTTCTAAAGATGGCATCATATATATACCTTTGCTGAAATACTTCAGATTGATTTAACAGGTGTGTTTGCCTAATATATTGAAAAAAATTAGAGACTATAAAATGACTTTCATAAATTTGACTGCATTTCAAAAGTTTTATTTTTATAATTGTGATAAATAATATATAAGAGTCTGTTGTTGGACATCAGTTATTAGGTAATGTTTACATATAAGGTTGTAAATATTGTAATAAGCCCTGTGTGTAACATTCACAACATTCCTAAAATGTTCTTGCAAGTCCTTTGGTGGCCAGACTTCAGCTAATTCATCATTCCTGCTTTCTCACTCACCAGCTAAAGCAATTTCCTTCACTGGTGTGCCAATTGGCACCTCAAGTTTCTTTTCAATTATGTTTTTAATTTTGTTAGTTGTATTTGGCCTTCCATTTTATTGCAGTTTGGGTATTACCTCTTTCTCACTAGATGACTCAGAAGTCCTCCCCCTTCTTTATACTCTTCTTAATTCAAAAAAGGCAATTCCCAAAATCTGGAATGGATGCTGACTTCATATCACACAGCCATCGACCCATACAAGAGCCATTTAATTTTCAAAGCCGTTCTTTCCCATCTCCCCCAAACTGTGCAATGACTAAACGGAGTTGTGTTCTTCTGCTACCGTGATAGCTCTGGAAGACTCTTCCTAGGATATCACTTGCAGCTATCTAAAAAGAGTCACTCCACCTTAGTCTTGCACTAAATTATAGTTAAGTTTTTAGAGCAACATTCAAGGAAAACAATTCATTCTGTGACCCTAGCAGTGTTCAACACTCCTTATTTAGCTTAGATCCCCTGCATATCAGTTATGTCTCCTCCTTCACACATCTTGTGGCTCAGCTACGTAACTGTGTGCTCTCAGGGGACAGAGTGGTCAGAGCCATAGGAAGCAACCGGGGTTTGCAGAGTTGAGACCTGCCCGCTCTACTCGGCTGGGCTGGACCAAGGGCTGCCGACAGGACAACTGCGAAGGAAGCTTTCCAAATAGGCGGGCAGATGTAGTGGTCTCGGCAGAACAGGGGAGCTCTGGCTCGTTCCTGATGACGATCTGTAGCTCTCAGAGCACCCAACAAAAGGATCAGTGTTACAATGGATTCAGGGCAGCAAGACTTCACTTCAGGCTCTGGCAGTGCTGAAGGGCCCTTTGCCGGTTTGGTGAGCTCTACTCTGAGATTGGGGTCACTCACAGGGAAAAAAAAGCCATGGGTTAAAGCAAGCCAAATGCAGTAGCTTACAAAACATTGTGCATAAGCTTTGGAATCAAACAGGTGTGATCGGATTTGATTATAAACAGTTCTGCTGTATATAAATCTTCATTCCTGTGTGGAAGAACCTTTACCTTTCTCTGCTATGGTAGTTTTGAAAAATCCAAAACAGAACTCAAATAGAAACCTTGATCATTGCAATGAGCTACTTGGCAGGAAGCGGGTGCTATTAGTCAAGCTGTAGGTTGCTGGAGAAATAGGTGACATAGGAAATCAAAACAGGGGCCACACCAGAAAGCGCCTCAGAACATTCTTAGAAAAGATTGGAGCTTCCTGTCTCATAAGAAACTTCAAACAAAGTAGCCAGAGCTGAGTACTCTGACCCCAGAGAGAGTGGCCTGGTGCCTAATTTCACTTGGGAGCACACCGGAGATGAGGAGGAGCCAGCCCCACGCAGTGTAGCAAGGACCTTCTAAGCCTTCTGCAACCACCCAAACCGAACTGTGGATTTTGTTGCTCCGGACATGAATGTGGCTCATTCTTAAGATGCTCAGCTCCTCTGGCACTGGAGTTCAGTTTGGTTACACAGCATCTCATGTGTGTTCATGACTGCATTTTATCTGAACCATATGGGTCCACAACTGGGCTGGAAATGTAATGAAAATACGTTATCTTAATATATCTGGTATTCTTGAATTTATTGCATTACAGAAGCCAGGAGAAAACCACAGCAGTAATTTTTCTTATAGAATGCTGGCTCCGCTACAGCCATCTCTAGCCAGAATGCAAAGCATAAATATTGAGGAAAATTAAAAAGAACAGGAGAAAGAATTATCCCCATTGTTGTGGGCCCCCCAAGTAGCTTGCTTCAGGTTACTATTTATTTTGCTCTCATATTTACATTCTTTCCTAACATTCTGGAATCTTTGCATTGAATTATCTTAAGTATTTCTTCTGTGTGAATAGCTGAGAAGAATCTGTAAACTTGTATTAGCAAGAGGGGACACTTAGGAACATTCAGAATAGTCCTTATCTGATTAAAACAAAGATAAAGGCTGAAGTGAGACAAAAAGAAGTAAAGGCAACATATAATGTCAGAATCAGTAGAGGAGGATCAATCATCTAAATCTCTTTCATGAAAGTAGTGATAATGTGGACTGAATCATAATTTATTTACAACATGCAGTTAAAAAGAAATTAGTTTTAAATTATGTTTTACTTTTGACAGTCTGAGATATGCCAGGATAGATTTTTGTTTCCATTACTTAACTCTCAGTTCTAACACTACAAATAAAAAGTTTGCTAATTGTAGTATAGTTGAGATTGGGAAGCATTCTTTTCCTTTAGAAACAAGAGTCATGATTGGGATTATGACTTTATCACCATAAAGGTCTACTATGTATTAGGTAAGCACCAGATAAAGGTAAGGTGCTCTGCCTTCAAATGCTGTTGTAAAACAAACTACAGCGAACTATGAGCATGAGAAGTTACTATTTCCAAAGAGAACTTTTTAAAGGTGTTTCTGTGCGTGTGTGTGTGTGTGTGTAAGAGAAGATGGAAAACACATATGGAACTGACTACATGCCAAGCATGTTATAAATGCCGTGTATATATATCCCACAGAAATACTGTATGCTAGATGCTTTTTATTAAATTCCTTTCATAGACACAGAGGGATGTACAGTATAAAATATCTCAAAGGGGAGGGCAAACCTAATACAAAGACAGGCTGAGAGAAGACTCCACCTCTTCTGTTGCCAGCATGGGAATGACAGGTTCTGGAGGACTGGGATTCCCCAGACCTGGAGGCAGACTCCTGACCTGCGCTGTGCACTGCTTAGCAGGTTTTCCAAGTGAAAGTAACTCAGATTCCCACAGCTCAAGTCCTTCTGCCTGCACATGTCTGATTGTGGTTCATCAGATTACAGAAGAGCATAAATTCCATAACATATCCATAGAGTTCATTGCAGTTTAGCATGTAGGGAAATACTTTAAAAACTGAGGCAATGGGAAAATATTTACCATAAGGGCTAACGTAAAGAGAAGAAACCAGAAGTATATTTTAAAATTCCATTTGCTAAAGCATAAAATTGATATGTTTTTTTTTTTGTTTTTTTTTTTGGTTTTTCTCCGGTACCAGGAACCGAACTCACGACCTTGCGCTTGCCAGGCAGGCGCTTTTGCCGCTGAGCTAAATCCCCAGCTCCTTTATTTTTTTTAAATTATGTGACACTTAAGAACATTTATTTACAATTTTACAGTCAACATTACAGCTTCTCAAACCAACCCCACCCACTTCAAATGAAAGCACATTGCTGTCCTAGCTCCATGGGTCACCCATAAAATGCAGGCTCTCCACAAGCTTGATCGTGACATAGGCAATGAAGCTGTCAGAAGTGCAAGTTCTTAGTCCACACTTGGTAAAAGCCTTATCAGACTAGTAAAACTGATGAAATAGGAACAGGAAAAAAACATGTGTAATTATTTCTGCCAAAAAGTGGGGTAGTCTCGTGAGGACTGGTAAGTGAGAGTTGGTTAAAGCTTAAAAGGTTCTAATCGCATTTGTGAGAAGGCGGTTTTAGCACCCATTGTCTTAGTTACTTTACTTGTTGCTGTGACAAAATAGGTTTATTTAGCTCACAGCTTGTGGAGGTTTCAGTCCATAAGCAGCTAGCTCCAAGGCAGGGTGGCAGGGCACGGGTCAACAGTTCATGGCAGCAGAAGACAGCAAAAGCAGCAAGGGAGAGAAAGAGCAAAACAGACAGACAAGCCTCTTTCAGTCTTTTATGCTGTATGCAGCCTACCCCCTTAGGTGGGTGTAGCACTCACACTCATAATGCCAGCACCGCACTCTGAATCAATCACACACTCTAGATTTCAACACCTCTGAAAAATCCTATCCCCCATGAGGCTTTGGGGGACATCCAGTCACAAACCATAACACCCATGTTTCTATAGGCAGATTTAAATATATATAAAATGGATAGATAGATAGATAGATTTGCTTAGTTCTTTCTTTATGAGAAGTAACTTAATTTTAAGAAGTTAAATGTTGAATATGGCTTATTGAATACATGCATTTTCTTTTGGAGTGTACAGAGCACATGATTATATGTTGAAATACAACAGTACTGAGAAGCATGGTGACCACTTTGTGAGAGGTGCAATTCCGTGGTTTCTCTGTATATAAAACAGCAATGCGATAAACATAGCATCAAACGGAGGGATGCTCTTCAGCGGAAGTGCGCAAGGCTAGATGGAAAAATGCAGTGTGAGTTCCCACGCAAATGTTCACAGCACATGCAACCTTGCTTTGCTACATGGTTTTGGTCCAGAGGTCTTGCAGACCTGATCAAAGAGGAGGTGGTCTGTAAGATGGGAAGAACAGTGACCACTGCAGTGAATGACTGTGAGGACTGTATACAATATCAGCAGTGTACCCAGTGCTGTGTCTGCACAGACAGTTAAACGGTTATTATGGAGAGAGTTATTTTGTGTGAATCTGATTCCCCTGTGAATCTATGGAAGATGTTCTAAAGTTCAACGTTTGCCATTCTCATACCACTGTGTTCATTCATTCATTTATCCATTTCCTGCCCGCTCACCAGCATTTATCTCCTATTATCTGCTTTCCAAGCACCATTCTATTTGTTGTAGATGCAGGGAAGTATAACAAAATGTACTTCGGAAAAGTAGAGCCCATGACGAAACAGAGCCTCAGAAAGTGAGCTTGCTGAGAGTCACCCCTTCTCTGGGACGGAGGGGTCCTCGCCTCACCTCCTGAAGCCTCCTGCTTCCAATGCATGCTTTCTTGCAGGGGACTCACTCTGCTCCTTTACAGGCTTGTTTAATGTCTCCTCTTACCTCATGTATGATATCAGTGTGTTCTGAGTGGCTTTTGATCTGAGCCATGGAAGAGCCCTTTCTTTCCCAGGACCATACATATTTGTTTTCTTTTTAAAAATAAGTACTCAGGATTTATTGTGAGAAAGTTTGATACTATTCACTTTCATGTTCACTTCTTTGTCTCAGTGGCAGTTTTGGATCATTCTTACCCACACCTTCCAGTCAGCCCCACGCACATCCTCACAAATACACATGTTTCCTGAGAAGTCTGTCTTGCATAGGTTTAGGTTTAGGGAATAAATTTCTTTTATCAGAATGGATGGGGTAAAGTAATGAGCAGAAAGAAGTATACTCGTCTCTTTAGTTATGATTGAACCAGATGTGGTATACTATCGGATAAAAGGCACCAGAAACAAACTCATTAAAATTACATGTTATATACAATTTGTTTAAAAACATATTATCCCACATAACCCGTCCCTTGAAGTCTCACCTAAGGGAAGTGATCCGAGCATCAACCAGTTAAAAGTGTGATGTGCGTTTTTCAATACTTAAATGCTTCATTTAAATCTTGGAAAGAACTAATTCATGTAAAAATACATAAAACACAGGTTTCTTGATATTGAGGTTTTTGAAATGCACTAGCTCAAAAATAAAAGATCATTGTAAGGTATCCTATTTCCTTGCCCGAGTTTAGTTTCATGGTCACAAGAACAGGTTTTGTGCAACAAGAGAAACAGAACAGATGGCAAAGCCACAACTCGGAAAAGAAGAAAACAACATCATCCCTTCTGGCTCAGATAATCCCGAGAGTGCCGGCTTTGGAATAGGAAGAGTTTCCTACAGCGATACCTTAGAAAGAAGAGTCGGGTTTTGTGGCCGGAATTCATGACTGGATGTGCGGAATCCTGGGTTATAATTCTGGCTGTGGCATTTGCTTTTCATCTTTATAATAAAAAAGCAGCGCTGATTAATAAAGAAATGTTGACAGACTGTTTTCAGGGCTCTGTGGAAAGTACACTAAGCAAATATTCGCTGTTGCCAGAAGCATTTAAAATATTATTATTCAAATATCAGATGGCCAAAAACACGAAACACCATGGAGATTTTTTTTGCTAGCCTAAAAATGTGAAAACTGCAAAAACCAAAGGGATCATCATCCCAGTTTTTTTCTGTTCTTCCACAAGGCTGCAAGAATGATACTGAAAGGGGTAGAATTATCTTCTCAAAACACAGCACATAAATCTTTCTTTGGATTGCTGTGCCACATTTTCTCTTTCCCTTGAACTTTTGCATGGGGGAAAATTCCCCAGAAGCCTGGTGGAACATCACATTACCACACATCCAACTCTGGAAGCCTCACGCTCAGGAAGCAAGGCGAATTCAAGCCACTCGCACCAACAGGGCCGGAACCTGTGGTCAGGGGACGAGCTTGAGGGCCCAAGTCCTCACCCACCCACGGACGCCCACAAGGTCCCACCTAAGACCACGAAGGGCTGGGTGTGAATCACAGGGTGGAGGCTGGGACCAGCACGGGCTGCCCTGAGGAGGGAAGGGGCAGAGGGCGGTCTTGGGCACAGGACAGTGTCCGGCTCTCCGAGCTCCAGGCGATGGTTTCGCTCCTGCCGGACGCATCCCCAGCCTTCGCAATCACCCTTGTGTTATCACAGGAAAGACCCAAGTATGAGACACAAGGAATGAAATATCATTCTACTTTGTATGTCTAAGTCCTAGGAAGAGAATTTTTACCGTGCTTTTATCCGCATGCTGCCCTTTCCCCGGCACATTACATCGCTGGAGTCACAATCCTCATTCCATCTAAACCATTTCTTCACGTGTTATAATTACACTGTTTTTTACTCCAAATAAGCACAAGCAAAGTGAGCATATTTACAAAACTCTGTCCTGGGTCTTTCCTGCCTTTCAGTTTCATTTAAGGAGAGCTGCTGCACGCACAGCTGGCGGAATAGAGTAGGGAAAGTCAAGCAGGCGCTGTTTAATTTCTAGGAGACACCCCGCACGTCCCGGTGGGGATGGGCGTTTCGGAGGGCTCGCATTCTTGTCCTAAAGCAAATGACAGGAGAGTTACCGCGGGCGCCCGTGTGTCGTGCATCATAATGCTTTCGGGGTTGGCCGATTGCATTGTGTCAAATCATAAACATGTACCCAGGAAAGGTCAAGGGAACCCAGGGCTGTATTGAACAATGTACTAAATCCCAGTTCTCTAATCTCATGGCGAAAGTTTTAAAGTTTTAAACAGGTAGCGTGTTAAAGCAGCATTTCACTAGATTTGAACTACAGATGGGTTACTTGTTATAAGTTCAAAGAACTCCAGCGGAGACTAAATTTTTAAAAATAAATAAATAAAGTGCCTAGCCTGCTTTGATGAGTGTTTGACATTTATTACTTCCTTCCGCTTTTTTTCTCCCTTAATAAATATCTTGTGTGATGTAGGAGGGCCCGGGTTCTGGCTGCTATGGAGTCAGAAATTAAGTTAGTCAGAAAATGAGATTCCCTCGTTACCATTTGACTCATGGAAAATCGTGGTGACACTTTATTTCTCCAAATGACTTTTGACGGTTCTTTAAATCTCCTTTCAACTAACTGTCTTAGCTGTCTAGGGCTGGAGTACCTAAGTCATGGGGAACCTCCTGGGGAAGAGAGGAGCGCGGCGCTCTGATACGTTGCCAGGTTAGGTCTCGATTTCCCCAGATCCATTCCTGCTTCCCGGAGAAGCGAAAAGCTGTCTGACAGTCAAACTGCAAGAAGTCCTGCTCGCCCCTCACCGAGGAGTTTCCATCCAGCGGAAGAGTCATCCCAGGGTTTGGAATATTTTTCATTTGTGCCTCATAAACAAGTTTAAAAATAACGCCGAAAAAGGATGTTCACCATATGCCGTCTCACAGTTTGCGAGGGAAGAGGGTGAAGTTACCAGAGTCGCCTCAAGCCCTTTGAACTTGGGAGCTACATGTGTTTTCCACCCACTGTCCACTGTGGCCATGGAAACCCTTCCTCACCAGCCCTGGCCGCGCTCCCGCCACCCAGCCAGCACCGCGCGCCACTTTGCTGCTGTGGGTGATGTGACCGCTCTCGAGCACAGGCTTACACTCACTAAGCTGCTGTGCTCCTTGTTTACATTTCTAAGAACAGTACTTTTAGATAAAATAATGATTGCAGATCATGGCTTAAAAACGTCCGAAATATCTCCGCGTCTCAGAGCAGTGCTCGGTTCTCCACATTGAACTTTAACCCTGTTGGAGGGGCAAGTTGGTGGTCAGGGTTGCTCTGAGGCAGTGGTAGAAACTGTTATAAAACAGAGACTCCAGCCCGTCTGTGTGGCCTTCCTTCACAAATTCTCATATCATTCTAGGTGCCGCACATGGTAAACTCAGGTCTTCCACCCACCAGGACATGTCACTTCCCACCAATGAAGGTGTCTCGGTGCTTCCCCTGCATTCTGTGTGCACTTTCGCAAACGTGGAGATGCAGGGTGCACAGCCTCCCCCACCCCCACCACCACATCATCTTCCGAAGGGCCCCAGCGCTAACTGCATATCACATTTTACTCCTGTGCTCTTGAACTGTACATTTCTGGGTACTCAATAAATCTGCTTTAAAAAGTGACACAAGCAGGATCGTTTCATGTGCCATCATCGTAAAAAGGGCGTTAAAATTTTTAAAGCCTTGCCTATTGTACTAGTTGGCAACCGTTTAAAGGATCAGAAAACATCAGTGCAGTGTTGCAGAGTGTCTCTGCTTTTATTTTTGGGAGCAATCCTGGGATGGCTACTAATCTGTACACCATCTTTCCTTTCACTCATTAGCAGAATCAGCTCTTACAGTGACACTAAAGACAGATGTGTGCTTGTGATAGAGTTATAGGAGTTTTGCATTCAATGGAAATAAGGCAAGGACATAGGAGACAGTGTCAGCGTCTAAAGTTTTCTTGGTTAGACCAAAGAGAAGGGCAAACATAGATTCCAGAGATACTCACCAAAGACCATAAATCTAAAGAATTCTTCAGGTCTCAAATTTCTTCAGTTGCTGTCGGGTGGCCGCTGTGGGCCTGTGCATGTCTAACTTGAATTCTACAACCTTTGAGAAGAGGTCAAAGTTCGGTGAGGAAGGAGATGGTTGCGAATGTTGCCTGTGGGGTGCAGTGTGGACAGAAACCCTAGTAAAAGACAGGAGAGTGTTCTCACACTCTCACCTCTCTAGGCCTCTACTACGACAGCTCTGAAATGATGGTGGGAGATTAACAAACTTGCAGAGGGACCCTGGAGGGAATGGAGAGAATATGCCCTTTTGTGTAACTAGCAAAAAATGTCTGCATTGTGATAAATGCTTTAAATGAATGATTATTTCTACTTGCTGTGCTGGTATTGGTTAATTCATCTTTAAGCCAAGGCCTGTCTATGCACAAGAACTCACAGAGGTAAACAGGTACTTAATGCTCCCAAGGTCTTTGTCTGATGACAGGGATCTATTTTTAATCTGTTTTTAGGGAAAAGCTTTAGAGCCCCATCTCAATTCTACCTTTCACTTGGGCTTAGTTTTAAAAAACAGGTTTTAACAAAGCATGTATGCTTTTTGGATGAAGCCTTGCCAAACTTTGCTGCACTGTATTTGAAAATGATTTCTCCAATAATGCTATCATGACCCATTGTAAACGTCTTTTCCTACATATGTATGGGCCAAGAGGTATGGCCAAACTATTCTGGGACAGTCTGATCTGTGCTGGGACGTGTCAGGTCAGCCCTGCCCTGCTCGGATGTGTACACAACAACCAGGAGAAAGCACAGCAGGCTTCTTGTCCTCTTTCACATCGAGGCTGGTGGTAGTCACATGGTATGTTCACTTATAACAGTTTATCAACTGGCAGTTAAAATTTTTTATTTTATAATCATACTACAATAAAAGTACTTCGAAAGCTGAAAGAAGAGTTGTCTAGGGTCCAAGATGTTTGGGAATTGGCTGTTATCTAGAATCTACATTTTTCCATGCTGGGTCATTTCTGATGTCAGATTTCAGGGAAACCCCAAACCCACAGCCCCTCAACTCGTACTAGCAGACTTGCGGACGTGCCGCCCGCTGCTCCCACTCGCTCTCACGCGACGCTTTTCACCTGGTGTCGCTCACACTCAAGAAGCTTCCTGTGGGTTACTGAGGACTGCAGCTGTGCGCTCTCCCCCTCACAATGCCTCTTGAAATCTCAGGGAAGTGTGTGGTTGTGTTCGACGCGGATGTCCACTCCCCCACCCAGCTCTTCGTTCTCATCTCCCGGTGACAGAACCTCCAACCTCAGCCTCACCAGGCCTCGTGGTCACCAGGAGGGTTGGGACCAGAGGCTCAGATGCCTGAGTCTGTCACAGCCCCTTCCTTCAGTTCTCCCGCCAGTTGTTTGTGCAGAGAAGCTTAATTCTTTGTCTCCCTCACTCAGGCCTGATCTCCTTAGATTTTGCTGCCTATGATTTTCTCATTTCTCTGCCACGTTCCTTGTTCAGCTATAAATCACCATGTTCATATCTCATTTTTCCAACTCAGTTAAGCTTCCTTTGAGTTTCTGCCAAACCCCCCACTGTAGGATCATTTAAACCAGCCTGTCATCTCTGTGCTCCAGCAGAAGTCCTAGAGAAAATCACCTACAGTGACCACTTCCCATGGAGCAGGTCCGTAGTAACCAGCGTCGCCTGCCCGAGGCTGCCCACGATTTTGCCCCAAGCTGGCCAGTTCTCTCAGCACCCTCCCAAGCATGCAGGTGACAATGGCTTGCTCATGGTGGCTCATAGCCTCCTCCATCCCTTCCTCTCCCTCTCAGCGGTCACTTAGCTTGCAGCTGGGGTTTAAGAACTGATAATCTTCAAGGGAGAACCGCCCCCAAATTCTGCCACCTGAAGGACAAATAGAACTATCTCATTACTGGATTTTTTAATTTCGTTTCTACACAGCAGAGATGATTTAGTCCTCTTTGGATTGCATTCTGGAACTTCTGCGCTTCTTTCTCGGGGACACCACGCACTCTGCACTTCTTCCCTCCTCTGGCTTGAACTTCCTCCCGTAATGCGTAACTCTCACTGTCCTTTCACAGCAATTATTTTGCACCTAAAGCTTTTCTGTATCCATAAGCTCCCTCTAGACGCAGGTTTCCTTTTTCACATTTTCATCTCACAAGGAAGGATCTGCATACTATGTGCAGATATATACATACATGTGCCATATACACAACATGTGCACTACATTCCTACATGCATACATAATGCACATGCTGGACCTCTACATCTAACTGAGTACTGTGTGGACACACGTGCATAAGCCTCTATATGCACATTTTTAAATACCTTTTACTCTAAAATCTGCTCTCGCTGAAGTTGCAAATAGGTCACTTAATCCGTTTGGACTCTTTCTCCACCAGAATGGAAATTTCATGAGGGCTGAGGCTGAGAGTGTCTCACACCCCTTATAATCAGTGTTTAGTAAATATCTTCTTGTGGTTTAATGTTATAGAAAGTCATTTAGTTCTTCAACAGAAACTACATTTACAAACACACTGATTTTGTTGGATGTGGTGCTGCAGGCCTGTAATCCCACTACTTGGGAGCCTGAGGCAGGAGGATTGCTTCAAGTTCAAGACAAGCCTGGGCTACAAAGTGACCTCAAGGGCAGCTTGAACTGCATAGCGAGACCCTGTCTCAAAAAAGGAAAAAAAAAATGGGTTTTGCAAAAAGAAGTTCTTAAAGTTACTAATGCACAAAAGAAGTGCTAAGGCTATTAAATTCAAGTCCTTTTGGCAAACTTAATTTAAATTCATATTTTAGCAACTCAAAATAAATTGATAATTTTATACAATGCCATTTCTCTGAAAGAAAAGAAGAGTAAATAATACATTTTATATCATGTAACATAGCTTGACTCTTCGCTGTATATCAAATACTCAGTATTAGCATGCCATCCTGATTTATCTTTTGGAGAAGGACTTGTCTTTATATGCTGTGCTTGAATGGAAATTTAGCTTTTAATAAAGACAAATGTCTTTCAAGCCTTAGGACAAAATCTTCCCACACAGGCCTTGTCTGGCAGGTGTGTAAGTGGTGACAGGCGCTCACTTTCCATACGGCAGCTGATAGGGGCTGTTCTGTTGCATATGCAAGTGCAAATATGGTACCATATCTGGAAGAAAATCCCCTCTCTGTGCTTCTCTATGGATCACCTTCATAGGGAAGCTAGGAGTCCTCCATCCGAATAGGGATCATTTCTCCATTCTCACCTTTGATAACAGGCTGTCCCTGCTGTCCCCTGAGAGCTGACAGTTCAGCCATGTGGTGCTGCAATTTGCCAAGGCCACCCAGGGACTGCCACCAATCAGCAGTCCCCAGACCAGACACAGAGCTTCCTCCTGCTCCTCAGTCACCAAAGACATCCTGGACGATGCGTGCATGGAGAGGGTTCTGGTGGTAGTTTTCTTTCTGTGCACCCTGGCAGGTACTCAGAAGAGTCTCCTCCGGGACCCAGCAGAAGGTTCAGTTACACACCTAGTGGAGTTACTTCTCTGAATTATAGAATATGACTGTCAATGCTCCATTACTCATATTACATATTCAGTTAGGAATATGTGACATGCAATGTCTCAGGACCCTAGGGTTACATTTCTCCAATTTCAGTAATTTTTATGTTTTTTGTCGTTGGTTTATTTTTATTTTGTGGGCCCTGAATCTCTTTCTCGATTTTATTAACCCACATTATGTGATCACCAACTTGCAAGACTGGGGAAAGAAAGCCCCCTTCCCTAAGGTCTACCGGAAGACACTTCCTACTGATAGTTGAGAGAATCCTATGGAGCCTGTGACCCAGGAACCCCTGGAAAATGTTTTCAGGATAAAGTAAACACCACCGGCTGCTGGGGGAGCCCAGTGTGCAGAGACGCTGGCTGAGCCCCAACACAGGGAGCACTTGGGAGGAGTACAGGGAGGGCCTCCACGAAGCATGGCTCCATCCCATGAATATGGCTCAATCCCGTGAATAGCTTGCTGGCCCTGAAGCAATGAAGCCTTCTCCGGTCAGCCCTCTGGCTCAGTGGCACCCCACTGTCATCACCAAGTGTAGACGTCTTCACTCAAGGACAAATGAGGACACACTGCATACACTGGCATCCATCCTGACCACACATCTGGTTTCACATCCTCCGGTCCACATGGCTGTCATCCTCTCCTGACTTCCAGCCTGCTGCCCCTCCCAGCTGGCTGCTGTCCTCTTCACTTCTAAAGCTGAGCTCGGTGGACCAGCAAATGATACTTTTCCTTTCCCTAGTGTTCCTGAAAACCCACAGAAACACAGCACTGATGGGGTCAAAGAGAGCCACTATTCTAGAATGGAGAAATCAGTGGGCTGGTTGAGGGCAGGACATATCAAAGTCCAAGACACACTGCTCTGTCGTGTAAAGAGCTCGGGTTAGACTGGAACCTGTTCACACTGGGCCCCGTAAGGGAAAGACTGGCTGCATAAATGCTATCAGCACCATGTCGCCTGCACTGATTAAGAACTATCAGCGCCCAGGAGATAGTTTTGATCTGGACGTGGGCTTCTTGGTTATGTTATGTTCCTGCCAAACTGAACTGAAAACAAACATAGGGATCAATGTTCATAATTAGCAAGTGTTTACTTCTAATAGATATTATAGCAAAGGATGAAATCAAAATACATGCTTTAATGCTGGAATCTTTATCATGTATTTTCATATAACATTAGCAGAAGTAACCACTTGAGAAAAGTTTCTATTATTTAAAAATAGTGAACTGTCACCTTATACTGAGTTGGGAAACAGGTTAAAATGAAAATGGAAGTGCCACCCTTGTTTCAGCATTTTAAAGACCATACTGGCTGGGCCCAAAATGTTGGCCTCCCAAATGTCATCTTTAGAACAAGTTTTGAACCTACCGTGAGCGCCTGGGCCTCCTCTCCTCTCCCAGCAGGTTCGGGCGGACCCCGTGTGGTCCCCACAGATGTGGATGAGAAACTGCTCATTGTCAATCAGCAAACACAAACAAGTCAAAGGCTGCTCAGCCCCCGGTTAAAGGTAAAGAGGCTCAAAGCCCCCAAGAGTTTATTTTTCTGGGACTGAGATCTGCAAAGTCACTGGATTTTGGCTTGCACAGTAGCCACAAAGGTTAAATTGAGGTTAAGTTTCCCAAACAAAATGGAAGCAATTAAACAGTTAAATCAGTTGGTTTTTTTGCTTTTAGTCCAGAGAGCAAAAGAGGAAAGAAAGAAAGAAAGAGAGAAAGAAAGAAAGAAAGAAAGAAAGAAAGAAAGAAAGAAAGAAAGAAAGAAAGAAAGAAAGAGAAGAAAGGTTTAGATTAACTGAAGGTAAATTCTTGTGTATCTTTAAGTAACAAGGTGATACATAAGAAATTGCCTCTTATGCTTAATTATGTGTTAATATATCCGATTTTTTTTCAGTAAAAGTGACAACAGAAAAGCTCCTATATCTCCGTCCAGCAGCAGATTAGGCGATTTCTCTCCTTTAATGAAACATCTGAGGAGTTATGAAGTCTGTAACTTTTGATGAAGAGGGCTTATTACAATGGAATAACTTACTTACGTTTGTATCAGTCAATTAGAAAGAAAACTGAAGTCAAAAGACCCAGAAAAACGTTTTCTTTCCTTCGAGCAATGTGTAAGCAGATCCTACTTTATTTTATACAAAGAACTTCCACACTGGGCACCTGACTCGATTTCTGAAGTAACTGCCAAAGGGCCCTTTGTCCCGGACACCGTGTTTGGTCAGCGCTGGAGCCAGACGGGAATTCACACAAATTCCATGCACTGTGTCGCAGGAGACCTGGAGGCACTCCTTTTAAGCGTTCTGGAACATTTGGCTTTGTCTCTAAAAAAATTCTTAAAAATGACTTTTTAAGCACTGTAAACAAAGTTAAAATTATATCCCTGAAAACATAACCCACAACCGTGGGCAAAGGGGGACAATGTGTTTACTGTACCCACATCTTTTGGCAAGAAGAAGGAAAACATATTGGACTGTGCCCATCACAGGACCCCTCCTTCCCAAATTCCTGCTCTGTCTTGTCCAGTTGCTGTTCAGAGAGCAAGTCCTCCCTGCCTGAGACCGAGCCAAGTGTTTCAGGGTAGAGGTGCCAACAAAAGGGGGTGGGCCTGGGATGTGGTCTCTCCAGGGTTCCTTAGATCCTAGTGTCCTCCCAGGTTGAGCTGCTCATGAGCCTGTACCCCTTGGGCATAACAGTGGACACAGCACCCCACAAAATGCAGAGAAGCAGAATCTGTATTCTTCAACTGCATGGAGCATGGCTCACGACCTCCCACCCACACCCTTTCCCGCGAGCACTGAGCCTGGTTCACAGATGTCCCCCCATGTGTGCTTTCCTCCAGCCCGGGTCTGGCCACCAGGGAAGAACCAGCCACTCGGAGAAGTGCTTTTTGGTTTCTTGAAGTCCTGCATTCCCTCCACAGGAATCCTGAGCTATGAGAGGTCTTAGGAGGTTTTCTGTAGTCTCTCCAAGGTGGACACCCGCCCAGCACACAGTGTGCAATTAAGAAAGGAGAGAGGGCGAGATCAAAGAGTGCAGTTTTTAGGTGGAACACTTAGAGAAATCCTTTTAGCATTATAAACAATCGCTGACACACTGTTTATTGAAACACGTGTCTGAAAAAATATTTTAACTCTTCCAGACAACTGGGCTGAAGAATGCAGTTTTTATCCCTAGCGTAGGTAGAGACACATTGTACAGGGCGTGCAGTGTGTGTCTGCAGCCTCCCTTGTGTCCCGGATTGTGGTGACCTCACTTGCTGGCTCCTGGCTGTCCATGGGGTGACCGCTGTGAACTGTGTGCTTCTGGGGGGCAGGACAGAGATGGAAGGAGCGGGCTATGCCTGTGCCTCTCCATTCCTCAGAGTGCGTGCTCAGGACTGCAGTACTTTTAAATTCCATTTTAATAACTCATCCTAGATTAGACATCCACCACTATGTGGAGGGACAGGCTGGAAATTACTGCAGCAGAAAGCTGGCGGGAGCAGGCACGGGGCGAGACCAGAATTCACTGCGCTTACTCTGGTTCCATCTGCCAGTCCGTGGGAAACAGACCCCAAGTGTTCTTGTGGAAGTGACGCAGTGATGAAGGCAGATCAGCCTGTGAGCAGCCATTCAGGCATTCGTCTGGTGACTTGAGACTTCCGGACCCGCACAGAGAGTGAGTCAGTAGGGGACAGAGCCCAGGGGTCAGTCCAGCACATGGAGTCCTACAGCGAATTGTGCCGAAGCATCTTGAGAGTCGAGTTCAAACCACACCCATGATCCGCTGTTGAATGCTGAGCGGTCAGCACCTGGTGTTAGTTCTTCAGGTCCTCCAAACTGCTCCAAGGGAGCTCCCGGCAGGGTGTGCAGCAGCCGGGACAAGGACAGCAGTTAGTTCTGTGTACTGTGGCTCAGAGTTCATTCCGAGAATTGTGGAAGCAGAAATCATTGTTCACCCCTTCTCCGCTGATGGGCCAGCCAAAACATTGTACTATGACTCTATGAATACTACAAATGTTTGTCTCCATTTACTGACTCACCTCAGTGTAATCAGCGATGTCATTTGATTTTGTCTGGAGATTTTATCTTTTTCTAATTACAAATAGTGCCCTTGCCAACCTTGTGGTATCTGTTAACGAGAGAGAGAGAGAGAGAGAGAGAAAGGTAGAGAGAGAAGCTACTTCTTTAATATTCTTACTTTTCCATTTTTCTAAAACCTAGAAAATCTGATGAAAAGAATGGGAAAAATATAAGATTGTGTTAATCTGGATGCTGAATACACAGGTGTAAACGTACACACATGCACACATACACATATTTATCTTTTCTGAAGGGCTTACGTACTTATCTTTTTAAAGTTTGGAAAGGCAATTAAATCTCAGTATATGTTGGAGATTTCAAGTAATACTACAGCACCATATACTACTGCTTGGAACTGACCACCATAAAAATTAGAGGGTGGATAGGGCTGTGCTCAGATTCTTCATGTGCATTCTCATAAAAGTGTTGTCGGTTTGTTTTACTTTCCACAAAATTTTATACACTGTATAATGTGATAATTTATTTTTTCTTTGCCTTACTTAATTTTTTTTCTCTTTTCACTCTGTATACGAGGTGCTAGGGATTGAACCCAGGGCCTTGTGTGTGCAAAGCAAGTTCACTACCACTTAGACACACAGTCAGATCTATTGTTTTCTTAAGGATTCAGGTTTCACCAAATTTTACCATGAAAAGCATTTCTGTTAGCACCGACTATACTTAAAGCATCATGATTTCTAGTCATATCCTATTTTGTTGTATCAATTTGTGATTATTATGAATCTATTTTGCTATTACTAAATATTTACTTCATCATTTCTTATACTTCATTACATGCACTATAGATAGTGAAAAAAATTTATTTACATCATTCTCAGGACTTCCATAAGACTAACTTTTAGAAGTTAAATCATAGGGTTGCGTGATTAATCTACCAGAACCTAAACTGAACTGAGAAAAATAGAGTTTGGAATTTTACCACCTGAAGAGCAAAAAATATCACCTAACTTTTATTTACATTAATTTTAATTTCAAATTATATACTGAGATATTTATATATATATATATATTATCTCTTGAATCTCTTCAGAGGTTTTCTCAGTGTTTTTCTTATTTTGATGTGAGGTGTTAGTAATTTGTTTTCTTTATATGTTAGAATCACTAGTCATTTGTATAGGATCACTAGTCATAGGAAAACAAAACTAAGTCTACATTCATGTTATTTTAGTTTTAGCATTTTAACTATATTTCCTGTTAGATTCTACATTGTCAAGTGCTCGAGGGTCTTTTCCCCACATTCCCACTGTCTCTGAGGTTTAAGTCTTCGTATCAGCTCCCTGAGTCTGCCGTAGCCTGTTGCCACCATCACAGTGATTTACAACAATGAAACACTTTCCCATCCCAGCTCTGGAAACCAGAAGTCCACCATTCTCACGACTGGGTCAAATCACTGGCAGGTCAGCTCAGTCCTGGGGCTCTGGGGGAGCCTGTCCCTTGGTTCCCAGTTCTAGAGCCGTCCTCCCGTGCGGCTGGTACCTCCCTCCTCCTCCACAGCCAGCAGTGTGGTTCTCCTTCATGTTTCCTCCGTCTCTGTGTCACAGGGCATGGCCTTCTGCCTTGTGGGAATGTGTCTAATCCCACTCAACCAATTTCTCAAAAAGACACTTGTAGAGGAATTTAGTGCTCCCTGGGGATGAGTCAAGAACTCTTCATCTCAAGAGCCTTTAACTTAATCACATCTGCAAACCTAGACCGCATCAAGTAGCCCTCACACCTCCTGGACATCAGGGACTCCTGCGTGGAGGAGCCTTTATTCTCTCTTCTGAAATCCTCTCTTAAAATTCATCTATCGTAAATTAAAAGCACCAATTTCTGTATGTTAGTACCTCACACAATTCTCCTGTTCTCTTTCCTTTCACATCTGTTAAATTTAGACTAAGGTTTGTGTTTGTTTTTAATATAGCGAATAGCATTATTTGCTTGAGATCCTAAAAGTTGACCTGCTGTTTGGATATAAAATACTGATCTGAAGCACCTGAGAATCTAAGTGATACTGTTTTATAGTGACACATTATGCTTTTAATTAAAACAATGAGATTGATAACAATAAAAGAAAATATTAATTCTGCCTACCAAATTATAGAAAAATTTATTCTGTCATATAATATCCAAATTTAATATTTATCAGAAGCAAGCATTTTTGTGACTACTGTCTCTTTCATCAGAATCTTCCTTGTACCCACCATGATGGTTATGCTTATTGTGTGTACAGCTCTGTCCTTCATGGAGGGAATTCATACAAGCCCCAAAAGTGATGAATGTCAATAATGCATTTTGGTTTTAATGATTCCTCTGATTTAGTGCCTCAGCTCTTACCGAAAATGTTAAAAAATTCTAGCCCAAGTTTTGTTTTATGATGTAATTTTTATGTGATAAAAAGAAATTACTACCTGTGAAATATAATTAGCACTGCATTTTTAGTCAAAAATACAAGCAGGTGCTTTCTAAAGTAAGTTCAGCACATAAGATTCTCAAGAAGTTATCCTGTAATTATAGCAAGTAACAGTACAATATTGTAAAAATATTATTTATTACCCACATTATAGATTCCTCTTTAATATTTGACAAAGAAGTGAGTATGCCACATGGTGACATAAAATGGGTTATTTATAGTGTGTTTCATGGGTACAGTTTTCTAAGAGCAATGGATTTGATTTTTTGGCAAACTAAAATTTGCTTGAGTTTTTTAGATAAGTTGTCTAACATTTTATAAATGAAGAATAATTTTTCTGATGAGAATAAAATTTGAGGGGGCTGGGAATATAGCTCAGTGGCAAAGTGCCTGCCTAGCAAAAACAAAGCCTTGAGTTCAATTCCTGGTTTTATTAAAAAAAAACAAAAAACAAAAAACCACTTCTTAAACATTTGACTTTTGATTACGTAAATACTTAATAAACTATTAATTTTTAAGTTCCTGCTTTTAACTTGCACAACCATGGGACCTTGCAGCTACTTTGAAATAAATTTGTCATTTATAATTTCAGAAAACCTTATTTTATTTTAGTATTACCATTATAATACAATTTTTTTGTGCTATTAAAGCTCTTGGGTTTGATATGTAGCTTTACATTTTTATAGTTTTCCTAGATACAGTTAAGAGAAATTCCCATACATGCACATTTGCAAAAGTATTCATGGAATGGATTACTGTAAGTTATTTTTAAAAATATAACTAGGACAGAAAAAAGTTTGCATCTCTACAATTATTTCTGCAAAAGTAAATTATTTAATATTACATATGTTATGGCGTAGGTCTAAATATTCCTGTGTCTGGAAGGTAATCGACTCGCAGGGGCGCAGGACCCACCAAGAGACTCATCCGAATGAGTAGGGCAGGTGAAGGTGCTGCTAGGAGATGGGTGTGGCTGGAGAGGGAAACTAGTGCAGAATTCCTGACCGGGCTCTGCTTCTCCCTCTCTGCTTGCTGGATGCCATGGCTGAGTCCCTTTCCCTGCACCAGGCCCTTCCTTCATGCTGTTTCTGCCCTGCAGCCCATCAGCTATGTCCTAAAATTCTGAACCAAAACAAATCTCCCATCTTTTCAGTTGTGGGTGTCTGGTACTTTGTCTCCATGGTGGAGAAGTAACTCAGACAATGCATGTGTAATTACCACAACTTTATTCCTAAGCTCCTATTCATCACTTTTGTCAAGCCAAGAGATTCAAGGCAGCTTATTCAAATACATAAATAACAAATTAATGATATAGACCTTATGCTTCGGTGCCTACTAGATTATCCACTGTCCTGGGTAAGTTCAGTTCATAATGGATTCAGCATCTCCCCATAGCATCCACATCTTCTCTTCCCAAAACATCCCATGCTCAACCATGGCTCCACTGGCCATGTGCATGCAGCCTTACTGCTTGCTCACCTGGACAGTGCCTTGGGATCTTGCTGTCTCCTTTTCATTGGTGAGGATTGTGATGGCCCATCAGTCAGCAGTAATTCTCACTCAGATGCATTCTCATAGACTTTTTAAAGCATTTCTGAAACATGTTATGGTTCTTATCTAAATGTTCGCATGAAGCCTCAAGGGTAGAAAGTGAACTACTTTGCTTTGAGAAGAGAGGCCCAGAACAACCTTCCTGAGAAAGGCTGCACAGGGAATTGGCTCCACGGCAAGTTCACAGTGCTCAGCCATCCAGGAAGTCAAGGCTTCTGCACCCTGGATTCAAGGGGACCCGACTACTGCTTAAGCTAGTGGCAGACCTTGGCATCATCCACGTGATGCCAAACTTATAGGCATGTAGAATGCAAGAGTTATGGGGTCAGGGAAGCTTCCATCCAGATTTCAGAGGAAGGTATGGGGCCAGTTAGTGTGTCCCTGAGAGGGCAATGTGTGAGTGTGAGTGTGATAGTGAAGCCGAAAGCCCAGTGGAGACCACAGGAAGTTAGAGAAGATAGGAATGTGGGTCATCTGAGGGAAGTCACAAAGAGTGAGCAAAGCCAGCTTAAGAGAGAGGTCATGAGGGCTGCACCACCACTGGTGCTGTAGGGATGGGGGCGCGCAAGCCCTCTGAAGTTCATGCCCTTTGACAGCTTCCCTTGGGTGTTGGACATGGAGATACAGCACTTGTTTTCCTTGCTGGATTTTTGTCCTGCTTTAGTTCCATTTGTTTCTCTTACACTGTTCCTCCTTCCTGGAATGGGCATGTTTATCCTATGCCTTTGTCCATTGGCAGTGCTTAACTTTCTTTTGATTTTTATAGAGGCGAAAGATTTGCATTTAATCTGAGAAAATATTGGATCTGGACTGAGAGCAATGCTGAAATTGCTAGGACTTCGGCAACTCTTAGAGATGATCCAAATGCATATTACATGAAGAGAGGCACACAAGTCTTCGGGGGGCTAGGCATGCAATGCTATGGTTTGTATCGAGATGTCACCTAAAGCTAATGTATCATAGGTGAACCTCATGGAAGGTGACAGTGTTGTGGGGTAGTACAACTGGCTTTTGGCTGGGAAGTGTGGCCCAGAAGGGTTTATCTCCCCTCCCCAGTTGCTCTCCTCTCTCTGTTTCTCAGCCAAACTCCAACCATCATGCTGTCCCACCTTAGACCTACCTCAGTGTGTGCTGAGGTGGACTCAAAGTCAACCTCTCCTGCATTAGGTTGTGGGGATTGGCTGTTTTGTCACAGCAGTAAGAGACATAACAAAGACATACATTTCTGTTAATTGCATTTAAGTGCAGCTTGTTAACTAGTAGACCATAATGACTAAAGACGTAGATTTGGAAAGCTGGGTAGAAGCCCATCTGAGATTATTTGCTGTTCAATCATCTTGATAGAAGTTGTCTGGCCAAACTATGCCTTGTGTAGTAGAGATAATAACAGTAGCTAGTTGCCAGGATTCAGAGTTGATAAATAGAAAATTCACTCGTAGAATTTAAGCATTAAATTTTAAGTATGACATCTCCTCCTCCCTCTTCCATTGGCCCCTCCTCACCCTCTGCATTTCATTTCTTCTGCTTCTTTCATTTCTTTAACTTTTCCTTCTCTTCTTCTCCCGCTCCCCTACCTTTTCTCCTTCTCCTTTTGGGTCTTTTTTCACTTTCCTGGATTTTGAGCATCTTGTCAGCATCTCCCCAGTTCAATGTCTCACATATTTTATTAACAAGTGATTAGTCTGAGTGGGCGGATGAACGGTGAACTGGGATGGCTAAAGAATTTCACCCGTTCTTTCAGATTACCTGAAATCTTTGTTGAAGTTGTTGCTCAGCAATTCAAGTGTCCCTGTCACCATGCTTGTGCTTTTCCCTAACTGTGGGGTAAAGTAGGTGCTTTTGATTTTAGTCCTATCAGTGTCTTCATATACTCAGCCCCTCATTATAATTCAAGTATTAATTACTCTACTGTATAATCTCATCCCTCATTGTTTATCCTCTTTTTACACATCTGAGCACTTAAATTAACCTGCCTTCTTCTTTCGAATGGGATAAAATTTATTTTAGACAGAATATATGTAACATTGCTGTAAGCTTCTCAATCACTGCCATTTCTCCATGTACCACACTTGAACTCTACTCTTCTTTAAAAGCCTCCAATTTAAAGAAATGTGCAATCCTGTACAGTTAACTCAGTCAGGGAAGTACCTGCTACACTAAGCAACTCTGGTGTGAACTCCACCAAAAAGCAGAGGAACAGGGATTTATTCCCAGGAGAGCAAGAAAGCACACTTGGGTGGCTTTTGATGCACTGAGGTAAGGAAGTCAAGAGTATGGGCAAAGTCGGTAATTACCTGGCGTCCAAGGGAACTGTGCACTTTCTGTCTCGATCAAATTCACGTCACAGATGGAAAACTCCTGAGCTTTAGGGGAAGGGGCCTAGTCATTTTGGCTCATGGAATGTTACAGAGACAAAGGTAAATTATTTGTGGAAAGTGAAGTTTTAAGCAAGGATTGAAATGACATGGTGCAGGAAGGCTCTGAAATGTTAAGTCTATATATTGGCAACGTACTTCTTCTTTTGCTAAAAGGCGCCATCATAGTCGGAAATTTACCATCATGCTGATGGTGTAGGACTGCAGGAAAAGAGAGTTAGCTCTATTAGCAGCTCCTCTGGATATCTAGGAGAGAAGTGATGAATGTCCAAATTAGGTCAGCACAACAGGGAGCAGAGAGGAAATAACACCTCATCCAAAACTTCACTGAGCCTGCCCACTGACAAAAACATGATAGGCACATCATCAATACAGACGTGCTGACGAGCTCCGAGGCATGAGAGAGGAAGTTCAAGAACTCTGGAGTTTTAAATCCAAGCAGCAGAGAGGAAGGCAGTGCACTCGCTATTGAAAGCACAGGAGAAAGGATGTTTGGAAGAAAAGCTAATGAATTCTAATTTGCACCAATGGAATGTGAGGACTGCGGGCTTGTTTGTACAGTAGATAGCAGGCAGTTAGGCATGCACTTTGATGTTTAGATAGCAATTTGGGAATCATCCAGGAAGACTGATATTTGAAGTTATGAGAGGGAAGTAGATTAGTGAAGAATGAGTAGAGTGAAAGGAATCAACCCTGAACATGAGCCCATTGGAATTGTCCGATCTTGGGGACATGTAAGGGGAAATAAGTTGGTGACAGGGTTCAAAAGGCAATGGTTTAAAACTTGGTTTTAGGGTTGCTAATGGCAATACCCTGAACCATGTCAGATTCTTCCGAGCAGTCATCAAGTAAGAAGCCCTGGGGTTGGATATTAACCTTAGCAAAAAAGGATCATTGCACTCACTCTTTCAGTAGGAAATTGAGTCAGGAAAGTAGCTTTCAGTCTGGGAAGAAAACAGAGAAGAGGAAGTAAAACAATTATGTCTAAACTTCTGTTTTCCTCAAAATGAATATACTTCGATTGCATTTATCAGAACAATATATATTCATGCAAGCACCATAATTAATATTGAGAAGTATGGAAAAAATAAAAAAGACACAAGAATGGCAAAATCTAAGTGTCTAAAATCAATAATAAAAGTCAAAATGTTTGCAGGCTGCAAAATACATGCAGTTATTTACTTATAGCACTATATATATTTATAAATTATTATATGTAATGTTCGATATATATTCACACATGTAATTGAATGAAATATGCCAGTTTATTACCTTTCATTTCCGCTAGCAATACAGTGACATGTTTTATCATATAATCAATATACACATGTGTAACGGATTGATAACTGGTGCTCAATTTATAACCCCCAGCTGAACTGAGTAAGTGTGGTGCTGGGCGTGGGAGGCCCACCTGGGGACTGTTGCCAGCAGCATAAGAGGCAGAACTGGAGAAGAAGTTAAGCTGTTGGGAGCAGAGAAAGGCTGTTGGAGCTGGTAGAAGCTGTAAGGAGGTGTTGGCTGTTTCAGAGGAGCCAATCATGCTGGCTTTCCTGATGAACTTGGCTGTTTTCATCCTCCAAGGAGCTTGGGACCTCGTTGGTACTGAGAATGGCTTTGGTTCACTTTGGAGGAGCTCTGGTCCTCACTTTAAGCATTGCTTCCTGCCTCCGGAGGGGAAGATAGTACACTGTTAGTCTCCTGGATAAGCTTGCTGTGTTGGCTTTCCTGATGGGAACTTGGCCATCTTGATCATCAGAGGAGTTCCAGACCTCACTGTTGCTGAGGATGGCTGTGATACCTTTCAGGGGAGCTCTAGTTCTTTTGAGCATCACTTCCTGGTTCCAATGCATATCCCTCAGCCTGCTAGCACAGATCCTCCAAGCCACTAGCACAGACTTTCTAAATTCCACCACTGACCTTTGGGCCTTCCCAGAGCAGATCCATGAAACAGACCAGCATGACATGTTGTTATGGGCTCTAGGCCCCCAGGTGGACTCGTGAGAGGCATAGTTGTGGGCTCTAGGTCTTCAGCTGGACTCATGCAGGACATTTCTGTGGGTTCCAGGCCCTCAGCTGGATTCCCTAGTCTTAGTGTGTAGACAGATTTCCTCCACTCTCTTGTATATCATTCTTTGTGTGACTGTTATAAATAATCATATAAAATGTGTGTCCTGTATTATATTGTTCCCCTTGCAAAATGTCCGCCAAACCATAACAGCATGCAAGTAGTGCTATATGCTGGTCCACTATACTTATATAATTTATTTAACAAGTTCGGGGCTGGGGATTTAGCTCAGCGGCAAAGCGCCTGCCTGGCAAGCGCAAGGTCGTGAGTTCGGTTCCCGGTACCGGAGAAAAACCAAAAAAACAAGTTCATAAGGTATAACCAAAACAATACATATCTGTGCACTTGTCTGATGACTGTCCTCCTTAAACTGCTGATAGCAAGATTTTGTTTTAAAGCACAGATCTGTTTAAGCTGATTTGTTCTGCGTCACCAAAGCCCCTTGAGAAGATCTTACTGAAATTGCACCCCAGGGAAGCTGAAATCAAATTCTGCCCTGTCCCACACATAGACTGAGAAGGCATCCAGCAGGCAGGGGCCTTCAGAGGTGTTAGGAGCATCCTCGACAGGGACAGCTGCATTTGTTGCCAGACCTTCTCTCAGCTATGGTCAGCACTCAGGAACCAAAGCGCAGAGGTCATGGTAGCTTTGGAAGTTGACATGGCACAGGCGTAAGAGGCAGAAAGCCAGCATAAGGAATAACTTTCCAGGCTGAGAAATGACAGGTGAAATAGCTATACAGGTGAGCATGATGTGCAGGTGGGCAGGTTGGAGAACATCGCACCTTGACTCCAGGATGCCGCGTGGTGAGAAGATGCCGGAGCCTGACACAGGGTAGGTCTTTTGGGTGAAGAGCTCCAGACCCATAAGGGAATGGGTAAAAGCACCTTAGCTTGAACAGTAAAAGCCAGAGCAGAGAAGAAGAGTGTGCTCGAATCAGGCTGAAATCAATTAGGAAAATTGGAGTGCTCCGGGGAGTTGGAGAGACAAGGACAATAGACTGGGAGGTGGCAGCTGGGCCAAGCAGCACGCTGTCAGCGGAGGAGGAGAGGACACGGCTAAGTGTGGGCCAGGGCCTCGGTGTGGCAGGGAGGAGCAACAGCCCTGCCCTCCTGGGCTTTCCAGGGACAAGAGTGAGGTGCAGGGCTGCAAGGCACAGGGATAGGACCGACCTCTGTCTAGATGCAGAGTGGAGACAGTATTCTAGAAAAGTTTAACTACAGGATTGGTAAATTTTCCAAAAGATCTATGGTGTAGCTGGAAGGGGTTCCGGGTTAGAAGTGTCAGAGAAGGAGAACAAACAGTAGGATTGCCAACACTCGCACCCGCAAACACCAGTGTGTTTCATTTGAGGAACTTTTTCTTTAAATGCCCGTAGTGCATTATGGCTATGAGGCCAGCACTTTAAGTTTATTTTTTATTTTTACTAGCATCTCTTTCCAGTACAGTTTGATTCTGCTTGTCGTGGGGAGCTGGCACGTGTCTGTGACACCTCTTAGTTTTTGTTACTCTCCCTTCTCCTCCCCTCGCGGCCCTTGCTCCTTCGCTTGGTCCCCTACCCCTGTGCAAAAGATCTATCTTGCTGTTTCCTATTCTTTACCTTTATTTATGCTGTGAGCTCCTCATGTAAGAGAAACAATGTGATATTTAAGCTTGTGTGTATGATTTATTTCACTCAACATTATGGTCTCAAGGAGCATACATTTTCTTACAAATAATTGAAATGTATACTTCTTTAAGACCGAATAGTACTCCACCGTGTATAAGTACCGCTTCCAAGATTTCGATATTTTGTTGTGGTGCCGTAAGCACAGATATGTGTGTGTCATCATAACACATGATGTCTTTAATCTTGAAGAGAGGTGGCCATTGTGATGAACACATCAGCAAACCAAACTGCCAGCTTTGGTTCTGTATAAAATGACTTTTTGCTGCAGAACATTTGTGAGAGACATGTGGTGATCACAACATTTTAAAAATATTATTAATTCAATTTCCTCCATCCATTAGAACCACCATTGGTTCCTGTCCAGACCTGACCCCTGAATGCACACTCATTCTGCATGGCAGATTTTACCAGAAGTGACAACTGAGTGTCCCGTCAATAAAGAGGAAGGCGTCATGTTTAAATAGTTCTTCCTTTTTATTTAGGATAGTAAGAAGAAGTCTGAGAGAAAACACAAGGCAAAGTCAACTCAGTTCACTACATGTGTTCAAGGGAATGAGACAGCATTATGGTCTTCTTGAAAATATTGTGCTGTTATTGAAATCTTTCTCAGAGTTTTTACTATGATGTGGTTGAGTCAAATTTTTATTGCCTTTAATTGAAAATTGCCCTATTCACTTAAATTATATTCATTGCCAAAAACAATTTTCACATTTTTATGGGCAAAAATTGCATATTTGTTAATTTGTACTGTACAGCATGTCTTATAGAGTCTATGTACACTTAAGCCCCACAGCTCTATGAAGAAAATACTCTCTCCCTTTTCTTTCTCTTTTACTTCTTTCCTTTTTTTGATAGAAGAATGAAGAATGGAGAGGTTTTAATAGTAATAAAATTGTACAGTTAGTAAGGTTGTGGACTTGGGGTTTAAAAATGTTTTAAAGTGTTTCTGTTGTTTGAGAATATTTATCAGAATTACCCAAGATAATAAATATTTTTTTGCTCAATGAATATACCCACAAAAGAAGAGAATAGATTAAACTATTTTATTACCTTAATTTCCTTCCTTACTTTCTCAATCTAAGCTAAGTTTGAAAAATACCAAGTTGCCACAACTTGTATCTTTAGTGGATTACATCTTTCAGTTGGCAAATTGGTGATAGGGAGCCTACAGAGTTATTGAAATACCTAAAACGGTAGTGGAACAGCCCTCAAAACCAATCATACCCTAATCACTTGTCATTTTCTAAGGCTAAAATGATGTTATTCAGTAAATTAATTCTCTGTGCTTCGGTATCTGCAATGCTTATTCTGATTTTCCAAGCTCGTTGGATTAAGGAAAGCCTATTGGATTAATAAAACATGCTCCTGGCTGTCCATGGAGGGTCGCTGAAGGGGGGCCCTGAGGACTACATCTGTCCCTAGCCGCTTCTTCTCCTGTTCTACTTCCTGGCTGCCATAACGAAGCAGCTTTGCTCCAGTTTGCCTTCCACCATGATGTTCCGGCCTTGGAGCAGCCTAGCATGGGCTGAGGCCCCTAAAACCAGGAGCCAAATGAAACCTCCCCCTCTTTAACTCGTGGGTGCCCAGGGTTGTACCTCAGTGTAGGGAAACCTGAAGAATATGGTACCGTACTGTACCCCTAAAGAAAGGACTGGATCATACCAAACACCACACTGGCTCTCAGCTAAGGAAGGCGCTCTCTCTTGACTCAGACTGGTAGAAGAGATCTTCAGGTAGATCCGCCAACGGGAAGCGCCTAGAGGACTGAGGATGACCAACTATCTGTGAAATGGAAGTCCATGTTTGTGCAGAGGATTCTTTTACATTTCAAGAGAATTTGGAGCCATTTCAACAAAACTGAGAATGGAGGACATGTGGGTTTTGTAAGAAAATCAGTAACAACGAGTTGTAAACTTTTCTCTGAAGCTTTTTTGAGATTGAATACAATGTTTTCTTAGGTCCTCTGTCTTAAATAAAGAACATATCAAAAGAAGCCCAGTTCTGAACAAAAAGACTGCATTGCTCTATGTACAAAGGGATACTTGTGTTCTCTGGGTCCTGGGTATGAGTTTGTTACTTTGTTGCTCAGATCTTCTCTTTCTTCACTGACTCTGTGTATCTGATTGAAAACCTGTTACTGGAAATGGGTTTACAGGAAACGGTGTTAAAACCCGTCAGTCTGTTTGTAGATGTTCTTAACTTCTGTTTGTAAAACTGGATACTTTTGTTTTTATATTTTCAAACTATACTTTTTAGTTACAGGCAATATTAAAATATTATCTCTATTAAACAAAATCTTTGTCTTATTTGGTAAACTCTCAAGTGGTGCTTTTTCACTTAAAGCCTATTTGGTTAGATATTAATAAGGCTGTGCCAACAGTCTTTGATTTGTTACTTAGTTTAGTGAATACTTCTGTGCATCTACATATTTATTTATAGTCAGTTAATTCTATGCTAATATTTACATGCATTCTGCTTGCCTGTCTGTCTTCCTGTCTAATAAGAACCCAGTTTAAGAGCCCAGGAACTAAGGCAAGGAATTCCCTTGTGCTGCCTGTGGGGATGGCCCCGGGGGCGAGAGTCACTTCCCAGTTCTGCGCGGTTTCCTTCCCAGCCTTACAAAGCCTTGGCTGTCTCCTGTCCCCCTCTGCGCATCCCACTAAAACATGTTCCTGAGGAAGTGCCAGCAGGTGGCTGTCCTCAAGGTGTTCACTTGTGAGAAAGATTCCTCCTCTCTGGTCTTTTCTGGTCCTTTCTGGCCTCACAGATGTTTCAGACTCAACAAAACAGAAGAATCTGTAGCTGTGCCTGGAACATCCCTTCTGCATATCTTCTCACCATGTCAGTTGGCTTCTAAATGGTGCTACAGGTCTCTGGCTAAAAATTAACTGTGGGAGATGCAGGCTTGTTTTGTTCTTGAGTTCTGGGGTACAGTTGCCACCCTGTTTATAGCATCCACCCCAGAAATCAGATCTTCAAAGAGCATCTCTTCCTGCTGATCTGTTTTTATTTGGTGGTGACTCCTGGTCTCTGGCTGCTTAACCTCATGGATTCTAATCCTATGTACGCGGTTGCTATTATGAGCTTCCCATCACTCTCCTCTCTCCTGCACACAGACCCTCCATGTGCATACGTGCATGTTTATGGACCACTTCCTGCGAGCCAGGCATTGTGCTCATCACTGAGGAATTAAAGCAACTAAAACACATTTTCTGTGATCGGGAAGGTCACAGGATAATTTTTTATATATGTGAAATCAAAGGTGCCATGTACGTGTGTGTGAAAATTTAAAATGTCAGTATAATAAAGTATTTGAAAATAAACATATGTGTAATTCACTGTGCTTGTGAGATGCCGGAAAGGTTTCAGGGAGCAGCAGGTAGTGAGAGGGCTTGGAACTATGACCAGGGTTTCTCACTCTGGAGCAGAGCGGCAGAACTTTCCAGCTGAAATGATTCAATGCGTATGCATGTGTCCTTACGATGCAGGGTTTGGGGTAGACTGTCGATCCCACTGGATAATGGGTAGACCACCAACTGGGAGATGTTACATGATGGAATTTAAAAATACTGACAGAAGCTGGATTGTTGAAAGCCTTTTTACAATAGTGAGAAAGGCGTCAGGAAATTGTGAAGCAGAACGACGTGAACAGTTTGGGTTTTAGTTGGGCATCCGTGTACTCGGGTTTACAACTCAAAAGTGCAATCAAGAGAAACTGAGGCACCCAACAGGCGGATGGAGCAGGAACAGAGGTGCACACGGCCCGGGTGCACCATGGAATCAGAAAAGTGTGGGCTTGGGGCGAAGAACAGAAGTCCCAAGAAGAAGCAGGTAAAGCTAGAGGATGGAGAAGCTAAGGGAAAGGACATGACGGATGCGGAGATTTCAGGATCTGGGGCGCACTGATGAAAGACGCACACTTCCTTTGGGATGACAAACACCTTGACTGCGCCCTGTTCCAGCTGAGCCCACAGAGGACATCTGTGTGACCGTGTCTGGGCAGAGGAAAGAGTCTGTGTGTGTGCGCTGGGAGGTGGATGAGAGTCAACAAGTGATATGAAGAACATAAAAACACAGGTAACAGCCAAAGCCAGGAAAATGAGATGAAACAGCATTTTTCAAAAGTAGTTAGCCTGAAAGGAGAAGAAAGCAAAGGCTCAACCCCCATAGAGAATAGCTCTGAAGGAGGGTTATGCAGTCAACCGAAGAGTGGCAGGGAGACAAGATGATTAATGAGTAATTAGAAGTTCATTAACGACCCACTTATGCCATTGATTGTAAAGAGCCAGCAAATCAGTGACGAGAAACAGTCTCGGCCAGTTTCCTTTTTCAAGAAGGTGGGCTGCAAAGGAACGTGGGAGCTGGTTTGGAGGCCAAGGAGGACTTCTGAGGGCAAAGACTGTTCTTCACCACTCTCAGCATTTTCCTGTAGAAGAACAAAACAGAACAAGTTCCCAACTCAGAAGAAAAGAACCAAGGCAAGGGAGAGACAGGAGGTACACTACATGCAAAGAAAAGGAATAGTGTGGCTTTGGGATAAAGCACCAGTGGCATTGTGATACAACTGTATATTTTAGGGATCAGAAAATCAGCTTATATTAGAGAATGTGAGATAAAATTGTATTCCTTTGTTTCCACTCTATAGGAAACCGTGAGGACTAGCATCACACAAAACTCAGGGGTGGTGGTAACCAGAATTTGAGATATTTTAAAGGTGCTGTCGGGAATGAAATCCTGCTCTGTGACATGTTATACTGAGTCAGAAATGCAAAACTGAATTGGACTGACAGCGAAATGGAGAGAGCGAAGCATATGTGAGCCTGTGAGACTCCCGTGACTACTCGCTCCATGCATAAAAGAGAAACTACTGACAAGCAGGCTGAAGTCCTCATTTGAGACTTTTAGGAATATTAAACTTTAAAAGTACTTTGGAATTGCTCACAGCCAATAAATATTTGAATTGTTTGGGCTTATTTTCAAGTGAATATGCTGCTTCTGAAAAGGAGACTTGAGAAATATAGAAAATTTTCTTGGGCAAATTTAATCCAGAATTTTAAAGCATCTTTGCAACCAAATCCACATCTGATTGGCCATTTTTACTAAGTACTTCTGCCACTAATCATACAAAGACAGTGACACGAAAGACAATCGTTGTGAGTACAGAGGGAAGCTGCATGGCACCATGCCCGAGGAGGGGCTCAGGACAAGCTGGCTGACACACTCCGTCTCCATGCGCAGTGCAGGGACCTTTGAAAGGGGAGTGAGGGAGCCCTGAAACTCCCAGAGGCCGTGTGCATGTCTTTAATAGAAGGTGCCCTGGCCACCTAGGAAGCTAAAGGGACAGAAGAGAGGAAGTTCCCAAAACATGGACAAAGGCAGCAGAAGGCAGCCAGCCTTGCAGGAGGGCGCGGAAGGGAGCGCGGGCCCTTCCTCCCGGCTCCTTCCCCAGGCTCTGCTCTGTGACCTCCTCCGGCTGCCTGTCCCGCTGACGCCCCAGCCAGGTGTGAAAGGCCACAGGAGCCCGTGAGCCCTTCGGTGTGCCACGAAACGCTCTGTGCATAGAGCGTGTGCCGGACTGAGACAGGGTTGGAAGAACAAGTAGAAAACTCCCAGCCGCTACAAGTCTGTTTTTAACAGAAACGATGGTGCAGCGTTGTATCGAAGGAAACCCAGTGATAGCAGTGCTGACCAGTAAATAACAAAGAAGGAACACTGGTTTGATGGGTGTGGACCTCCTGGAGGTCTCTAGCTCTTCATCCAACGTTGGTTCCGCTCATTTCCATTTTCTCCCTGGTGATGTCTGCTCGCTTCTGGGTTCCCTGGAGCCCCTTCCTCAGGCCTCTGCTCACTCCAGCCTCAGAGAGCTGGTCCTGGTCCACTAGACTCTGTCTTCTCCATCTCCCACCTCAGACCACAGCTGCGCCATCCTAGCCGTCCTCAGCAGCACCTCGTCCTCCATGCAGAAGAGTGGATGTCACCGAAACATTAAGGGCAGGCGCGTGTTTTAGCGAAGTTTTCCCTCACTTCTCTCTACCTCTTCTGCTTTCTGACCAACCCCTCAGAAGCTTTAAACTCTTCCCCCACTCACAGATTCACGGGCCTGGGCACACCACGCCTACCAGCCCAACATTGCTAAACAGGTCCTGAGGCCGTGGAAGAGGGCGAGTTTCTTTGGCCGTGGTGGTGGGGCTCTTCTGCCTGAGGAGGTGTTGCCCCAAGCACGTGGCATAGCGGGCTCTGTGTGGTAAGGGATAATCCGCCACCCTCCCCTCAGCCTTGGCTGTGCAGCCTGCAGGCGAGGGCATGTGAAGAGGCTTACGCACAGTTTCCGAGAACACAATGATAGCTGTGGAAGACCTGGGGTCTTTAGGGTGAAATATATTCAGTGATAAAGTAGCCTTGATTTACCAGCATTCCATTGAATAAACAGAGGAGAGATGAACATCATTCCCAGGCCGCTATTTCATTGAAATACATTTTGCTTTTTTGAACTGTCATACAAGGCGCTCTTAAAGGAAAAGTGTATTTTTGGCTTTGATGTTTTTTCAAAAATGAGGCAGCAAGTCATTGAGTCCAACTCAGGGTTACCCAAACCTTTCCTGCTTTGCTGCTGGAGATATCCCGGTACACTCACTCTTCAGGCTCTCGAGAGAAAGACTTCGCAGCCACTGGTGTTTGCTTCCATGCTGTAGAGTCTTTTCCTTTTTCCTTTACCAATAAACCCAGCTAAAGCAAACGAACTGGTTTTCAGCCAAAAGCTGTTTAAATCGTGCCCCGTGCAGTTCGTAAAGCACTCGTCCATCACCCACAAATTAACCTTGCACACGGAGCTGCTCTTTCTGGGGTTCGCCCTCCATCCTGCAAAGAATGAACCTCGAGCATTTAACGAATAATGAGGCTGAGTCGGTGAGGCATGCTTAATGCAAAGAGGGTTTTTAATGGCATCTCTATAATTACAGACAATGATAACTGACTATAAATCTTCATTTCCCAAATGCCACAGCCATTAGAAATAGAATGATATGTAATTTGTACTAGGTACTTTAAAGAGCCTTACCCCCAAATTATCTTGCTTTGTTTTAGTTTCAAATATTGATTATAAGAGCTGGAATCAGATAATTATTATAGAACGTACCTATGAAAGCAGTATGCAGAATGATTTCAAATTTTTTTTTTTGTTTTACCACCGTATTTGCTCATCTACTGTGTGACATTTTAAAAAATAACACTGACTTTAAATAATAATAGCATCACAAATCTTGTGTTACCTTAGTTTGCAACAGGTACATAGGCGCGATTCTTACTACAGGGACACTTGTTCTTATCCTCTATGTCTTATGACTCCAGTGCAGAAACTTTTTGAAAGTGCTTCCAAATCTCTACTGGAACATTTGAGGTCTAGGTTCTCCCAGCCTCTGTTTTTTGTAAAGATTTATGGGCTCTGCTTGTACATTTGAAGAAATTTTATTTAAAGACTTTCTTATAGGGGAGTCTATGACAAAATGTGTGAGTTCTCACACCTTTTCTGTCCCAGAAGCACTGTTCTGAATTTATGCTCCCTCTCCTGAATCTTGTGCTCTAGGGAGAGGGGCAACAAAATGCCTCACTTAATGGTCCATTTCTGGCTCTCACACCTTGAACACTGCGGTCTTCAATATTTGCAGATGTATAATTTTCCTTAGACTTACTTCACGGGGATTTATGATCTTTCTAAAGGTTCTTGGGTAATTAAAATCTACCTCCCCTACAACATGCATTTTGGAACCAAAGAAGATACATTTTTATCTGGCTTTCAGTGATGTTCTCAGGGGAAACTTGCCACAGAGCCGACCGATAAATAATAATGTTTAAGCTTGGCATCCGTGACTGTTTAAGTGCTTCTCAGAAATTAGCCCATTAATCTCCGTGCAACTGCTGTAGAGCAGACAGCAAGTAGTCTCCTTCTGCCCACTCTCTCCTGTCACTGCGCTTCTGCTGCTCAGGGTTTTTCCACACTTGATGCTGCATGCCACAGGGCAGCCCATGCCCCTCCTGAGCACACACGCCCGGTGACGAGCGCACCCGTGTGTCCACCGGCAGGTGACCTTGGAATCTGAGCAGGGCGAGGCACAGCGTTGCTGCAGCAAGCACAAGGAGAGCACCGGACAAGCTCTGAGATGCAGAAACAACTGCTGCGATTCTCGAACAGCCCTTCATTTTTGACCAGGAAAGGGATCTTCCACCGAGGATGGAGCAGCGAGGCTCTAAGCCTCCTCCATGGCTTTTCCGGGCGTCTTTCAAAGGGAACAACCTTACTCTGTCCAAGGAGATCAAGTTCCCTGGTGATGTTTAATTTCCTCCCACATATAAGGATGGATTACCTTCACCTAGTAGAAAAACCTACAGCATCCCAAGATGAAGTACAACGTGTGAAATATGATAAAATGTTAATGACTTAATTATGTGCTGTTCCTAATGTACAGAGCCATGGCCCCGAACTAGAGTCTTTGATTGTGGTGAATCACTCTTTATGTATGAAACTTTTCCAGAATTATATTGAATCTGAAACTGAGACACACGATTGGAAGTCACTGATTATAAACCAGCGACTGTCAATTAGATTAATCAATTCAACCTTCTCTGGGAAGCGCAATCATGTTAGTTTGATGTATTTTCTAGGAAGCCTACAAGAAATTTATTCTAATTCTACACCTCATGATCCCTTTTTTCCCCAACTCTGTCCCTTTTCAAAACCTTAAATTTCTTTTTTTTTTTTTTTTTTTTTTGGTTTTTCTCCGGTACCAGGAACCGAACTCATGACCTTGCGCTTGCCAGGCAGGCGCTTTTGGCCGCTGAGCTAAATCCCCAGCCCCCTTAAATTTCATTATATATGCTCATATGGAAGAGATAGCAGTTCAAATTGTTTTCATAATAAGGTACAACAAGCCAACGTACTACATTTGTCTTTGGTGATTCACAATCCCAAACACTCACAGGTTCAAGGAGAAACCAATGACTCAGTTAACTTCTATGTGGGTAGCGACCAGCTGGGGGGAGATGGTCTGTGTACTAAGGGACATTATTCAGCTGGAGAGTGACAGGTGAATAGGCATGGAGTCGCCCCACCTCCCAGAGGGTGAAGTGACAACAAGTATTATTTATTTCATCAGTGATACTTGAGAAGTGCTCAAGGTGCCCTACATACTCAGCTTTTCACATGCCCAGTGCCAAGGAGGGCACAAGAGTGAGGGGTCTGCCCTGTTGAAGGGGCAGCGTGAAGGCCACAGTGCACATTAGCAGGGCAGTGTTCACCTTTGTGCCACCCTCATTCCTGGCGATGGTGTTTGTGTTTGAAAACCTAAGTAGATCCAAAGACTGAATGACTTCTTACCTTTTGGAATACTACCGGACAACCTTTTATAAATAAGTGGAGGGAATTATATCGGTTGTGAAAATCATCTGAAATATCTTTCTGTAGTAATAGGACACAATTAGCACTGCAACACGTTCCTTAGGTTTTCCATAAGTTATGATTATCAACTTTTATTTACTGAGCTGAACCATAGATTGAAAAGAAAAGCCTACATACCTGACTGAGGAGTCTAACTTACAGCTCAGTTCCCAGGGCTCTTATAGCTTTTGGCATCACTAACTTACTTTTAAGTTAATATTGAATAGAAGATAAACAATCAGAAGCAACAGCTAAAATGAATGCGTGAGCTAACGATAGCAGAAAATATGTAAGAAAATGATAATCCGGTTGTTTATCTGTAACATAAACACTGCATATTTCTGGTAAGTTGATTATCTCACATTATTTCTAATGTATTTTTACAGACTCCTAAAAGATATTTTGATCATGCACTGTTACACACTTATTGGTCTTGGTTGTGGAAAGATTTTATTTTTGCTGTCAGCCTTGTGTATACCTGGCAGTGCAGGACTGTGGAAGGTCAGCCTCACCACGTTTACTGCGGAGCCTGGCCACTGGGTTCACTTATGATTTCCATTTTATTTCTAATCTCTGATACCCTCTTATCTCTCCTAGAGTTCATGATATTAAAGTTCCCTAGACCACATGCTAATTTTGATGTATTCCTTCCCCGTATTGGTTTCATAGGCTAAGCCTTTCTTGTCAAGTGTTTTATACAGTATTCCCTTGAGAGTCTGAGTTATATAGGGTTCCTAAAATCCTGTACCAATTGGCTGATATACATATAGAAGCATACTACATATTGAATTGAGTTTTAAACCAGAAGTCACAGAAGTGTTAGCATTTTTTGTGTGCTTGCATGCAATCCTATCAAGTGAATTAATTTTTCCCTGAAATATGAAAGAATTGTGATATTGGAAACAGATCATTGGTGCACATTTTTTGAACATTGGGACTGAACCCAATTCCTTCAGGCTGAGCTATGTCGACAACTTCTCTCATTTTTTTTGTTGTGATTGGGGTCTCACTAAGTCACCAATTGTCCAGGCTGGGCTTGAATTTGCAATCCTCCTGCCTCAGCTTCCCAGAGTGCTGGGCTCACAGGTGTGTGCCACCACACGCAGCCTATCGGTAAGATTTGAGCTGTGTCACTGAATAAACCTCTGCGTTAATCACAAATGCAACAGTCCAGATCACAAGTGTGTTTCTACACATGAAAAGCATATATACACATACACACACATGCACACTCACATACTATTTATGCAGACAGACACACACATACCCCTCTATAGTGAGAGTGACACATCAGTTTTCTGTACTAATTCTCATCTGTTTGTTATGTACAATAATACCTGCGGCTGAGAACTTTGTAAGGAAAAGAGGCTGGTTGAGTTGGGAGTCCGGAGGCCCCGGGGTGGGCGCGGGCCTCACCAGCTCCCTTGCAACGTGCCAGGGTGCCGTGGGAGTGTGCAGGGTTGTGAGTGTGCAGTGAGGTGGGGCGGAGGCGGAACTTAGGGGTCCCAGAGCCCTGAGAGCCCCCATCCTAATGGAAGCCAATCCACTCCCACTCCGGGAGACCGCGTTCCTCCCACCTGCAGCAGGGCCCGGAGCGCCTTTACCGCCAGCACTGCCTGAGGGACCAACCTGGAAAGCCGGCCCTGGGAAGCTCTGTGCCTGGGGATGCTTCACCGACCCCGTCTCTCCCGCAAACACGAGCTGCCCAGCATGCTGGGCCCGCGCTCCTCTAGGAACCTTCATGTCCCACTAACTCCCTGCAGTCACCCACCACCTGCCCACCACCGTGAGGCCCTGCGGGGCCGCCTGTCTCCAGGTGGCATCGGGCGGACCCGTCCTCCACAGTCGCACTGATCATGGTGCCAGCTCTCTGGGAGGCTGTAGCCCAAGGCCTTCTTCTCTTATTTAGCTGCGACCCTGCATAAACATCATGAGAGGAGCTTCTTGAAAACGCCAGTAATTATGCTTCCACTTTATATCCAGAATCAGAAAGTGTGTAGTAATTCCCACACACTTGGGTTTGACCAAGCTTGCCCAGTGACGCCTACGCTCACCTCAGACTCCGGGGACCCCTGTCCTGCACGTGCTGGAAAGGTGACTCCAGGGCAAATGCACCCAGCGGACCATTATCACCGAGAACCAAGAAACCTTTCCATACTGAAATAAAACACTACACATTTAAAAGTATATGTTACTGTTTGGGAAAATGTACACAAAGCTCACAGTGAACAAGAAGTTTTAGACTAGAAGTTTGACGAATTCCATCCAGGCTGATCTGTCATTTCCAAGCCATGCAGTTATGCTAAATTGCCCAACGCAATCTGGGACTTTAAATGTTAGGGGTTTTGTTGCCGCTGATGTTTTCATCTCTTTGTATCTGCTCCTTATACCATAGCTGGGGGCCTGGTATGCTGGGATCCAGGAGGAATATAAGAAAGCGGCGGTACCTGGCCTCACTCAGAGTTTATCAGTGGGGACCGAGTACGGAGACCTGCAGATGCCGTGTGTGATGTGTGTAGCTTAGAAGTTACAGCGTCGCAGGCATATAATTTGAGGTCTAATTCTCTTTATATACTTTAACTGTTATTGAATAACATGGGCCATAAATTCAAAACCCATGAAGCTCTTTTTGCTTGATTCAAACCTTATTATCGTGAAAAGTTTTCCAGAGGTGCAGAAGTTTGACAGCAATGGCTGATTGGATTAGTAACACTGAAGAGGATTATTGTTATTGGAGGTGTAATCACAATATAGGGTTAATCTTTAAAGTTTAAAATTTATTCCAGTAAGAGACAGGTCGCTTAACCACCCTCATCATACCCGCCCTCCCTTTGCACGCACTTCTATCGCTCCTGCCGCCTCGGAGTTGTGCAGTCCTCTCAAGGGCTGTGAGATGCGATCAGAAATACAGTGAATGCCGCTGCCTGCTGTCTGATGGAAAGGCAGCTCCTCAGCACGGAGCAGTGCGTCCCCTGGCGCCCTGCGCATTCTGGATCTTCCTTAAAGTCAAGTGTACATGAAAGGCCGAAGTTTTAAAAGGGCTCAGGACATCAAGGTAGCCACAGCCAACACCTAACGACACAAAAGACCTCCAGACCTGCTTCAGACAGTGCCCGGAAGCGTGGGACGCGTGCTGGACGGGAGGGATCGGCTCAGGGGCCGCTGTCCTCGTGGAGGGTGAGCCCAGTGACGATCATAGCCGGACGTGCTGGCGGGACGGGAGCCCCGCTGGAGGCCGTCACCTGGCCCTGCCCCGTGGCCTGTGGCTCTCCCGGGCTCTCGGGCTCTGCTTCCGGCTCCGGCAGCCCTTCCACCAGGGCGTCCCTGCCTCGGACCTTGTGACCGCAGACCAAATTTCTAAACATGTCAAAGCAAATAACTTCTACTCTTTTAAATTGCAGATGTCAGATGTTTCACCCCACAGTGGAAAACCAGCCTATAAAAACGGACGCATGAATATAACACGTTTGACGGTTCCCATCCCCTACTGCCCTCCCCTTTCCCCCCACTGCCCTCTCCCCTCTCCCCCATAGTGTCCTCTTCCTTCCTCCCTCCCTCTCTCCCTCTCCGATTGCACATTTGTCTCTTTGACTTATTTCCCCTGACACGGTCATATCCCATTCCAGCCTATTTGCTTCAAACGGCCTAACTCCACTCTCCGTTTTCCTCCTGTGGCCCTGGGAATCGAATCCAGGACTTTCAAACTGAGCACTTCCTCCAGCCCTTCTTTACTTTTATTTGAGACAGGATCTTGCTAAGTGGCTAAACTACACAGGCCAGGCTCCAGCTTGCAATCTTCCTGCCTCAGCCTCCCAGAGTGCTGGGATTACAGGTGTGCAGCACGGCGCTGAGCATGCTATCCTTTTTTATGGCTGAATATACCATATTTTCTTCATCCATTCATCAGCTGCAGGCACCGAGTCTGGTCTCCCGCCTTCGCTCCCATGCACTGTGCTGCAGTGAGCATAAAGCGTGCTGGTGCACTGCACCATTCCTTCAGCCTGTTGGAAGCATGCTGAGGAGTGGCCTTGCAGGCCAAGGGGAAACTGTGCTTGTGACGTGCTGAGGAGCCGCCATGCTGATTTCTACCATGGCTTGCAGACTTCACACCCCCGCTGACAGCATGGAATGGTCCCTACTTCCTAACGTCCCCTTGCTGGTGTAGTTTTTCTATTCTCCACAATAGCCATTGTGACCCAAGTTAGATGTGACCTCAATTTGCTATTATTTCCACTGGTTCAGCAGCCTCCTGTTAGGGATATGGAGTCCCAGAGTCCCAATCAGAAACAACTACATCTCCTTTAGGAGGGCCCTGAGCACTGTGAGGGTCCTCTCTCCTAACATGTGTGCAAGCATTTCCTCCGTAAGTAGACCCTACTCAGATGAACCTGTTTCCACCAAGTCTGGGCCATCAGCTTTCTGAGTGGGTCCTCACCAATGCAGGAAGCAAGACCTTCCCATTGCGGCGGCTGCTGGGCACAGAGGCACGGTGTGTCTCACCATCTGCAGTACAGCTGCACCCTCCAAATCACACAACATTGAGGGACAAGTCATAGGAAGGTGGGCTCATGCTCCATGTAGCATTTCTATGAGGCTGTACTGTTGAAATCCTCATGTGTGTGTGTGTGTGTGTGTGTAGGGAGACTAAAGTCAGGTTCTTCTCAACAAAAAATTTCATTTATTTCCATTACTTAATAAAAGCCAACTAGATAGCATAAATTCAAATTGACTACCTTAATTAAGGATACAAAATAATGAGCAGATTTGGCATGGTTAATATTAAGTAGATGTTTCTAGAAATTATGAAATATAGTCTCAATTTTATGAAGTATTAAATAACTCCCACTCCTTAAAGTTAAGTAGTTTTCCTGGGATTATTTTCTGTACTGGGTATATGATTTTGTCTTTGAAAACAAAACCAGCTACTACTTAATAATAATTCCTATCCCATCTGAATTCAGAAGGTAAGATATAATCCCATGCAAATTTTATCAGGACTAATAATTCAAATTCTCATTTAACTTTCATGGTGAAGTAATATGTATATAAAGATATACATCTATATATATACATATGTACATCTGAACAACAAAGTTATATATAGATGTATGTATAACTTTTTGTTCAGATACAACTCTTTTTACAATGAAATATCTTCATTTTTCTTCTCGTCGTTAATAGAAAAACCTAAGATCTGCAATCTGCAGATCCAAGAATCATACCACAAAATTCAAAATATAGCAATTTGAATGTAAAGAATTTAAAAATTGAAGACTGATTTCATTTGAAAAGGCTCTTGTAAAAATTCAGCACAAGAATTTTTTTTCTTCAGGCAAAAATCTTTTTTTCTTCAGTTGTAAATCTTATTTAATTGTTCATGAAATAGTACTTGGACATTTAAATCTAGAGATAAAATTCAGTTAATATTCTGAGAGCTAAACATTACTTTTCAGTTGGCATACAGAAAACCTTTGCTGATTTCACAACTTCACGGGCATATGTATGAAGATCTAACTTTATTTTAATAATATACTATCGTTCTTCTAATTTATTAATATGACATAAAAACAGAAATCTGGCATTGCGCTACTGGAAAATGTGTAATTATCACCATAGCATTGAACAGATTTCTTTAGCATAATGAACACATTTCTTTAGCATAAATGGAATCAGAAACTTTAATAAAAATGTCCAGTTTAGATTTGGGATGAGGACAAAGTTTGCCTATAAACATCCTTGTTTATAACAATTATATATTCCTCATTGATATATGTCTAAGTTTAAGTTTAAATTTATTTTCACAATCTTTCCAAGAATACACTGTACAAAAATGTCAATGTTGAATACTTGGAGTTTTACACTATTTGAAGAGCACATCTGAGTGGGATATATTTTGACGGTATTTTGATGAAATATTAGAAATTTTGCAAATAAAGTTACATTTTAAATTTTACAATTAGGAGTTACTGTGTTCACAACTTTGCTCTTATCGAGGAAGAATGGGTGATTAAACAAGGGCAGCTGTAATGTCCAGAGGAGGTGTTTCTATAAAGAGACATCAGCCCTTGCACTGGAATTTGCTTTAGTTCATCTTCTTCCCTCCTGTTCTCCTCTTCTCTGCCTGCCCCAGCTCTCTTCCGCCTGTTAGAAATCTTTTCCATGCAAACACCATAAAACAGGGGAGATTTAGCAAGCTGTTTCACTGCGTAAAATTTAGAACGGCAACTGGATTTTTAGCGGGGGCCAAGTGTGCCCATTAGCATGAAAGAGACAGGCCTGCAATTTAGGAATGATAGCTTCGTTCCTTAATAGTCACAAAACACCAAGTGCCTCGGCACACATCGTCAACATGTATTTGAGCATTCATTTCTATTGGTAATTTCTCTGAATCTGGAAATATCCTGATTAATTTATTGGAGAGGAGGAAATTATAGCACAATTGGACTAGTTAGTCTTCATGTGAAATCCTTCTGAATGGGGTCTCCGTTCCCATGTGAGTGTTCCACGCTGAGCAGCGCTTTCGGCAGAATGCATGGTACGCAGGGACCACACACTACCCAGGTGCCAATCTCCTCTGCAGCTGTTTGGAATAGTTGGCTATTTGCCCCCTTCGGCAGTTTGTGACCATGATGAATAATTTAGCATGCACGCTGCTGCTGCTTTGGCACGATTAACACGACCTGCGTATCCACTGTTACTCAGACTGCAGGGTGATGGGGGGAGGGATCAGTGTCCTCACGCTCAGCTCTTTGTAAGCTGCTTCTCCCAGGTGACTTGCCAGGCTCTGCTCACAGCGCAAAGCACGATGAAGACGACTTACCTTGCTGACTCACAGGCCTTGGGGGATCCCCTCTCAGTAAATTCCAGATACGGATTCAGACATGGAGCCTAATTTTAGAGTTTTCCTGGAGAGTTTGTCAACTGGTCGTCCACGTATTCCAAGCATGTGCAAAACATTTAGGGGCCGGTGTGCAGAGCCAAGGGTCCGTGTCATGGTGGGTGCCATGGTCCACTTATCAGCTGCCCAGCAGGAAGAGCGGAGGAATCGCAGCACAATTTCCTTTTTATTCTCAGTGGCATTACTGGTCATGCGTCTCCTGTTGTGCTGTTTTATCCTAAATGAGAAAGTCGGTATAAGGTGTCTTTGAAGGTGAGAAGGAATGAGGTTTGGGAAAATACTTTAAGAATATATTTATTATAGACTCTTGAAACCTTAATGAAGAGAGATACCTTTCCAACTACTCATGTCTATTAAGAAACCTGAAGTGTACATTATTTTTAATTACCAGAAGAGTCACTTTTTTTGAGACAGGATCTTGCTATGTAGCCCAGGCTGGCCTCGAACTCATGGCAATCCTCCTGCCTCAGCCTCCCCAGTGCTGTGGTCACAGGCCTGGGCCACCATGCCCAGCTAGGAGTCAATGTTCTAAAAGGATAAAAAGGATCACCATTAATAATATTTACTTTAAAAATGAATACAAGTACCACACTCATCTGTGCATTGCACACACATACACATGCATACACACACAATATATATATATAAAATTTATCACTAATCCTTTCTTGGCCCTGTTATAAATTTTTTTATAACATTGCATAATTTCTACATGATACATAGAGATAGTATTCACTTCAAATTCATGCAATAAAATGAGTGCATTAATTTTCTGGGTAGACTCTCGAAGTGTCATGCATTTGTTGACTCCATAAATACTGTATTCCGTGTTCCTTCCCATGTGGCAGATCCAATCTCAAGTGCTGGGGATGTGGGAAGAAACCAGCCAAGCGCAGTATTTTCTAATGTGGGGAAACAGACTCCACGAAAATGAGATGCACAAGATGTCAGCGGGGTGAGGAGGCGAGGAGCCGCAGAATCAGCGGGCAGAAAGAAGGCTGTAGTTTTAAATCCACACTTGAAGGCGAGGGCAGCCTCACTGAGACTGTGAGCCGGGGGTCTCGGGGGAGCGTGGCTCAGGCAGAGGCCAAGAGCCACTCTAGGAATCTGGAGACAGAGTCCCTGTTCTAGAAACTCTTGCGGGTGAGAAGAGAGAATACAGGCTGTGTGTCAGCTCTTCCCTTGTGTGTACTAGGTGCAATAAAATGCCCCCTTACCATCCTAGCTTTGTATATAGAAAATACCACTTTTACAAGTGCATTTGAAAGCACGGCCGTGATGTTAGCCTATTTGTCTCAGTTTCACAGTATAACTGAATTTTTTAAATAAATATCTTACATGTATCCAGCATTGGTATCATGCTATCTAACTTTCTATGCCTGTAAAAGTTCAATAGCTTTGCAACAGTGTAGAAGAATTGTTGCACAAGCTTTATTGTCAGACATAAAATTACTTAATTTGCCTCATCTCAGTTTCACCATTGGTAAAATGGAGAATATTTTTCTACTGGAAGGTGTGGTGAGAGTTATTGCATAAAAGAGTACCAGTGTCTAATTTATCATGCACATTGAAGAAGACACATATTATCATTATGCAATTAATTACAACAGTTATTATTAAGATGCATCATGAAACCTAAATGTCACAGAACATGCTGTGTCCACATCTTCACAACGATGGCATCTTGCCTTATTAAGCAGCACTTGGAGCCCAGACACGACAAGCTCGTGACACTCGAGGACGTGAAGCGTGTAAGTCGGGCCTCCCTCTCCGTGTCCGTGTGGGGACTCCAGTCCTCTCAGGAATGAAGGTGGCCTACGGGGCTGAGCGTTCTGCTCTGCCGAGTTGGCCCTGGACTCCACAACGCTAAGGCCTCCAAGCAGATTCCATGCAGGTCCTTGTCATCAGGGGTATACTTGATCTCTTGGGGATGATTTGACATCAGCTACTTCAGAGCAGTGTGCTGATCAAACACTGAACTCATCCCAGTGTATTTTATCTCCCACCCTCCAAATTCTTGCTAGGCATCTTCTTGCCCCCTCACACCACCAGCAGAAAGGTCCCTCCCATTGGTATAATCCCCTTGCATATCCAGAAACTGAAATCCTGAGTGATACCTCATTATTCCTATTTTTCTGCAGCTTTTACCCAATTATCTGCCTCATTTATTCATTCCCTTATTTTTTTGTTCAGATATCTCAGCTCTCCTGAGAAGGGAGGCTCCTTACCAAGTACCAAGTGCAAGCTTACATCTCTGTCAAGACAGCAAAGAATACACCACTCCTCCTTGTGAACAGAGGAAGGAAGCCGACCTTTAAATGGTCATGAGATGGCATTTTGAGTTCCTTATAATCATTGAGGGCAGGAGGTCCAGAGTCCAGACGGCGTTCACATCCCTACCTACCTGGAGCTTCAGGGAAGAACTTAAAAAGGCGGTGACATTGAGATGAGTCGTGACAGACAGGAAAGAATTTTAAAGGAATAATTTGGGATTTCTTCATAAAGAATCAGTTTTTGCTGTTCTCATATGAAGTCCCTTCTATAATTTTTAAGGTTGCATTCAAACAGTAAACTGTTCATTTCTTAGATATTCCTCCACCGCACCCTGCTCTCAGGACTCTGTTTAGGGAACCTGGGCTTGTGAGGGGCCCTGGATTTACCTTCCTTACCAAAGGGAGGCCTTGCTTATATACCCTTCACAGTTATCACAAGGGATGTTACAGGATCCGTTCAAATCAGGTTACAGTCTTAAGTGGTCCTTAGTGCAGCCAAATGCCTGGTAAAAAATCACCACAGGCATTTGTTTTAATTCGTACTAGGCTTAGAGTTATATAATAAAAATTAGGATAAACAAATAAATTAACACACAATTACTTTCAGATTGAATTGAATTCTACTGCATCTCCTTTTTTTTTTTTTTTTTTTTTTTTTTTTTTTTGAGGCAAGGGTCTCTCTATACAGTTCATCCTTGAGCTTACTTTGTATCCCAGGCTGGTCTCAACCTCACAAGGATCCTCCTGCCTCAGCCTCCTGAGTGCTGGGATTACAGGTGTGCACCATCACACCCGGCCTTCTATAGCATCTCTGACCTTGGATTTAAGTGTATGGGGGAAAGAAGAAAATAATTGATAAGTAAATCCCAATATAGAAAAATTTCTTTAGTTTTAAAGTTATTCTACAGAAATTATCACTTTGTCATTAAATACTGCTTTCCTAGATTTGCTTGGGAGCAAAAAGGGAGCTTCAAAGGTAGTGAAAAGAAGTGAAATAAAATGTGGATTGAATACTTTATTACCATTTTACATAGCTGTTAATTAGATTTCTTATTTTTAATAGGCTTGATGATTACTTTGGTAAACACATGCCTATGGGCATACACACAAGTAGAAGATTGTACACAAGTAGAAGAACAAGAAAACTTAGAGAAGAAAGGAAAGTATAACCTGTATCTATCAACAAGAAAATAGAAAAAGGTGGTTTCCACACATGCACATTAATTTCCTTTTATATTTCCCTACTGCCAAGGTTGAAAAGGAAGCAAATTTCCACTAACTGATACAAGAGAGTACACCACCAGTTCTTTGGTTCTCAGTCAGAGCAAAACCTTTCCTGGCACTACATTCTGTGTGCATCATGACCTGAGATGTGGACAGGGAGCGTGAAGAGGAGCTCGCAGACATGGTGGGGGTATCCTTCCCTGGCCAAGCGTTACAGTCAGCCACCGCCAAGGCTAAGGGCTCAGCGCACCGCTGTCATTAGCTGGCCGGTTTCCGAGAGGACCTGGAAAGCATGGGGCGAGACGGAGACACAAATCGAATCCGGTCATTTGGAGAAAAACACAGAACTAGTTTCCCCAGTGAAATGGTGATAAATGTAAACCTCTGTATGCTCTGCATAGTTTCCATTTTTAGAGCAAATGTTTAGATTCTCACTGTGAACCGAACTCCAAGGGTGGAAAGCGATGCCTCCTTCCCAGTGTCATTCTGCACCTGAGAACGGGGCCATGGCTACTTGTTAGTTAACCGCTGGCCTTGCGGTTGTCTCCCTGCGGCGCTGTGGCTTGGAGTGTGTCCGCATCCCCAGCCCCGTCCTGCAGAAGTGCGGTGGATACGGCCCTCGCCGGGGCTGGCACTGCTGGTCTTCCCGCACCCAGCCCCTGCCTGGACGGTGCTCTGCGTTTCAAACCATTTTGCCGGGCTCTCCGGTGCAGCTTCTTCTGTGCTGCCCGCGCCTTCCTATCATCCAGACTTCTGTCTTCAGCCTGCTTTTTTCTCTCTACATTAATCCTCACTCCCACATATATTCCTATTTTTGCCTCCAGCATCTGAGCTTTCAAGTAATTTACTGAACTGATTACATGTGCCTAAAATACTACTTGGTGATCTTTTCAAAATAAACAGGATCGGCTCTGAGTACCCGCTCCTCAGGGGAACCTGAGACCTGGCCGCTATCACGCAGGGCTGCGCCCGCCTGAGCTCTCGCCACGGAAAATTGCTGAAGATCCCCTTGTGCTAGAGCAGCAGGCTGTGCCCCCTCACACCTCCCCAGCCGGGGCCTCTCTTCTCCTCCTGCCCACTGCGGTGACTGGGGCCTCCCTCCTCCACCCCTGACCCTGCAGTCCCCTGGCCTGCACAGCCTGGAGCTTGCCCTCAGGGTGGGCGCATCCCGCCCTGGCCGCAGGCCGTCTGTCTACCGGGCAAAGTTTCCCTTGGCTTCTCCTACGGAGGCCGCACTCCGGCCGCTCGTCCCCTTGACAGGCATGGTGACTTCACAGACACTTTGCACGTGGCCCCTGCTGATCTCTCCTGTCTCTCTTTTCTTGGCAATTTACACCCTTTTATTGACAAGATTGCTCCCATTTCCTGCAGTCCCACGTGTCCTCCTGCTCTGCGGCTTTGTGCTTTGCTGGAAGCCCTGACCTGATCACCTCTTCTTCCTTCACCTGCTCCCATTCATTCTTCAGGGGTCGCCCCCCGGCGGAAGCCGCCTGTAAAGCCCCAGGGGGGCTCGCTGCCTCCCGGACTTGCATTTTCTCTTCCTGTGGCGCCCTCCCTCACAGGGCAGGACCCAGCACCCAGCTCACTCATTCATTTCCCCCCACCTCAGGGCTGAAAATGATGCATCCTCACTGCAGTGTGATGAGGGATTGTCGGAAAGGTTTTCCTTTCTATCAAATGTGCATCTTCACGTAAGACAGTGAGAAGAATTTGAATCGAACCTGTACCTTACAGGCTGAATATCTCAGAAGGAACTCTTCTTCCCAGAACAATGAGAATTTTAAGTTCTGTCCAGAAATCTTAACCGCAGCCCAATTCGCCTACATCCTATGGGTCTGTTTCACCTCAGAAACATGTGATTTACCTTTCTCCTAAGTACCTTCTTCACATTAATATTTTAATTGATAAAGGTCATACTATGGTTTGGAAAAGTACTTTAGAAAACAGTATTTTGAGACCTAGAAGTAAGTGAGGGTGGAATTATTGGGTGTAACTAATTGTAGAAAATGTTGAGGCCCAGAAAAATTCATTATCTAATAACACAGAACTGACTACACTGGAAATAATACTCGGTTTCCATCTCTCCCACACACTGTGTTTGTTATGCTATCCAGTAAGGCCCCAATTTACAAACATTCAAGCTTCAGGCTGTTACAGATCCAACCGGCCTTCACGTCATGAACATTTGTAGACGCAAACAACTCAGGGAAACAGATCACATGTCCACCTTCCCACTTTAAGGTAAAAGTAGACAAAGTTTATTTACAGTATTCATGTGTGTGTGTGTGTGTGTGTGTGTGTGTGTATGTGTGCGTGCACACGCACATTTGGTTTTTTCATGCCTTATGTTGTATATTTGTGTCAAAGGTAGGTAAGACTTCCTATGTCGGATTTAGGAAAGAATCCAACTTACAAATGTTCTCCCAGTCAGGAGCTTCCTGTAATGCAATCCATGCATTTGGGTTGAGCATGAGCCTGCACCTGCATGCACACACATGCCCACATGTGAACACACACACACACACACACACACAGAGTTGTTACATGCTGGGATCTTCACTGGTTGCCGTCCCACCTGTAGTGCTCGAGTGAGAAGGCTCACCACTCCAGTTTGTAGGAGAACCAGGAAGCTGTCAGAGACCCTCCTTTTCTGTGCTCTGTCCGAGGTTCTGTGCAGGAGTGTGCAGCACCATGGAGGTCTGGGAAGGAACTCCACCTCCAGTGCACAGGAAATAAAACACGTAGAGGAAGAAAGATTTTAAATACAAATACGAGTCACAAAGAAACTAATTTTCTCTATATTTAAAGTTGAATCAAGATAAAAACAGACTGCTGGCCCATTACTTATAGAATTTCATACTATTTATGTGCTATTACTTTTAGAGCCCTGAATACATAATATCATCTCTGGTAACAAGAGTCAGGTGACAGCATCTACCTTCATAGACATTTACAGGACAGTAATCCAAAACCTGCAGTTTTCTCTGTGCTGAGAGTCTGATTTCTGACAACAGCCGTTATCACTTTTTCCAAATCTGAAATCTGAGAGTAATTCTTCAGAATAAGGAAATGGGTCAAAGCCAAGTGTTCCATTTGTACTTGAGGTGCCCAAACCGTAGGTGAATTTGTATCATTCAAGGCAGAAGAAAACTGTTTTATGGCACAGTGCGGGAAGCTATGTCCACCTAACTAAATATTTGAAAAAACACAGCAGAGCTTATTTTTCATCTGTGTTTGTAAGTCAAAGTTTCAACGGCATCCAGAGGATTGCGCTATGACCTCTCCCAGGCCAGGTGCACTGCCTCTCCTATTCAACTGCAAGTCTCTGCTGCAGAGAATGTGTTCTTGGTCTTTGAATCCTTATATTTTTAGCACAGTGCCTGAAATTAAAGTTCAGTACTTATTTTTAATTGCATTTACTGTGTACATGTGTGTACATATAATGTATGCAGGTGTGTCTACACATTTATATATACACATGATCATCTATAAACATGTATACACATACAGGTGCACGTGTATGTGTGTTTGCATGACGTGTATGTGAAAGACGTAAGACTGAAACGCCGCACAACATCAGAAAGGAAAATCTCGGGTAAGCACCACTGCAGCAGCCCGCTCTCCCCAGGCGTCCAGCACAGACCGTAGCCTTCCCGCCTGTGCGCCTGCGTGGTCCTTCACCGCCGAACAACTGCACTAACTCTCCCTCTGCACCAGCTGCCCTGCGGAATCCGAGAGTTTTTCACCACACCTGGTTGTGCAGGAAGGGGACATAGCTCTTGAGTTTTAAAACATCTGATTTTTAGATTATCCTTCAGAAAACTTGGAAAAGATGAAAACTGTTTATTTCAAACCTATCCCTAATGATATTCTATTATGTAAGGGTATTTCATCACCCTACTGAAATTGCTTTGCCACACATCCCGAAAGGATTCGTAATTTTTTCAATGAAAGGTAGTTTCTGAACATAGTTTAGTTAAACATTTTAAGGAAGCAAATGGTCGCTGACCAGTTTCTTGCATTCTGTGACTTGTTTTTTAAATACTTCTTTGTGGGATCAAAAACACACAGGGGACTTGGAATCAGGGTGTGAGAGAATGAGTACATTTCTGAAGATCTTCAGAATCCCTTTCAGCTCTCACATGCACTGTTCATCCAGAGACCCACTCTGACGCCCAGCTTTGTCTTGCTGCCAACCCCACCCTGCCCCTCCCTGGAGGAAGTCATTCTCTGGCATTTATTGGGCACATCCTGTGCAAAGAATGGGATGAGGATCCTGCAGGAAATGGTCGCTAGGAGCCTCCCCTCTGAGGAGGACCTGCAGCCCCAGCAGTGCTACCAGGCCAACCTATTCTGGAAACCATACTTCACTAAGCAAGTAAATGCACTTCAACACACCCCAGTCACAGTATGGGACGAGAAATTTAACTCAGTGCGTAGCAAGTGTCCAAGTGTCTACCGTCGGGGTAAATGATCTGGTAGGACTTTGTAAAGACTTGAACAAAACAGGAAGACAACCGAATAAGAGGGAGAAAGAGCTCAAAATGGGGTGTTTATTACATAGATTATACACAAAGAGATACAGTACATCATACCTTTATTATTTTCTGTAACAGTCACTCATTTTTACACATGAAAGAGAAAAGGCCTGTAGAATGTATTTCAAACTCGTGTAGTGAACACACAGAACACAAAGAAGTAAGAACAATCAAGGAAAACGTTTAGAGTAAATAACAGTGGTCCAGTTTGGACAACAACTGAGCTGGTAAAACTCTGGCTTGTTTTTCTTTCTGTGCTAATGCTTTCAAGTGTACGTTCTTTGTGGAGATGCGAAGAGGAAGAAAGCCAGAGCGGGATGGGTGCCACGGTGCCAGTCATGTAATTTTTATGAAAGTTTTCAGAAATTGCAGGAGGCAGGGGAAACCCGATCTTGCTTCTGGGGTGGCGAGCAGCCCGCTGCTGTGAGATAGCTAAAGTGCCACATCCTGCGTCTTGTTAAGTGTAACTCAATCAGCTCGATTTCAGAGGCAGGGTCTTTATTTTCATCCTGGCACTCTGGCCTTCGAGTCTACTAAAGCTTGCGTTTGTTTAAAGCTACAACATGATTCTTCCTATAAAATAATTAGGGACATTTGAGCCACTCTCTGATACACTCCGTTTAGGAGGAGACGATCTGGCTTTCCACATTTATTGAATTCGTATTTGAAAATGCCGTTCAATGCATAGGAGTCTCAGCATTTTTAAGGAAATACAATCTGTATAACTTTAAAACTTCTGTACAAGGTTATAAAACATGATTCTTTCTTTAAAATCTACTTTCTCCCACTATATGTCACCAATATATTTAGGAAGTTTTGCTATAGAGTGGCTCTTATGCATAGAAATTATAATTCTATTTAGATTGCTGCAGTCGTATCTTGATGCACGTGGCTGTTTTAGGATTTCTAGTGAGTATAATGAAGAAAACATACATTGAATTATTGGGTAAATTAATATAACATTTTATTTTATGAATCTAAAAGATATTTCACAGACATATATTTATAAATACGAGAAACTGATAATTGTATAATATGAATCGTCACGCTTTTGTCAATAGATTGAAAAAGTGATGCTAAAAGGGAAGGGAAAACATTCCTGTTGAAACTATTATGGCACAAATTCCACCAGGATGGAAAATTAACGTATTTACCAGCCAATCAGGATTCCCTAGGGTTCTGAGAACAGCATGAAAACAAACTCGCTGAACAGTTTAGTAAAGAGAGCTGTTGACCTATGAGAAGTAACGACTTAAAATATCAATAGTAGCAGGAGATATTCCCATAATAACTGTACAGGTGTTTCACCTGTTGACCTTGATTTCTCTGCTTCCTAAAGTTAAGTAGAACACTTCTCTGGGAAAATAATTTGCTCTGGAACATAAATACTTTCTAACTCATGAAGCTTGCAAGTAGGTTATTAAAACCCACTCACATATTGAGGACTTAGCACCAGGAATGGGTCTTTGAGTAATTCAAGGCTTGATTTACCATAAGAGATACCATTCTTTCCATGCCCTGCAAGGCGGGAAAGGTGGGGCGCCTCCAGTCCACATCGGGCTGAGTGAGTCGCCAGTGGTCCATTATGCGGTAAGGCGCAGCTCACTTCCCTCTGCAGCGGCCTGTTTGTCTACTCTGCAAAAGTTACTGCAAGATTATCTTACACTTTCTGATCAAACCTATTGTACCTGATGTGTAGCATTTGAAATCTAACATGGATCTTTCTCAAATGGGAAGAGCATTAGGAGATGCAGGTATTGGAGGGGGTGAACAAAGGACCTGGGATGCATTTTGCACGTGCACCAGTTCCTCATAAAGGATGTACGCATTATTTACTGCATGCACAGTAAGAAAGAAAAGAAAATTAGAAAAAATCCAACATGCAAGAGTGGATAAATTTCAAACCATAAATAGCAAACTAGATCTTCTTTCTTCTTTTTATTTTAACATGTGTGATGCCTACTGCAGTCATTCTTGAGAAATTACCTCCAATATCTCTAAAAGGTTGCCTCAGAACACCTGCCTTTCTCCCAATACCAGCAGGATGCCGGAATCCCTCTTTCAGCCTGGGTATCCACAGGTCTGGCCATGAGGAGGGAGAGCAGCCCCCAAACACACAGGGTACGCAGGCAGAAACCACTTCCTGACACTGGTGCTCGGATGTCCTTGCCTTTGGCAGTGACCAGTGTGATGCCTGACTTGACAGCCAGGGTGGGAAAGAGATGGCCACTTGCATCTCTACACAAAGAAACTTGCATTTATGTTACACTGCTGAAAACGGTGATCTTGGGTTTAACCCAGGACCCCTTACACCCTTATAACGTATGCATTTGCATAATTTCCGGTGCCTTATTTCCTGAGAGTTTTATAACCCTTTTAAACAATATTTTAAATAAAAAAGTAGAACTGATTACCATTTGGAAACTATACATTTATGAACACTGTAGAATGCTCATTTTGTTTAATTCTTTACAAGTTATGGTTACGCCCGAAGAGAAGGGGTTTGCTTTCAAAGAAATATACAGAAGTATGAAAATAGCAATAACAACAGAACAAGGAGATTTTCTATGCTTGAGAGAAAAAAATGTATTTTTTAACAGCTGTAATATAGTGACTTTAGCATCACGGCAAAGGAACAGATCAGAACTCCCCTGCAGCTGTGGTCTACTTCCCAAAGCATGCTTAACTAGAGAGCAAGGGACACTAGTGTGATTGTATCTACAGAAGGAGAACTTCTACCTAACTACTGGGGGATTTCTGGACACAGTTTTCTTAGCATCTAGCATACATTTCCCCTGCCCTACTAGTTAATTAATTCATTCATTAATTAATAGGGTGCATTATTCTCTGCAGTGAATATTGTGCAGGAGCCTGAAAATACTGAGAAAATAATTTCTGTTCTCACCAAAATTCCAGTCTACTGAGAAAATTTTTACGATGTAAAGTAATGAGTTATAATAGCTGTATGCACCTCTCACACCATAGAAACACTGGAAGAGGAGAGCTCCCAGAATACTTGCAAAGTATTGTGAAAAATTATGCATGGCTTTATATAACACACAAAGGAAGCTTGTACCCTGAATCCCTAATGCAAAATCCTGACATAGGCAGATTAGTTTTAGGGGAATACAATAGCCCATAATCATCAGTAATCCAACAAAATATGTGAACAATCTGTCATCCGCTAGAGTCTTCTATAATAATACGGAAGATATTACTAGAAGGAATGAAAACAGGTACAAGAAGTGATGAAAAGAACACAGCAGGAAGGTGTACAAAAATGTAAGCACAAGGCCAAATAGATACAGAAAGATTTATAGATGGTCTATGTGATTGTGGTAGGAAAAAATATGTATAAATTGGCCTAGGGCACTCATTACTGGAAACATATATCACTCTCCTCAAAAACTTGTGATGTATTTTACAAATCAAAATGACTGGTGCCTAGGGAAAAAATCTCAAACTGTTACTCACTCAATGGGTAGGTATAAAACAAAAAATCCAAGAAATACTACATGTAAGACGTTTCAAAGATCAAGAGGTTTGCGAGTTAAGAATGGGTGTATTTTGCCATAAGTCTATAAAATCAGATTTGCTGGGCTGAATTGTATGCAGTGGCAATCACTGTTTGACTTGATGCATCCTCTAAGTTTTTATCATTTGGGGTTCATAGAACTGAAGCAGATTTCATAGTATCATTCAGTCTATAGTGATTATTTTGTATTTCAAAATAAGATCACCAAAATATCAAATTCTTTTTAGTAATTAATTTTTTAAGTTGACATATAAAATTACGTGGAAATCTGCATACAACATAATGTTTTGATATTTGTATGCATTGGGAAATGACAAAATCTAGCCAACTAATACATGCTAGCTCATGTAATTATCATTTTTCTTGGGGAAAGCAATTCATATCCAATCTCTTAGCATTCTTCAAAATACTACATATTATGAGCTATAGTTGCCACGCTGCTTTGAATAATTATGCAATAATTCTACCAAAAGCACCACATTTCACTTTCACATTTATACAATGAGAGGTACACTCATTATTTATAATAATATATTCAAAGATAAATTAACATTCTCTTATGTTGTAACACTTGTCAGTTTACTTATTTATAAAGCTTTAATTGAGATGATAAAGTTAAAAACAGCATGAGAGCACAAGTAGGTATAGTAGACATTCTTTTTTTTCTCAAAATAAGGATTATAAAATTCAATTAAAGGCGGGAGATTTGTTGAGAGCTTTAATTCACCGAAGATGTATCAATTTTGAAAAGAAAACAAGGGAATAATCCCATTGTCATTTGAATCCTCAGCTCAAACCTTTTCAGCGGGGATCTGTAATTTAAGAAGATGCAATGCCAGGCATACAGGATGCTATTTCTCCTCCCTTTGCTACAGCATGGAAAAGAAAATGAACAAACGATGACAGATTTTTCAAAGAGATTCATTTTATGGGTATGCTCAAAGGAAAATGGGAAAGTGAATTTTCTTCCCTAATCGTTGTTAACAATAATACAGAACTGCTAACTCGTAAACAAAGCATCTCCTAGTCTCTCTCATAGGGCCACAGCTGCTTTTACAGAGAAGGCAGTGAAAGGAAATCCAGAATATAATTTCACTCCCGCGCCACAAAGAAAAGTTGGGGCGAGGCATGGACTAGATCGAGAGCTGCTTTCGGCTGTCTGAGTCACCGTCCCCCAGACAGTGGGTTTTGCCCTTATAATAACCCCCACGACAGGCTTGAACCCTAGGTGTCGGCATTTCTGCTCCCTGTGGTTATCAGTTTCACACTCTTTAAAGACATTTAAAATGCGGGGACGCTCTCTTCTTAGAAGACAGAGGTGGGAAGAAGCTTACTCTGAGGGCCGCACTCTGTCCGGAGATAACAAGGGAAGCTGCGCATCAGCCTTGCCCAGGCCAGCGGTAAAGCCGTCCTGCACGGCGCTGCTCCAGCCCTGTGCGCGTGTGTCCATGAGACGCGTCTGTGCCGTGTCCGTGTGCTGCGTCTATGCGGAACGCAGTGACTACTGCCTTCCCAGGCAGGTGTGGAGCAGCCCACCTGCTCATCGCTGGTCTTCAGGGACGCCTGGTTCCTCCCCCGACTGCCAGGCCTGCGCTAGTCCGCAATGACAGTGGGATTTTTGTCTCCCTCGCAAACTTTCTTGTTGCATTTGAGTTGAGGTGGAAGCAGTCACTTACAAACAACAGCTGGCATTTGCAGTGTTTGATTGTTTTTGAATATATGAGCCCTTAGGGACACTATTCAAGTGTCCAATAATCTAATAAGGCAGCTGTAGAGATGACAACCTCATCAAACAGACGGAAATGTATTTTAGAACATTTTTTGGATGTAGACATGAATGACCGATTTAAGAAGGCCAAACAGGTGGTAAGTTATGTTCTGTAAGGGACCCGGCCACTGTGAGCAACTCAGGTGCTTACCTTTCTTCAGCAGGATGCCCCAGTTATCCTTCTTTGTCCCCCCAGATGGACCCACCCAGGAAAACACAGCCTGAGTCCACCAACCAAGCCCTCAAGGCAAAGAACACGCTGCTAACATTTTCCCTGTAATTTTTGATACCCTTAATCTTCTAGATTTTTCTTGAAATTTATAGCCACAAAAATGTAACTGTTTGGACAGTTTCTTATCTCCTAAATTAATTCCATATTTATCCATTGAAATTCATTTGAACAAGTCTTTTATCTTCTGAGACCGTATTTGCCTGAAAATATCATCAATATTGATGTTGCAAGGAAAACACAAACTGCCTTTTGCAAAGTGTCACAAACTAATTCCAGGCAAGGGACAGGATTATCGGCCTAAACCCTCTCTGCTTGGGGTGGGGCGGGCTTCGTGCTTCTTAGAGGCTGAATCCCCTATTCTCTGTCCAGTTCCTTCTCTCAGCTCCTGCTTTGTCATCTTGCTTCGACTCAAAGCATTTTAGGGTCAGGTTATAGAAAGAGAAACTTAGTCTCTGGAACTTTGTTTTTAACCTGCCACCCCTAGTTCCCACCCAGCAGAGCAGCACTTCTTAGATAACTAGCATTTGGGGCCGGAATGAAGAATACATCAAATATTTAGTTTTCCCAATTAATAGGATGTCCTCTGATCCTCTAAAGAATTTTTTTCACCCACACAATTCTCTCTGAGGGAAAAAAAAGAAGGTTCAAATTCCCTGCACCAGCAAAATCTCATTAAAAATGAATTTCAACGTGAGTATCAGAGCCAGGGCACCAAGTTCGACTATGACGTTTGTTACAATTCTGTTGATCATAGGCCTTTCTCAAGTACTAATGAAGCACTCCATTGAAGAAAAAAATAGCAGGAACTAACAGATGTTCGGTGGAAACTAATATAGTAGATTTTTTTTCTGTATGACTCAATCAAAAAACACCTTAGGAAGAATACTGAAATTTGTTTTTAGTTTTGGTTCCTTGTTGTATTTCTTAGTAGAACTGATTAACCTCATTCTGCAATTTGTAACTCAATAATTTCCTTTAAGAGGCCATCTACTTCTGTGGGTAAGGCACACTTTAAGGAGATCTAATCCCAGGAGAATGGGGTAGGGGAAAGGTAAACTTTAATCAAGTGTACCATAATTTCAGTATATTTTATCCATTGAATCTTTTAAATACCTTTAAGACATACATTTTTATTAAATCGGTTTATGCACAAATACAGCAAGTGTCTTTTGCTACTCGTGGAAAGACTGAGAGTGTTTAGCACCTAGGAAACTTCTCCAAATGTCATCTCTTCCATTAGAACTTCCGTTTCTGCTCTTAAATCACAAGGTTATTGCCAGGGCTAACCCTTCCATGACAACGAAATACAGTGGGCATTTGCAAGCGGTATACACTGGTTTCATCCAATATGTGAAACAGGTAAAACTTCCTTTGCAGTGGAGAAACACTTTAATCTCCTATGGCTGTTCAGTATTTTATTGATAAAACAAGAGGTAACTGAGCTGTCCTGAGGTGGAATGGCTGTCTCTCTGGAAACTCAAGCACGTGGTAGAGAATTTCTGCCCCTGTAATCCGCCTCAATCCGGAGTCCGGCAGGGCGAAGAACCTCTGATTGATTTGACAGCGGTGTACACAACATCTTCATCATGGCTTTAAGGACCTGCTGAAACCTGACATTCTGGCAAGAGCCACTTTCATTTGAAAACTGGAAATGTGAGGAGATGTGAGGGACCAGTTGCAAGTAGTCTTGAGTGTGGTACACGATTCAGCTTGGGTTAGGAAATCATTCAAAAGAGTGCTTAGAGGAAGAGCCCTAGAATATATCACTGGAACCTTAAATTCATTATGAAAAAGTCTGGATGGTGCTTTTTGATCTGTGAGATCAAAAAGTGCTCTGACTGTGAGAAGGTCATTACTGATGCAGTCACATCAGTGACCACCAAAGGTATCACACAGGCTTCCTCTGCCAAGGTCCCGCCCCTTCCCTGGGGAGCAGGAGAAGGCTGCAGCCCTCAGCCCCTGTGCAGCCAGAGAAACACCCACTCAGGTCCACACTTACCTTGCGCCCACCCCAGCTGAGTGAAAGGCTGACAGCTAACTGCTTCGCAGGCATTTGGGAGGATGCAAAAATTGAAAAGAACTGGAGTTAACCCTACCAAAGTCACATGAGAAAGCAGTAGGAATGTAAGATCCCAAATGCTTCTGCAAGTAGTTTTCAGGTGTGTACTTATTTTATCTTTCTTTTTTCTATTTTTACTCATAGTTAAAATATTTATGTGGGTAGAATTTTCTACTGCTTTGCAGTTAAATCAGCCTAGGACAATTATGTCTTAGGGGAGGGTACCTGGAATCAAACTCAGGACCTTGAGCTTTCCAGGCGCTGTGCAGCTGAGTTATATCCCTGGCCTTAACAATTATGTCTAATGTGATGATTTACCTTTTAATTTTTTAAAAATTAAAATACATTTGCAAAAACAGTAAGTGCAACTGTGAATATATTTTACTTTGAAGGATCTGAAAAAATACAAAGCTGATAAACATATTGAGGGTAAGGAGCTATAAATATATAACAAAGTTTAAAAAATGTGTGTTTATAAATATGGCTGTATATATGCAATCAAATTCTAGGCAAAATCATTGAATTAAAGTGCGTGTTTCACAAAATGAAATAGCTCGGTTCTGATTTTGTGGTTCAGAACCCAAGTGGGATGTTTTTCCCTACAGTCAATGCCAATGTTCTTCTTCTTTATTTTTTTTTTGGTACCAGGAATTGAACTCATGACCACAGGCTTGCCAGGCAAGTGCTTATGCTGCTGAACTATATCCCTGGCAATAAATTATTTCTGTGAAGTAAATTTTGTTTTATTTATTTATTTGGGGGGGGTACCAGAAATTGAACTCATGACCTCGCGCTTGCCAGGCAGGCACTGTGCTGCTGAGCTAAATCCCCAGCCCTTCAACCTGCTATCTGTTTTACTAAGAGTTTTTTATTTTTCCTGGAACACACTGAATGTTTCAAGATTAGACTTTGTACAGGTGAAAGGGATACACTTCTAAATGTACTTATCCTATGTAGTTTTGAACAAAATAAACTTGCTGTCGTACCCTAAGTAACAAGACCTGTAGTAAAAAGTACCTCATGAAATGTAAAACATGTACAAAAGCAAATAGTGAAACTCGGCAATGTCAACACTAATGTGTGGTGTTTGGGGCGTCCCGTCCCCTGACAAGCCCTAGGTGCTGTGCGGTCCCAACACCCGTCCTTAGAGTAATCCGAGGGGCAGACAAGCCTCTTGGCCTCGGTGGCCTTAATCCATTGACCTAGCACAGAAAGTACTCAGGATAACAAGTGCAGCAATGAGGCAAATCAACCTGATTTTCAGATTTTGTGTTCCTTACAAGGCTACCTGATCAAAAAGGCCCGCAGCAACTGACAGACGCAGTAGGACTGTTTGAGGAGTCAATCTAGGGACTTGAAGGGAAAACTTCTCCACCTCCTCCCCTCCCTCCCCTCCCAGCTCCACCCCTCCCCTTTCTTCTCTCCTCCTCTTCTTCCCCCTCTTCTCCCCTCCCCCTCCCACTCCACCCATCCCCCCTTCTCATCCCCTCCCTCCCCTTTTTCCCCCTCCTCCTTCCACTCTGCCCCTCCCCCTCCTCTCCTCCCCCGTCCTCCTCCCCTTCCCCTCCCCCTTCTCAGCACAGCACCTAGCATGCGCGGAGGGGAAGTGGGACTGCTCTTTCTCTACTGGCCTGTAAGCATGAAGTCCTGAAAGCTGACAATATTAGGTCATCTTGTATGGGATTTCTAAACTATCTTTAGTAAGTGATTATGCTTTTAATTGTGAGATTCCCCTTTCCTTTTAGCTAAGAAATCTCCATGTTATTGAAGATGAGTGCTTTCCACTGTATTTGAAGTATTGAAGGCGGTAGAGAAAGTTCTCTCCTGATTCCTATGATAGGAACCCCTCCTCGAATCCTATGGGCACATCAGCTTTGTGGAGGACTGAAAGAAAAATCAGAGAAAACACCGCAGAACGCTGCCTGCCTTACTAGTGGTGTTTGTAGGACTCCCTGAACACATGGCATGTGTCCCACAGAAAATTTAATAACCCTTCAGCAGTTGTGAGGACTCAGAAATATTCTCTTCATGCCGGTCCTTGACTCTCAGCGGGACTTTTGTGAACTTTGTCATCTTCCGCTGACCTTGAAGCCAAAACTAGGGAAGTGGCTTTAATTAATGAGATGTAATGCATTAAAATGTTAGCCAGAGCCTTCCAGAAGCTGGGAAGCCATAGATGTTTTAAAATTCTGAATATCCTTTCGAGAATCCCCTGTTGTAATTTATAATTCTCAGCGGACCTATATTTGTCTTGAACTGATTGTTGAAATGGGCTTTGCTAGGAATTTCTTCACTGAAATTGCAGCAGGGCAGGGGCTGGGGTGGAGGAGCCTACAGTTTGCTGGGAGGAGGGCGCGATTTCTAACGAGGCTAGAAAACCTTCAGTGGTTGAAGTTACACCAGTAAGGAGGTTATATGCGTGTCTGTGCACATAGGCACACACACAGTGCGCCAGTTCAGCAGTACTGTGTAATGAGTGTGTCATGCAGGTAGCAGAATTCACATTTTTTAAATCAACGTTGCACCCAAAAATGGCTATAAAACAATGCTTGCCTGGAGAAGTAAATTTATAGCTACACGCCTTTCACAGGCTCGCTGGAGGGCTGTGCTCCCGGCTCTAATCTGCAGGAGAGGAGATGTTTTTTGCATGTGTGTGACAGGAGGCAAGGGGAACTGCGAGCTTGCCTGCTCCCCCCTTGTCAGCCCGGCCGGCCGGGGAGCTTGGGGTCCTGTCTGCAGGGTCCTGGGAGCTCTCGGCTCCATGTGCACAAGAAAAGTCTGCGCTGCGCTGCTCTGGCTCTCTCTCTAGCTCTCTCTCTCTCTCTCTCCAGGGTCCTGGGAGCTCTCGGCTCCATGTGCACAAGAAAAGTCTGCGCTGCGCTGCTCTGGCTCTCTCTCTAGCTC
>NW_004955410.1:2146087-2395101 GCF_000276665.1 Chinchilla lanigera
CTCTCTCTCTCGCTCTCTCTCTCTCTGTTTCCCTTTCATTCTGCTTCCCCGGAGCCGAATGAAGCAGCAGTCAGCAGGATTAGTGTCCGCCGCCGGCTATCAGAGGAGCTCAGATAAAAGGACCTGCTTCCTAGCCACCCCTGCAGCAGCCCTGGCGAATTTTTGTTCTTTCCACACAACAGTTGTGCCTCATTATCCGGTGCCTGGCTCGATTTTTTTCTTCTTCTTCTTCTTCTTGAGGGTTTGAAGTTTCTGTGCTTCAGAGACTGTTGCCGAGGAAGAGGTGCTAGCGTTGCCGTTGGGGCGTGATCCGCTGCATTTATGAATGGGACTGACCTAGTCACCTGTTACCTCCAGTTTCCAGATTGTTTGAACTTCTCCGGCCGCACCGCGAGGGCAGGAAGGCGGCGGCCGGAGGACCCACGGCGCCTGCAGCATGGGCTGGCTGGCCGGGCTGGTCTGCATTTTCTGGGGAGCGTTCCTCTCAGCAAGAGCAAACTACGCACACGGGAAGAACAATGTGCCGAGGCTGAAATTATCCTACAAAGGTAAGTCTTGGTTTTCCTTGGATTTGGCTGGCTTTGTAATTCATCTCGCCCTCATTCCAACTCCTCCCAGCCCAGACCCTCCAACCCGGACTTAGCCTGGGAGACCTCTGTGATTATGGCGATCTTTCTGAGACCATTGAAATACTTTTTTTAAAAGAGCAGGTCTTCTGTATGCTACGTGACAATTTAAGTGCAAACAAAGAGCATTTAATCACATTTTCCGAGAGAGGGGCTGCGTGCCCAGCACATGCAGAGCTGTGTATCTTAGGACCCTATCTCCCGTTCTGTTAATTTTTCTGACTTTACTTATATTAAAATATTTTTTAAAACAGTACTAATGCAAAAATGGTTTCTTTATAGATGTGTCTGCCTGACTCGCAATAATTGGGATGATGAATTGTGTTTTCTTAGTTTTAGACGTGAAATGGTTAATCACCATCATGAATATTCAGTTTGCTCGAATCTGACAATCAGATGCTTAACATAAGCAGTAGATCGTGCTTTGCCAAGAGAATATAAACTGGAGAGAACAGACTAGCTCTTCCACAGTGTGTTATGATTGTACAAAAGACTGAGTATTTGACTAATTGGTGTCAAGCTAGCCTCTGAAACATAACGTTTCAGACCATATGCACCTCAGTGAGAACTGAGGAGACATTCCTCTCTGGTTCCCAGCCATGTGAACTTCTTTTTTGAAACAGTATAGATTTAAGAAAGAAAAAACCAACCTCATCACGTGGTACTTCATTTGGTTACAGTGTTATTATGTATGTGCTTGTTTTCAAATAAGGATTTTTGAAAGAAAATACTTATTCTATGTCTGTTTGTATAGATTTTATACACTGATGTGTAATATATCGCTAAGTTGATTCCAAAATGATGCATAAAGATGTAACTTTTATTGGCAGTAAATATTCACATCGCTTGGGTGTGATTAAATGAAGTTGAAGATTAAACAGTTTTACCTCTAGTACTTTTACTCCCAGAGGTGTTGAATTCTGAGGAGGCTCAGATTTCCAGATTGGGGGGTGGGGCAGCGAAAAGCTCCAATTATGTTAAGTTTTAAGCCTATGAAAGAAAGCTACTGAGTGTCTGCAGAGCTGTCTGTCCACTCAGCATTGTTCTTCTACCAGACATACATATTCTTTGGTTTTCACATGGTAGGAAACATCTCTTCCTGAATGTTCTGGAGTGAATGGGATCTCAAATAGAGAAGAGAGATAATGTTTTCTCCCCTTGAATTAGAAAATTAAACACCTATAACATGTGTTTATTTGAACTTAATTTGGGGATAAACATTGAATTGGAAATTTTTTGATGTATTTTCTTGGCTTTTTAATTATAAATAGGTTTTAAGCATCAAAAACTGTACTTTTATTATACAAGTTTTAAAAATTATGTAGAATCTAGTAAATATTTAATTGACTCCACTTGATAAGTGTCTTTAAATGTTTTCCAAGGTGTATAATGTTAGGCAAGTGTGTTTTCGTCACTCCTATGCTCTCATCATTCTATGCGTTCAATTTTTACTCCTTAATAAAGTGTCATCAAGCACTTCTTAGGTGGGTGGTCTGTCTTATTCAAGTTTATATTTCTAATAAGTAAGTTTAACATACACTTTAATTCTACAAGATACAAATGCCTCTATGCTAAAATTTTAGACTGACAATTTTGAAATTAGAAAAACATTTGAAAAATATACTAGAGTTAGAATTAGTTATCGCAAAGATAAATAAATTTTAAAATAAATTTAAAATTCTCAAATCAGACTTTTTAGTTGATAAGAATTTCCATTGCACCATCATAGATTATACTAATCTACTTTATGGTAAATTACAGAGGGGGCGCACATCCCGCCATGAGATAATGCTTAATTAAAAGATTCTTTTGCTGTATACACCGATAAAGCACACTGTATACACTGACAAGGTGTGTTTGACAAGATCCTCAGAGGACTCTAGTAGCAAGAGCATAATTATTCTGCTTTCATTTAAATCAATAACTGCCCCACACCTGTATGAAAATTCCATTGATTTACCAAGAGCTTTGCAGTTTGGTAAAATAAACTGTGAAGTGGATGCAGCAAGAGAGATAAAAGACATGGTCCAAGCACTTCTTCTGTGACCTCCCTCTGTCATTACCTTTGTCTCTCTTTGTACCCTTATTTTGCCAAAACGAATGCCTGGTAGCCAATTGTCAGTGGTTTGTTTCTATACTACAAGAGAGATTTTGTTTTTAAAGCTACTATTTTCTCCTCCTTAATTAGATGTCATGCACAGTTTAAACATCCCTTACATTGCCCTTAAAATATTCCAGCATGACTCCTGAAGAGCGAAATCCCTGTCAACCCTCATTTCCCATGGTCACTTGTTTTCAAAGACATGGCATTAACCTGCTCATTGCTCAGGGCCTGAGCTGAGGTTTCAGGCACTCACCACGCACACTTTTGACTGTCATCATGCCTGGTAAGAGAGGAAAGAGGTTGGATGCGTCCAATGAGAAAGAAAGAGAAAAATGCAGAGTGCAGCCTTTGTGGCCCATGTGCGTGCATGTCTCCTAAGATACCTCTTTCTTTCTAGGAATAGGGAACTCAGTAGATGTGCTCCGACCATCTGGAGAAGTGATAATATTAGAAAAATGGGGTGTGCTGGCTTTGCCTCTGAACCAACCTGATTTAGAATCCTTGTGGGGGAAGAAAATGTGAGAACTCTATAAATCTCAGCAGTCACACAGAAATTATCTCAAGAAACATTCACTCAGGCATACTGCTGCCCCCTTCAAATGTGCGCAGGGTGGCTGAGTGGCACGGTGCCCCCTCCTAACGTGACTGCCCAACTGCATCCTCTACAGAACTAGTCAAAGTTCATTTTTCTTGTGAAATGCTGGAAGATCATACAATCTGTCACTGAAGATATGTGATACAGTGAAGTCTTCAGAAAAACCTATGTGAATCACAAGAGGAAGAAAGGTTGGGGGTTTTAAACAAACAACAACTGCCTCATCATTCACTGTGATGGGTTTTTCCAGAACACTGTGTGCGTCAGCTTTGGTAGAAATCAAAGACACATGCAGATTTCAATGTGAGGGCAATCTTGTGACCCAAAGGTTAAATCAATGATTTTAACCTTCATAGGGAGGACTTCGTAAATAACGCTTAAATAACTAATAGACACATTAAAGTCTCTATATTTGCTGAAAGCTTTTTTTTTCAGAGTCAACTTACTTAATTATTCTAAAAATGATACTACAAATTAAATAAATGTTCTTATACATATCTTTCTGGTACTAGAAGACAATTTCAATTAAAATTCAGAAATAAAAATTTCATCATGCACTCTTTATATTTGCTTCAAAATTAATATGAATTACTGACTAAACTTGACTTCTATTCAACAATTTCCTTCTAACAAAGCAGTGTAAACATACTGTGTATATATGCTCATGTATGTGTATATACATTCACATGCATGTACATGTGTGAATACATGTAAATATGTACATGTTTGTGTATATGCCCACATATTGTATATGAAATGCATAATCTTCATGTTGATAAGTCTTGTTGCAAAAAGTACTTTCAGCTACCTACAGAATATGAATTACGGTTAAAAATCTTAAGAATTATTATTGGTTTAAAATGACATTTATATTTAATATATGCTATGAAAAGTTTTCATTAATATCTTTCATAGTCATAAAATAGTATAAAGTATAATTTGTCCCATATTAAAAATTCCTTCACAGGTAAAAGGAACATTTTTATGGAGAAAAGGATACATACACTTGTGCACACACACGTGTGTGCGCGTACGTGTGTGCACAGAGCAACAAAGTTAAAAATTCTGTGAAAATGTGTCTACCTACTTTGTCGCAGATCTTTGGCTTTCTGTTATTTGACATTACCTTTCCCTCTCAAATTTTGTCAACTTTGAGTCAGATTGGTTCTGAAATCATAAAATAAACAGAACAAAAGGAAAAATATTTAATCTGTTTAACTGTGCCCTTGTAAAATAAGTAAAAATGAACATAAATAAAACACAGCCGTCACAGCGCTGGTGACTCACCTCTGCCCAGCCCGGCCAGGGCAAGTGGCTGTCTCCTCTGCGTGCATCGTCAGCTTCAAGCTGTCAAGCAGACTGGCCTTAGAAATAATAATTTACACAACGTAGACGTTAGGGAGTAGGAAAATAATATTCACCCTCAACCTATAAGCTATCAACATCCAGGGCTCTCCAGCCATCACTAGCTTAAATAAATATGAATATTGAACAGATATTTTCCCAATACTAATTTTTATATTTTTCCATTTATGTGAATGATTTTCATCACAAATAATATGCTGTACCTAGATATTTAGCCAACTAAATGGTATCGAATTTCTGTGTGCTTTCTGATTTTTAATTACCACACATAAATAACAGAATTAACAAATACATTGTGATGTGGGGTCAATTATATTTAGATTCTATACTCAAATATGAAAGTAATTGAAAGGTCTTTCAGAAATAAATTAAATTTAATTAATTAATGGAGCACATATGTCCCTACTGGCAAGAACAAATGCTAAACCATTGCTTAGAGCGGGTGCTAGCCTTGGTGTGAAAACATACCTGCATTGTGGACCATGGTTTATGGCAAATTTTTAGATGTGTATCTGAGGAAACTTGTGCGTTATAGTTGTCATAAACTTTACGGTATCGGTAAATTAGGTAGTTTAAGTTCTCATCCCAAGTTTTCTCATTTAAATTTCACCAATATCTCCATATCCCATTTTGACTACAAAAGTCAAAATGCCACATCTTCACAACTTTTGAAGAATTTTAAATGTGAAGTTAGCACCATCCTAATTGAATTTATACTTGAAATTATCTAAAATCTTCCAAAGTGACCACTATTAAAATAAACTTTGGATTGATTTTTACAAGACAGTTTTCATTTACAAGAGCCTGATATTATATCTTGGAAATCTACATACTAACCTAATAAATCATCACTCTTCATCAAAATTTCATGAGCATAAATCTACAATAAAGTGATCCACTGTTGCAAGGTTGTATGTGAAATGTCCAAAACTCGTGACAGTATCAAGCTAAGCTTAACACATGCGGCCAGACATTATACTGGAAAGATCAGCAGTTGTGAGCACAGAATAGAGCAAGTATGAGTCTTGGGACTCTTGCCCCCGTCAGAAAGGTGCTGTTCACAGGGAGTGCCATGATCTGCAGTTCTATGCTTCCACTAATAGGTGGCACTAGCACTTTGTGACAGCTCTTTCATGACTGCGGAGATGGGCAGGCTGCTAGGACAAATATGCACTGAATAATGTGTGGAGGCCAAGCTTGGGCAACTGACCTGAGGCAGGAACTGTGGCATGTGTGAAAGGGAAGCTGTAGTTAGGTGAACTTGGCTGGAGATTCTGATGCACCCCTTGATACACTTACCTAAGCGTTATAAGTGAGAAACCCACAACCACATTTCAAACGGAGACATTTGATGTGAAAGGGATTTGATCTGCAAACTATAAAACAAACTGATGAGTGAAATAGTTGTATCAAGCAATTAGAATGGTGGAAGAAAAATATGCACACACACACATCTGGATGCATGTATATATAACATATAGATATAGATACATAGATATCCTAAATTGTAACTATAAATATCAGAAAGGAGTTAGCCCACCTTAGCACATTGTTACATTTTTGCCATCATTTGCAATTGGATAGTACTTCACTGAGAAAGTACTGTGCAGAACATTACAGTTGGTATATATATATATTTTTAAAGAATGACGCTTTTTAATTTGTATCTCCTTTAAAATTATTATGCTAATTAAGTACATGAAGAAATCAATAAATTTTATCTGAAGCACATAGGCAGCATGTCTCTCCTACTATCTTCTCTCACTGCCAAGATGTAAACATGGGTATAAATAGGGAATTCACACACTGTTTCCAAATTGTAACAAAGCTGGACTTTGTCAAGGCCAGGATAAGAAAATATACAATTTATACTTGAGCTTGGGAGTGGAGATAAGCAGAAGTAAAATTCTGTTGATAAATATGAAGCATGATTTGGTCTTAGTATTTTTACAAGCTTGTGGTAGCATGGAAGGACTGCAGTTGCAGGCAGTCTTCTCCCTGCTTAGCAGTCATTAAATCTGCATTTCTAAGTTTTCCTCACTTGGAAAGATATGGCTTTGTTGCCCAAACCTGAGAGCAACTTAATGTGTGCCAACAATTGTAAATATGTCACTAAATAAAGCACGGCATCACCTACCTGAGTCTTCATCAAGAAACCACCTGCAGCGGTTCCGCCACCTTCCTGAAACGCCTGCTGCAAGTCTGGGAAAGCACTTCTGTGTCGGCTTCACCTTGCAGACGGGACTGCAACGCCCTTTCCCATCTTCATTTCCAATGGCAATCACAGACCACTCACCGCTGGCTGATTCGGGGCTTTATTTGACTCACTTTTTAAATATAAAAATATGCCTATTAATAAACTATAATTCTTTTAAAATACCGGCAAATGTATAGTGAGCGAAGTAAGGACAGGTGAACTCTATGAGAGCGCTGGGAGACCGTGAGTGTGGCCCTGGACGCAATGCTGAGGCGGGAGTCGGGCCTTACTGGTACTGTACTCAGCACGTTCCCAGGGAGGACTCTAGGAACCAGGTTAGGAATTGTTTCAGTCCTTCCCACAAAACAGTTTGATTGTCCTTATTCTCTTGTGTTGCAATTCTCACAGCCAGGAAAGACAGAGAGCCCTGCTGTGAGACTAAAAGGTAACTAAAGGTACGGAAGATAACTCATGCTGTCGTTACCGCACTTGACCACTGGTGCGGAGCACACGAGTCCTCGCCATGGGACGTGAAAGTGTCATCACTGCACAACCTGAGCCGGCTCTTTTTCGTCTTCCACACTTTGGGCGGAACCCCAGCTTTCCTCTCTGACAGCTTGCTACACCTCGACATGTTGGAGCTCTCTTGCTTCCTGTCTTCCACGGGCCAAGGACAGCAATGCTTCCGGTCTCGGTGGCTTCACCTCTGAGTCAGCCTCTTCCTCCCCAGCTTCCTGCTCCATCGCTGGCTCAGGACCTCTCCAGGCCTCAGCCCCTCTCCCTGAGTCCCTGCTTTCCCAATTGAGTAGATGTGACAAGAAATAGCACAGAAATCATTAGTGAATCACAGACACACAAAGTGCACTAAAATCGTCCTTCAAGATTCTACTTAGAGTCACCTTATAATTGATCTTAAATAATTGAGGAGATGGGGGAAAATAGTAGGCTGATTTCCTCGGGCCACTCGTAGGTCTTCAGATTGATATTTGGAATATACATGAATTGAATCCATGAAGTTTAATAGACCTGGCATCTCATTGCTGAGACAAAATACCCAACACTCAAAGTTAAAGGAGGAAAAGTTTATTGTAGCTTGTGGTTTGCAGAGATTTCAGTTCATAGCTGGCTGGCTGCGAGGCAGGATAGTATGGCAGAGGGGCATCACAGAGAGAAATGGTTCATGGCAAGCAGAAGGCAGCAAGCCTGAAGAGTGAAGCAGCAGGCAACCAGCAGCAAGCAAGCACACAGCTTTTTCTGTCCTTGATATTCTATCCAGGCTACACACTCTTAGGGCAGGTAGCGCCCACATCCAGGACTGGCCTTCCCATTATCCACACTCAACTACGCCAGACGGTGTGCCACTTTAGTAATCACATACCCTGCATCCCTGCATCACACACTGTAGATAAAGCCACTTCTGAAAAAGCCCCATCTGAGACTGCCTGGGGCTTTGCGGGGACATGGAGACACAAACCATAACACCTAGCGACAGTGTGGAAATGTCAGAAAGCTACCAAGAGCACTGTCGGGCACAGATCACAGTAATTAATTGGTAGTTAAAAGTGAATCAGAAGGCCTAGTTCTAGTCCAAACCCAAGACATTCTGGCAAAACTAAAATAAACTTGTTTATAGCTGAAGTCAGACCCAAGCTATACAAGTATTTGTGGACAGTCATAATATGTGTCAGTAATCTTAACTTTTTAATCTTCATGTTTTAAATCTAGACTTGAATGGACTTTGCTCTGTTGCTACTGCCCTGCAAGAATCAGTTTAAAAGAAAGCATACTAATCAGGCTGAAGACTTATTTACAAACATCGGTCCTGCATCTCTTACTTTCCTTCTGTGTGTAAGACACACACACAGCCACACCAACCCTCTGTCACATCTCCTCAGGGAGGAAGGAAGTCCCCTAGAAGAACCCTGCAAGGTGGCTCACAGTTCCCCACAGCTTCAGGGAACTTCAAGGCAGGGGCCAGGAAAGTGCAGCTTGAACACTGAGAAGGACGAGAGAAGAACAAGTAGGCAAAACCGGTGATTTCCCCTCCTGTGAACTGCTTCTTTGTGCTGGCCTCGTATAACTTACATAGCATGAAGCAGCACCAAAGCAGCCCTGGAGACTTGCAGAATTAACACGATGTGGTCTAGGTTTGTCTGAAAACGGGGTCAAGAGGACAAGCCATGGACATCTGTGCGCACTTCCCTCCGCGGTGGTGCAGCCGCTGGGGTTGCTCCTTTCTGCCTCAGATGCCCACAGAATACATGAGCTGGTCTTGCCTCTAACCAAAAGAAATAAAGCTGAGTTTAGTTTTCCAAGGTGGAAAATGCCTTTACCATATGGTTTCAGGATGCTGGTTTCCTCTCGTTTTCCTAGTTAAGTCTCATTTATCCCACTGTGTCATTTATTTAATTCCGCAGTGAGTTGTGGAAAGAGCGGTTCCTATTTTACAAGCGGGCTTGTCACTAACCTGGAGTTGTGCGTGGGGCCACGCACGGGGTGTCAGGAAATAAACCGCTCCTTAATGTGTGTTTCTGCACATCCACTTAGCTTTAAAGGGACAATCATATATTGCATGCACATTTTGTTTGTTTGTTTTCCGGTACTGTGAATCGAACTCATGACCTTGCGCTTGCCAGGCAGGCACTGTGCCACTGAGCTAAATCCCCAGCCCTCATGCACATATTTTAATCCACTAGGTACTTTGTTATCATTCAAGTTATTCCCCTGGCTCACTTTATACAAAGTTTCAGACCAGGTGGGCTGGTGGGCACCTGGGACATCCTACACGGGGCGAAGATGCTGGCTCACTGCCTCTCCCAGCCTCCACCGACAAGGGCCCTTTCTGGAACCCCTGTACTTGCAGCGCTGTATCTGGATGAGACACACATACTTGGTGGGTGTGTTTTGCTGTAAATTTTGTGATGCACCCATCACACTCAAAGGCAAAAAAAGCTGCAATCTGCTGCTTTCTAAGTCAGATGATTGATTTGGAATCACAGAGCAAGAGATGACAGTCCTCCGAGCACAGGCCTAGGGTGCAGGGCTTGGGGGAGGTCATCTGCTGTGTCTTGGGGGTGGGGGGTCTCAGCAGCTCAGGGCGGGGTGTGGCCCTGTCTCTGGTGACCTTTCCCAGGCGCTTCCTGTCGCTCCAGCAGGCTACCCCGTGCCCTGTCTCCTCTTCTTGGTCTGGACACAGTACCCCATGACATCCCCGTCTCAGCGCCCGCGCCTGGGCACAGCGTGTGTGCAGACTCCGCTCCCCCAGGCGCTCTCCTTCTGCCCGCCCAGGTGTGAAACGCAGAGCTCTGCAGCGGAAAGGCTCCGCCGCTCCCCTGGGAGGCACACATCTCCCGGTCACGTGTTCTTGGCCCAGTCGAAAAACCTCATTCCTTTAAGGCCACACTTTTGAAAACAAAATCCCGTTAATTCTGCCTTGGGGGAATGGGAACGTTTTCAGACCTTAAACATTTTCGAGAAACCTTTTTTGGCACGTCAATCTACAGCACAGAGGAAAAAGATGACAACTTTTTAATGAGGCAGTCTTGCTGCTTGAAGTTTGCACTCATATGTAGACCCTGCCTCTGGAGTCTCTCAACAGTCCGCCCTCTTCTCTCTGCCTGGCCAAGACAGCGCTGTCCCTGCCTGCCTGGCCCTGCCACAGTCCTGGAGACCGCCTCTTCTCCATCTCTGCTGGCTTCGGTTCCTTCAGAAACCCAGAGTCTGACTGTGTCTTTAAGTGAGAACTTATACCTTCTTCTGATTCAAGCTTGAAGGCCTGGACAGAAGCCAGCAATGGACCGAATGGGTGTAGGGCCAGGTGTGCTGGGGGCCAAGTGCTCCTGGGGGGAGGGCGAGGCTGGATGAGGAGGTTCATATATATGAGAGACAAGCAAGCGGGGGACACGCCGCGGGGGCTGCAGGTGCAGCCTGAGGCAGGGCAGCACAGACAGTGAGTTTGGCTTCACTCTGTGTAGAGGAGGCCAGGGGCTGGGAGAAGAGACAGGCTGTGACCCCAAGAGCACCCCAGCACAGGGCCCCCTTCTCCAGCACTTCCATGCTCCGGGCAGGTCACGGACATCATCCCTTCTCCAGCACTTCCATGCTCCGGGCAGGTCACAGACACCATCCTCCTGTGTAAACCTGCTTCTGAAGGTCTCTTCCCCTCGCCATCTGAAGAGGGACATGATGACAAACACCTTCCAGCTCCTGTCCTGAGGAAACGCCAGCCACCCAGAAGAGGCTGTCCACTTCCGAACATCACCTGTGCCCTGTGTCGTTTGACTTTTCCAGGCCAGTGAGCCCTGTGCGTGACCCGCAGCTCTCGGCCGAGAGTCAAGGAGGGGGTGGGGGCTGAAGGCACAGGTCCACCGGGGATGAGCACATGCACGGCCCCGTGTGATGGGAAGGTTTGTGCCACAACAGAGCAAGTATTTGATTGGAAGAAATATTGTGTAAGGCTGCAGGAATAATCCAAATGTGGACAAAGGGTTGACTTTTCAAAGAGGGGTTATTTAGTCGGAACCTTAGCAGAGATATGACAAAACCTCTAGAGTGTAAGGCTGGGTGCCCCATGGAGTCGGATGGGTTTAGAATCCAGAAACCGGGAATTTGCCTGTGGGTCTTGAGTTCTCCGAGCTGTTGATCATCGTGCAAAGCTCTCACACTGCTTCCAGTCCTACTGGGCTTCAGATGACAGCCTGGGCTTCTGACCATGTGGACAAATCACTTTTCTTTACTTACATAAAACTATGCGATCATGAGTCCAGTGAATGCATGTCCTGTACTAAAAGCTGAGGATCAAGAGAGAAATTTTAAAAGCCAACAACTGATTGTGATTTAGGGTATAACTGTTTACGTGGAATATTCTATATCACATACTAAGTCCTCCAAGCTTATTTATGTTTATGGTACAGTGTACTTTCAGAAATTTTAATCAGGAAACTTATATGCACTTTCCTCTGTCCAGATATCACAGCCCTGCTTACGAAAGATACCATAGCTGACTGTTTTCCCTTGCCCTTCCTTTACTAACTCTGTGGTGTGAGTTGATAATGGTTTTTTAAGTCATTATTTTCTTCTGGGCCGGTGTGGGGAGATTGACCCCGGTCTGCCTTGATAAGACCGCAGGCTGTGTGCACACAGCCCCTATTCCTCCCACCCACGGCTTGCCGGGCTGTCATAGGCTGGCCCCGGCCAGGGTGCTTTTGGGTTCACTGTGCTGTCTTCCCATTCAGCCGTCTCAGAGTTTGGTTTCCTAAGGGGCCGACTGATCTCGGAACTGAGCCCTCCTCTCTGCCCTCCCACCCTCCCTGGCAGGCAGCACTCAAGAGTGTGTCAGCACCACGAAAGGGGCCCAGGGCCTTAAGGAAGCCTCTCGGGCGCCCGCGAGGTGCTTGTCATCGTGCGCTCGGGTCCCAGCTCTGTGCAGAGCAGAACAGCGATTGTGCGCGCGTCTCTGATCTCTGTAGTCTAAGTAGACTCCATTCAAGAAGGGATGTCAGCGATGCCACAGCCCTCTGTTTCTCTGGGACAGGCCTCAGTGTCCCCTGTTGAGCTGTGCACCCTGACACTGTTGCGGAGGGCACTCACCCATGCACAAGGGCCCCATGGTCCACAGGTCCTGCCGGCCTCTTACGTCCAAGTTAGTTTTCCTTATATGTGGAGATAGTGGTTGAAGGTGTCTCGTGAACCACATTTATTGCCTTTCCATATTTCCAAAATAATGGCACTTGACTTTAAAAATGTTAACACTTCTTCAGTAAGCTTATATTATTTGGTAGCATGTGGAAAATTGTTCAGCGTTATCAAGTGGTAAGTCAGGCCGTGATGGTGTTCTAGGGCCCACTGTTGGCCTACTGAAACCAATGGGGTTTTCAAATTCAGCAACTGAAGTAAAATTTTAATCAGAACAATGGGAACCTTGGTGCTGTGAAGAACACCTTGGGTCACCTTTGGTGCATCCTGGGTGTGGGTGCTTAGCATGGTGTTATCGTTCCAGCATTAAATTCCCGTTCTCTCATGAGAAGAGAATAGCTACCTGCGAGGGCCACCCTAGGATAGAGACAATAGGGGTATAAGAGACCTGATCAGTGCTGACTCACAAGAGATAGCCACTTGCTACTAATTTCTGAGGCAGACTAGCAATCGCACACATTATGGATTCATGCTCAGCAGTACTGGATCTGCACCTACTCCTTCTCTGACAATTAGGTGTATTGTGAAGCAGAATAGTTGTCATATCTGTGATGTGCTGCTTTCTGAGATACAGCGTAATAATGTATATCTTCAAACATGGAAAGTTTGTCAGCATCAACTAGCCACTGAAGACAGGAGGAGGCTTTATAAAAAAGACAATGTTTCAAGTTAACAATCGGTGACAAAAATAACAGAGTTGAATATTAGAGTTTTCAGTCCTTTCTCCACATTTAGTTGAAGCAAACATCTTGACCATACATCTATCATTTGACATATTTTTAGGTGAAATTTCAGTGGAGTACACGTACAAAGCGCTAATCATAGGGGTGAAAGGCAACCTGACGCATGAGTCTTTGGGCTGTGAATATTGAGACATCAAGCAAGGAAGCACCTGTTTGTGAAGGAAAGGGTTGGCTGCATCTCATAGGTCACAAGTTCCAATTCATGTTTTCAACATGAACTAGAGTCAGTCATTAAAATTCAGGAAAAATAGCCAGGAAATGACTAGCTTTATTTGCTCCTGAACTTACAACATATCCTCTCAAATGGCGTAATGGTTGCCTTGAATATTATTTTGTTATGACTTGCTCCATGAAGACACAACATCCTTCATGACAACTTAAGGAGCTTTGAATCCACATAGGAATTAGCACAATATTCCTTTCTAATATGTGCCCGAGTCTGAACGAAGCATTGTAGACACAAGGTCTGAGTCTTTCTGACCAGTCCTACCAACCACCTGTGCTCACAAATAGCTTATTTGCAGGAAAGGATATTCAGTCACTCAAGAAAATAAACTTGCAAGCTGAAGCTAGTAAAGAGAATGTGGAGAACATGCTGAGGGTAACTTAATGGGGCTTTTGTCTAACAGAAGACACAGAGAAGCCAGGCTGGGAAATCTAGACATTGTTAGAAAAGAGGTAAAACTAACCACAGTTGGCTTTTAAAGGATTTTTTTTCTGGAAGACAGAATTCTTTTTAAAAACACTTTATGCACCAGCATGAATAAATTTCTGAGGTACTCTAGACAAAGATGAATTTTATTTCATTGTGGCTTTAGTTGTATTACAATGCTCATAAACTATTTTACCTTATGCCAGACATGTGGAAGCAATCAGTGTATGTAAATGATATGTGAAGGTGAGGTACAGTTTTAGCTTAAAAACTTAGACTGTCTGTGGTTGTAAATTATAACCACATCACAAAGAACAACTTTCCTTTTAATAGTAACTTAAATGTAAAAATAATCAGTGATGAATTCATAAAACTACTAGTGTTTTCTTAGGAAAGTCCAATAAATGTAAAATATAGTACTACTTCTTGCTGTCACATTAGGCTTAGGACACAAAATTCAAAGGCAATTTTTTTTGAAGGAATTGTTAAAATGGAAGTAGTCAAAGTTAGACATGATCACATCTGTCTATCTCTGAAAAACTTTCATGAAGGGTAGTCTGAATAGTGGTTTAGACTATCGTTTATTAAAATAAATGATTTCTTTCTTTTTACCTTTTAGCATGGTAAATTTGGTTTTTGCATATAATACACCTTTTCTACTATATATATGTGTGTTTCCAAATGTTTCATAACATTTCATAAATTGTGAACATATAACCTGAGTCAAATCTTGAAAAGGAAGTAGATATAATAAAAATAAATGTTTTCCTTTCTTTACAATCATAACAATGAATCTTTTAGCTTCAATATGATGGTGCTGTGCCCCTTTTAAAATATTTTTATAAGCTGCTATATGTAAAGCCGGATATTAAAGTAACACAAATTCTAAGTAGTGTTACTAGACATGAACACATATACACACATGAATTTGACGGAGGAAAGAAAACAGCAAATAAAATAAATCATAAGTGAATAACCATTATCTTGCCATTTTTTTAATACAGAAAAAGCATAAGGTTATATTTTGTTAGATTGAAGTCAAGTTTATTGTACTGCCAATTTGCTCATAAAAAAACAAAAAAATAAAGCATAAGACATCACTCTTTAATGTATTTACCTGAGATCCAAGAAGTAGGTAGTTATGAGCAACTAAATGGAATTTGCCAGTATTCAAAGAAAAAGCAGCCTTCCGACATAGGATGACGGGAAGACCCTGAGCGGGAGGCGCTGTCCCCATGTGTTCCACCCTCGACACCAGTCAGACACTTGACAGCTGAGTGTGCTGTCCTGCTCATTTCTTAAAATTTATTTTTAAGGAGAGAATTATTTCTAGTCTACTAGACAAATGCCAGTGGCCAGTGGAGTTCATCCCTTGAAGTGATGGTAGAGGAAAGGGAGGAGAGAAAGAGTGACCAGCAAAAAGGGGCTGAGTGGACAGCAGCAATGAACACACCGCCTGGGACAGTGTGGGAGGACGTCTTCCCTCGGGCCGCATGCATGCGTGCCTGTGCGCACGCATTCATGCATGTGCCTGCGAGGTTTGGGGCTGCAGTGGGAGTGCAAGCTCTGCCGTAACTCTGACATTGTCACACTCCAGCTTCTTTACAAAGTATTCTTTCACTCATTCGCCAAGTTTTCTTTTAGATCTTCAAAATTCATTTCAAAGGAACAAATATTCCTAAGTGCAATTACCACCGTAATGACCGCTGAGAAGAAAAACATAGCTGGGTGGACCCCAGGTTCTCCAGAACTTCACAGCCTGGCTCCAAGAAGGCAGAGCCCTGGGATCCAGCCAGCCGTTCCATCACCACATGCAGAGCAGGATGCTGTGCAGCCAGCAGGGGCAGCGGCCTGCCAAGCAGGCCGTGGGTGCTACTGAGCTGAGGAAAACAGGTTCTAAGGAAGCTGGGGCTCACCCGGGCCTGTCAGGACGTGGGAAGTTTTGCACGCAGGAGAGGAGAAGGGCTCTCTACTGTGGACAGCAGGTTTCAGGGTGTGCAGTGTATCCAAGAGGCAGCATATCAATCTACCTTGTCTGGAAAGAGTGGCAGACCCTGAGGATTATGGAGGCCCATTCTAGAAAGCCGGGGACCTTCATGGTCAAGGACTCTTAATCTCTAACCATCTCTCTAGTGAACGGTGATACAGTGTGTGGCCACACAACTTATGGAAGAGATGCCGCTGATACTGCGTTCTCCGGACCTCACAGAGCTGCTGTTCAGTGGGTACAGTAGTGAGGAAAGACAACCAAGCACACGTTCTGGGGCCAGTGCGCAGGGTGAGCAGTCCCACAAAGGGCAGTGAGGGTTCTGACAGCTGGGCAGCACAGTGGGGCAGAGATGGGGAAGTCCTGTGTGAGAAGATGCATCTGAAGTGGGCTTCACAGAGCTCCGGGCAGCCACGGAGGTGAGCAGGGAGGCGGTCATCCCAGGTGAAGGAAGGGGAAACAACCCAAAGCGGGCCAGGCTGTGTCCAGGACACCTCCTGAAACACCTGCTCTACCCCTTTGCCTGCACTCGATTGAAAATGCTGCGTCAGATTAGCTCAGGTACTGAACGAACAACCATCACAGCTAACTGGACTTCTCTGAGCTCATGATGTCGCTGCCAAAGAGACACCCTGTTCTCTCTTTCCATTTTAACTCCCAATGAGATGATTAAATAACCCATGAAACTGTCATAGAGTTATTTTAATTGATATATCTGAGTATGTATTAGGGACAAGGCATCAAGTTCCGAACCACAAATGAGTTCAAATCACGACAGCAGTAGAGTTAGAAGCGCAGTCTTAGCAAGCAGAGGAAACGCCGCTGAAGCCTGGCAGTAGCTGTCTGTGGACAGTGGACCTGGACCTCACATATGCTAAAGGGAGATGTTCCGTGTGAGTGGGGGCCGTAACCACTTTGTGGGCAGCCGGCTGGATTACCTGGGACTTAGTGTGCTTTAAAATGTGTGGTCAGTGCACACGGAGCAGGGAACAAATTGCCCGGCCTGGCAGGAGCTCGGTACATAGTATTCGGCATTAGTAGCGGAGCGGGTAGTTTGCAGTGGGAGAAGTGAGGCAAGGTGAGAAGTGCGCAGGGTGGTGAGTGCAGTGGGAGAGGGAAAGCCGCTCTTCCTCAGGAAGGAGCTGGGCGCTGAGGGGTGGACGCACACTGTAGCTTCAGTCCTCAGTGAGATCGAGATAATGACAGCAATTAGGTAACACAGAAAACAGCGCCGGTGAGGAGAAAGACTTTCACTGCTACGTGCTGGCACTGTAGGAACCATTCTGCTCAGCGACTCTTTTCAGTCAGTGTGGCTACGTCTGGTGACACAGACACTAATTACCGCCGGTGAGTTTCCGTCACCCTCCTCGTCCTCTGACAAGGTTTGGATGAACAGTGACACAGCCCAGAGGTACACAATAGGCGCGAGTTGGAGGAGCACAGAGAAGAGGCGTTCTAGCAGTTACAGCTCACAATAGAGTTGTTTGACAGAGTGATTTACACAGAAGTTGATCAAGACGCAAACTAAGTAAATCAAACCCAAACAGTAGAAACAGATGCCATGAGACCAGCTTGGGAATGGGAAAACTTTGTTTAAAAGTCAGTCAATGAACACAAGTTTTCTTACATCGCTTTTTCATTTGGCATTAGGAAGAAGTTTAAATTCCAAAATTATTTTGACTTTTGTAGAGACTATTGAATCAGTGCGTAAATAATAAGCAAATGGTCACTTTACAAAATGTGAATATATGTACCTTGCATATATCACTTATAAAAAAACCTCAGTGGTCACCCTCATTGAACGATAACCTGTTGCCATGGTCACATTATATTTTGTGCAGTGTTGAAGTTGTGCTTCCAATGTGTGTGCTATTTTGCTTCCAGGAAGAGATCAGAAGATGGCATTTTACCTTACGTGCCAGTAATGAGGACAGGCTTTAGCTAACAACTGAGGTGATGGTGGCAAACCTATGGCACATGTGCCACAGAGGGCTGTTTGTATCATTGATAGCTCTAGAAGGTTCGCCATCGGTAGACTAAGGAGTCAACCTCATATCATAATCAAAATGCACAGCCCATTGATGGAACCAAACACAGACAGCTCAGTCAGCCCCGCTTTCTTGTAACGCGTCCTCTGGTGGATGACGAAGGAGGACATGCTTGATGCGTCTGCATATGATCTTCTTTCCATTCATCTCCCAATGTGCAGTTCCAACTGCATTCCACAGGAGTATGTGGCTATGTTTCCAACCATTTTCACTTACACGACTCATGGAAAAGAATGAGCTTTTTTGAAAGAAAATGTTTCATCAGATCCTTTGTATTTTTTGAGGTAGCATACTCTTAACTTTTCCTTGCATGTCCTAGTAAGAGAAGACCATTTTGAAAACTCAGTAGCACCAGGACAGTTGCCAGTCTTAAGCCTCAAGGCTGGACATCCCACTCAGTGGTGCAGGACACACTGCAGGTGCCAGTTCTCCGACTTCCGCAGTCAGTCCTCTCTTCTGCCAAAACCGAATGCTGCACACACTGAGCTTCACACTTGCTGTGGGGATAAATGACTTGACTGAATCCTCTGAATTATTTACTTGCATCCAAGTCATTGCTTCCAGCTCACGGACTGACACTGTTACAGTGACGTGGGAGTGGGAGTGACGAGGGGTGCCGGCGTGCTCCCAGTCAGACCTCCAAGTTTTGCTAAACACACAATGGAATATTTTAACCATCTTACACTCTATCCCTAAATCTTAGATTTCAAGCTGCTCGCTTAGTCTACAATACTGCTTTTCTGTTAATTTTAGAATTCAAAGCCACTGCTCCGGAGCCTGACATGAATCTGTTACCCTCATGGTTTCCCACGCCATCGTCCATAAATATGTTCACATATCTCAGAAGATAATAAATGATGCTTTCTTTTTTGATAGGTACACATCAAACCGATGGTGTGTTTTCCATTAAACACAGGAAGAGAGAACCATTTGTGGTAGAAATCCCAATAGAAAACATATTTATACCTCTCTGATCTTTATTTCAGCCCAGACAACTTTTTGATTTGTTTGATTCTCTTCAAAGTTCTTAAAATCCACACTAATTGGGACCTTTATTTAAATTGTTTCAGCAATTTACAATACACCACAAAATAACCTCTTCATATTCATTTTGTACCAAGATTTGTATCTACTGAAATATAAGAACTGCATCTCAAACAATTTTTAAAAAATCCAAGAAACAAGATATTATATTATTAGAAAAAGCAAAACACTAAAGAGAGAATTATATTTTGGGCAAGCAAACAAGTGAGCAATTGCATACCTAAGCTGCAGTATATTTACTGTTTTCCATGCCAAATAAAATGATAGGGGTGCTGTGAAAATTTAATGCTTGTTAGTGTTGGTGAATCACTGTGGCCATAAATAAAAACTGCTATAAAACTTCAGAGCATTCTTTTGTGGGACAAGAAAGGTTCACATAAGGTTTACTCCTGTGCATGCTTGTGGATATTTTGGGTTCACAGAAAAAATTTTTGTAGTTTGTATTCACCTGATACAAGGTTTGTCAGACTTTTTTGTTTAAAATAATGGATGTAGTTTCCCAGGAAGAAAAGGAAGAAATAAAAAGATTGCTCTAGGCTTCACACCCAAACACTTGTCAGTGCTCATGCAGACTGCAAAGCCCATCCGTCTGAGGGCTTCCTGTCCTCCTTGAAGACACGCTGATGATCCTTAAACAAATGACTGGAAAGTGTTCACAAGAAAATTCCAGTTTTTAACCCCAGAACCACTGTCCCAAATAACACAGATCCCCAAGCTTCAGCAGCCTGGGTGCTTCTAGTTACGAGCCCTCCTTACCCCAACGGGTATCAGATGCTCTGCGAGCCCAGGTGCACAGGGCACAGGGACGTTCCCAGTATGGGCGAAGCCAACTTGAGACCGGTCTTTCCCTTCATATTGTACTGAGGATGACTGACATGTCTCACTGCTGACACACTGTCCCTTGAAATAAAACTCTAAAACAGTTGCCTTTAAAATGGTATTTAAAATAGAGCTCCTGTATTTCTGTTATGGTAATCATGATGATAAAAATAGTAGCATTAATCACCATTTAATGAATATTATTTACTAGCCAGGAACAGTGCTAAATTTTTGTGTAATCCATCCCTTGTAAGATTACACAACCCACAGGGAGTGGACATTATGTCCCATGACGTGGCAGATGAGTACACCAAGGCACGTACAGAAACGGGTACGAGGGGAGGAACAGAACGTCCATGTCTTTTGGGCTTCACAGCCCTTGCTTTTAACCACTGTCCAGTCTGAGTGTCCAATTCTGGACAGTTAGCAAATCGGGAGAGATGAGCATTCAAAGGTCCCACCGTGCATAGCTATCATGGTAGAGAAACGACCTTTTACAAAAATTGTAAAATCACAGAGGCTTGACATGCTGTGCCATACCTTCTCACCCTCAGGTTTAAGGTGCTGAACATTTCAGAGAATAGTTTTTCCCCAAGAAGTTATCGAAAGTTTGTTTTACTTTTCTGAAGTTAAAACACACACAGATTCTTAAAACTTTTTGTGAAAGTACAATCTTTTCTAAGCACATACCCAGTCTACATAGAAACAGTGAGCAATCGGGACCACAGAAGAAGACACATTCCAAGCTAGATTTTCATGCATTCTATTTTCTCTACTTAGAAAATGACATGTATTTCCATAAGACCATTATTATCCTATAAGAATGTTTTTGAAGTGAATTATAATGTATAGATTTTCTCAGTAGTGCATAGCTAATCATATGCCATTACATAATTAAGTTCATTTGAAACAGCAAAAGTAATACACAGAAGTGAGTTTTCCCGAGCAAAATCCTGGTCCCTGTTTGTTGATGATGCCATGATTACAGACTTCAAGGGAGCCGTGTTCAAAGCCCGAGTGCAGTTTCTGGTGATGTCTGGCTAGCACTGAAACAGCACAAAGCCTCTGCGTTCTACACAGTTACAATCAAAACCGTGCATTCCTTCCTAATATCCAAACACTTGCAGCATTACTGGCAACTTGGATCTGGTTCACGTAAATGCTTCCAAGTTTTGGCAAAATTTTTGTCAGATTAAGAAACTTAGAGACTAGAGTCAGCTGAGTTATCCTATTTCACTTGCTGTGTTAAAGAAATTAATTCTCAGCATAAAGGAAAAGGGCGGTCCTTGTGACATGTTAAGAATCTCATCAACCTTTTGAGAAGAAAGGGGAAAACTGCATTTAGATAATACTAGTATTCGACTCCTACAGTAAGTCCTGGGTTCTTCTGTTTACAGAGAGGATGGGTTGTGGAATTATTAAACAATAGGCTGTATTTTTGTTTTTAATTTGGTGCTTTAACTTAAAAATTGCCCTCAGTGTGGACCAGATCAGCAGTTGGAATGCTCTGTGGTGAGCATTCAAGCCCCTGCCTGGAGTGTCATGAACCCAGGAAGGGAGCCAGGACCTTGTTAGGAAACCACTGCTGCAAGATTGCAGGGTTTCTGGACTCAGGCTCTGGTTTGTGCTGGGGGATTTCAGACGCCCTGTCCTCCGGTGCTCTTCGAGGAAGTCCTGCTGGGTTTCCATCTGACTGCTGAGGCGCCTCTCTCCCAGCCTCCTTCCTCCTTCCTCGTCCTCAGCACAGAGACCCTGTCATCTCCACGCCAGCGTCTCCATGGTAGTGAAGTCTGTGTGACGACGTCTTTCCAATAAACTCAACAGCAGCTGTCAGAAGAGCTGTCAGCGATAGGAAGAGGCTTCGGTGGGACATTCTTACCTTACTTCTCTTTGGTGATCAGAAAGACAAAAATAGGCCAAGCAAGAGAAACTTTTCATGGTGTACTGAAAACCTAAAATATTAATAGCTATACTTTCTCTCCAACAAAACAATTGCTTCTCACTATACTTTCACTGTGAAAATATAGCTATAATGTTTTGAGAGAAATAAAATCTTATTCTTCCCCTTATCATGGGTGGCATAGTAGTGTCCAGCATTCCCTCATCAAAATGATGACTGCTTCTGCTCCCGCAGAACTCTCTCAGGAACATAGCTTAATAAATAAATACGAACCTTCTACTAGAGAGACTGCTAGCGCTCTGGTGAATAAATGATGCTTGGTTTAATACCTGCCCAAAAAACCAAAACGAATGAGATAAATCAGAGTCGGCCACCTATAGTCTAGCGGCTATCTCCACCTACTCCCTGGTTTTGCACAGCCTGTGGGTCAAAGATTTTGCCTACTTAAATGAGGAAAGGCCCTCAAGAGAAGAAGGGTATTTTATGACCTGGTCAAGGAATGAAATGAAAATCAAATTTCAGTTCTACAAATAAAATCTTCTAGAAAAGTTGTATGTGTTCTCTTGCTGGGAATATACCTACATGCTCATCTGAACATTGCCTTTTGACTTGCTGGCCAAAACGTGTTTAGGAAAAGTTTGCACATGGTCAGACTAAACGACACCTGGAGATGACTGAGATGGTCACTTTGCTCTTTCAGAGATCAAAAATGAATTTACCAGGGACCAATGACGCACAGAAGTTGCATGTTCAGAGTGGATGTATCGTTCACTCAGTCCATGGGCAAATTCACATTCAAATTTTAAAAATGGTAGCTGTGAGATTTGAGAAAGCATAATAAATATTTGCTTCTGAGCCTTTAGCCTGCTTCCACTACCACTGAACTTACAGAACAATGGCTTTCCTTTTTTAAAAGTAGCCTGATATGGATTAAATTGTTAATCTCATAATATAGCAAGTCTAGGAAAATTCAGAATGATCAAGTGTTTATTTTTGCTCAATATTTAATTAATTTTTTTTAAAAAATAAAGGTCTTTAGAAGAATTAACATTAAAATAATTTGGCCTGGTAATAATATGCTGTGTTTTGTTGTCAAAGCAGCTAATGTATAAAAATTATAGTTTCTTCATTGATATGTGTCTCATTTTTATACATCTTATATGTAACCACTGTTAGCTCTTCAAGACATTGTTATGCTTAGATCATAAAATAACAGAAGAGATACCAAAATCTACATGAAATTATTTTTCCATATCATTCTAAATTGAGATCTTTGCTATTATTTTGAAAAGAATGATTTTTCCAGCGGTTTTGTGTACTGGAAGGAAGAGTTCTCTCTGAAGTTTTTCAGGACAAAAATATTAATTTACACGTTTTCACTTAACTTATCTACACAGAACAGCTTCAGCTATTTCTAAATTTTATTAATCCCTCGGATCTGAATACTCAGATTGCTAATGAGGAAGTGCGAATCTCTCGCCGTGCTCCAGCCCAAGCAGGAAGATGTGATTTATGTGCTTCAGGAAGCTGTTGCAGAAAGCAACCCTTCTCCTTCCCGGGATGCATTATTTTAACACTGGTTCGTCTCACTTGAAACAGAATCATCTGTTCACTTTGTTGAAAATGTTCTGTTGCTTCAGAAATAAGCAGTGTGTTGACTGTGAGCTCTAATGCAGGGAGCGGCTCCGGGGAAGGGAGCTCCACTCTGTAATTCAGTGCCATCGTGTATCCCCTCACCGGCAGCTCGGTTTCTTTCTTTCGCCATCTGTTCTTTCTGTCTTTATTCTCTGCCAAAATTCGGTACAACTCAATGAGCAAAGCTGAGCGGCTCCATAACCCAACCATATTGGGATTATTTTGCTCACAATACACTGACCTACTTCTTACTCCGGTCCAGTTTAATGAGGTAAGCCCTCTGTTGGTAAAGATGCACATTCACTAAACTGTAAACATGAAGTGAGTGTTATAAAAGCAGCCAAAATGTTATTGTTTCAACAGTCAGGGTTTTAAGATGGCAACACTTGGCAGACAGAACGCCGCACACTGTCTGCTTACAGCGCGGGAATCCCTTCGTTCAGCCAGAGCTTTGCGTGTAGATCAGTTCTGCACATTCGAGGAGACCCGCCGATGAAAAACGTACATTTGTGAAAAGTCTGAAAACATTCTCAGATATTTTAATATGCGGATAGGCATCTCAGTGAAAACAAGTTCACTTCATTATTAGGATATCTAGAATCATTTTCATTGTCCTGTTCCCATTGAAAACTCAGTATCAAGATTTTGCACATAGACCCAATTGATTGATTTGATTGTCACCGGTAGAAATGCACCCGTGGCAGGGAAATGAGCAATGGCCTTCGCTGAGAAATCCAGATCGTCACAGTGCTTGCTTCGGTGTAGCCTCACAAGAGCCAGAAGCACCGCGCAAAGACCCCGCGTTCTCTCCCGGTCCCTGGACCACGGAAAGCAGTGCCGCTGAGCTGCGGCACTACACACACGTTCTAATTTGCTTCCTATTTTACCAAAATCACTATCACTAAGAAATGAATTGTTAAGGCTTTCACAGATGGAAAGGTGGACCGGTGGTGGAACCCTGGAGCACGCGAGCGCTCCCTTGGTGTGAGGGGCCCTGCCCTCCCTGGGAACCCACAGGCCCCTCCCTGAGCTGCAGCCCTCGTGCCGGCAAAGCCATGCTCCCTGGATGTCTCATGCATCTTCCCACGCCGACAGCTGCGACTGCGCTGTGCTTGGGGACACTTGCATTTGTCATCTTCTTGCTCTTCATTTTTCTTGTAATTTTTACTTTCCTTACTGGGGCTTTCTTTGGTTTAAGGCAGTTTATCTTTAAGTAAAGATAGACTGGCAAGACAATTTTAGGATTTAATATGCATTAAATACAAAGCTATTTAAAAAGAAGAATAATAGTATCTCCACTGAAAAAATATAAAGGTTTATACAATATTATGGTTTCTAGTTATGGTCACTTGTAATGAGTAATGCTGTCTTTTTAAAACTGATTTCATCTCCGCTGTGCGTGTTAATGAGTTAACCTTGGACTTCTATCTCCCTAATTACATTATTTAATCTTACTTCCAAAGAAAGTATCACTGTTTTTGATTAATTGCAGTCTATTCATAGTGATCCAACAATAAGGAAAAAAATCTAAAGCAAAGAAAAAATTGCTGGGAAAGTTCTTCTATCTCAGCATTATGAATCTTAGCTTTAGTATCTGATGGATAGAAATTATGTAGTAATTCTTATTAAAATGCTGCAAAATTATTATAATTAATTCAAAATTCTTCACTACCACTTGCATTTCTCTTTAGTAACAAAGCTTAGTATGAAGAGCATTAGAATAACCCGCAAAACTGCTTAAAATGTAAAAATGACACCTGACCCTAACTCTGGATCAACTGTGCTAGCGGGACATGTTTCAGCTTGTCAGGTGCCGTTAATGTGCGGGCGGGGTAGTGACCATCTCACTGTTAGCTCACAGTTCACGGGGAGCTTGAACCTTAATGAAAATGAAGTTGTGCATCAGAGCTAAGTAGGAAAGAAGTTCAAACCATTATCTAACAAGCACTAACTAGCATTAAAAGTTCAGATTAAAAGCATAACACAAATGGCAGGAAAGTTTCTATGTATTCTACACGGGTTGGTATTATATGAGGCCTCCCCATTGGTTCTCATCAAGGCTGAACTAAAATCCCATGCTATGAATCACCTAATTTACATATGAAATAATATAATCTGATTTAAAAAGCTAATGAATTCCACAGCCAGTTATCATTCATTTCCCTCTAGGTTGAGTGCAATGTAATATTCTTATTCAAAGCATAACGCACTTCTTTTGCCAGTTAAGCTGGTAGAAATTATTTTCCTTTTAAAATTTCTGTGTCAACTTACAATCTCATTGTCATTTTTATTTGTGAAAGTAAAACACTGTAGAAGCCTAGATGTTTTAATATAAAAAGACCTATTTACATTTACCTGTAAGTAAATATCAAAGTGCTGGATATGAAAACAATAGAAAACAGACTGCTACATCAGCAAATGGACTGCACAGAGAGCGGAGTGTATAGATCCTTCACAACTGAAGTGAGTAAAGATAGGTAGAATACACCCATTGGTTTAGTTTGATTTTTTGCAAAAAATATGCAAAGGTAAGGAATAACACCCAGAGACACTGCTCTGCTTTGCTACCTCGTATCTGCAGGTCATTGTCCTTCTCAGAAACAGCACTTTCTTGCTGAGTATCAGCCTAGATTGTGTAATTCCAGAACTTTGTTTCACTTTGATATGAATTATCTTTGACCTAAAATGACCTGATCGACAGTGCCTTTGTTTACTCTCAGGCAATACCTCACTTGCTGGGGGAGATATGGCTGTGTAATCTATGGAAATGCAGATAGTAAATGTGGTCAGACCACATGGCTGAACTCTTGTCACCAGTTCGTTCTAATAACTTAAGAGCCATTGATTGTTGGCGTGGTTTAAAGCTCACATCTCTGTATCATTCATTTTCAGCTTCAGTGAATGCCCTGGATGCTCACACATGTCCCAGTTAAACCATTTCAGTATATAGTCTCAAACGCAAGTTCCTGTTTGTGTTTGGGGAGGGAGGTTGTAGTAACTTTTATCACACCTTGTTGGTGGGACATTGAGCTTGAACAGGAAATGAGGACAGTGTGACTTCTCATGCTGTCTGAGTGACACGAGCAGGTCTTCCCGGCTCACCGTCCTCCTCCCTTCCTGCAAGTGCTGCTTCGGCTCACACTCTGCATCCCCAGCATGTCTTCACCCAGGCTTCTTTCTGCGTTTGGGGCTTTGCCTCCTCAGCTGTCTCCATCTTGGTGTTCAAACTCCCGGAGTCCGTTCAATCATTGTTCCCCCTGAATGGTGTCATTGTGCCAGGACACATCAGAGACACGGAGCGCAGACGTCAGCCCGGCCGCAGAGGTCCAGGACACCCATAGTGGAAGTATGACACAGTGCAGGGCAGTGAAGCTCCTGTTACTCAGAAGGAACCTGTGGGTGTGGTGAGCACTCACAGAAAACTTGACCCTCAACTGCCACCTGAGCACAGCCCCCACACGTCCCAAAGGCAGCGTTTGGAAAACATGTGGCCTTTGGGGGCCTTTTCCCTTTACGACTATTCCTCCTCATGTTCCAGGTAAATTCCGTACATCTTACTATGCCTCAAAGATGCATGGCATTCACGATCTGCTTGCCTGTTGTCATTACATTAGTGTTTTGTCAGTTACAGCCATGATCCAGCAGATCTGAATTTCTCTCGTGGAATTTACTTATTCTACAAATATGTAGCCAACACCTGTTAAAGGAGAGGCACTGTTGAATGTCCTGGTGTGCAGTGAAAAGCAGCCACACACAGAACTCACAGAACCCATCATCATGCATCAGCTCAGCACTGTGCTGTGAACCTCATTTTTCTTCTCCCACCAGTTCTTCTGTCATCTGTGTGCTCGTGTTGATGTCAGTGGAGGCTGCACTTTCAGTCAAGGACCCTAATGAGAAGGTACTGTTATGAAACCAATTATACCACGAGTAACACGCATAATCATTCTTCTTTGCTAGAAGAAAGGTCTTCTTTGCCAACAGTAGACACTCAAGAAAGCTGTCTTTTTAACTCATTGGCATTACTTGCTACCTAAAATCCCACATGATTACATAATTATAGTTATTTTTAATTTAATTACTGTTAAATGTGCATTGTTGCCATGCTTCCCGTCTGGAAAGGGTCGGAGCGGTGCCTTTCTGGGTGAGATGTTCTTTGTCCCCAGCGCAGGGAATGCACAGAGGCAGCAGCATCCGGCACACTCCAGCGACTTCCTGTGGTGGCTGTGAGTCTGGAAGTGTGTGGGTTTGTTGTCATCTGGGAAAAGAGAACAGCCGTGGTCATCAGAGCTGTGTGAAGGGTTAGCGCTATTGCCTGCTTCCATGTGCCAGGCCCCTTCAGGGAGGAGGAATGGACAGGACTGTCCCCATGCCAGGATGCATGCTCTGTCAAGTCACTTACCACATAAGGATTATTCATTGTATAAATTTTCTCCGTGTAAAATGAAAGTTGCACCAGAATCTACCTCAGGGTCGTTAGCAGGACTCATGCGCTAACGTAGGTACACCCGACCCATGTAAAAGAATGTCATTACAAACTCACGCGTGATACCGGATCACTGCTATTAGCAAACACATAAGCTTATCGTTTCCTGCATAAGTAGACATAATGCACAAAAAACATGTTTATTTGATCCCTGAGCATTATGAACACACAATCCTAATCTTTCACAATTATGTAAGAATTTTTGGAGATTAAGATAACAGTTGAGCAGGGCTTGGTGGTATGTAATACTGTAACCCCAGTATTCTGGGAGGCTGAGGCAAGAGGATAGAAAATTTGATCCCAGCCTGGACAACTTAGCAACTTAGTGAGACTCTATCTCAAAACACAAAGTAATGAAAGGCTGAAGAATGTAGCTCAGTGCAAAGACCCTGGGTTCGTTTCCCAGTACTAAAGAGAGAGAAGGAGAGATGGCAAATTGAGTCTAAACCATGGCAACACAATTACTGATGTTGAAAATATAAGCAGGTGTACAGCAGTTTCTAAGTTCATTCAAGTATTTTTGATTTCTCCCTTACTTGTATTTATTTATTCATTTAATTCAAATTTGCTTTCATCTCATACACAAAAACACAAAAATTTGTATATATATATGGAGTACCATTTGATGTCTTCATGCATATATATGATAAAATGTCTAGATTTATCTTTTGTTAAATGAAAATAATTTTTATTTTTTTAAACATTTTTAGTCATTTAAAAATAGAAAAAGGAAGAAAGAAAACAGTACCTCACAAGCCTTTATTTGCACTACAGAAAAAAAAAATCTATGCATTTAATGTTTCTTTCCTGATCCGCATTGCCTTGCACTGGCAGAGTCACGTTAACAGCTTGCTAATCTCTACAGCTATAGAAATACTATGTATTTAATTTGTCTTTTAACTGATACATAACAGTGTACCCTGTACACATCACTGGGTGCCATGTGGTGCCTTAACAGGTACATAGCGTGTGATGTTTAAGACAGGCTGAACATGTTAATCTCACATGTTATCATTTCCTCACAGGGAAACACTTCAGCTCCTTCGCTTTGCTTTTTGCAGTGCACAGCACAGAACTGTCCCCTGAAGTTACCGCCATAGAAAAGCGCTCCAGAACTAATGCCTACCTATCCGTACCTCAGTGCTCACTCATTGATCGATTCCTTTTGTAAAAGTTCACCCTTGGGTTTATAATTAACACGTGTTAAAATAACATTATGTGAAATTAATTGCGTTTTCTCATAAAAAATTATTTCCCCCAAAAGTGTAAATGTCGGCTGATTGAAATAATGATTTGGAGGGGAAAGGCTTATCAATTCACAAGGCTTCTTCCAAATGTTGTTCAACCACAATACATGAAATTTAGGTATGTAGAAAAGTATTTTGTCCTCTTCACTGTATTAGCTGACTTTCATCAGTTAAAATGACACATACACTGACATACGAAGGACTTTGTTGGTCCAAAGTCAGATTTTTTAGAAGTCTTCTGTCTAGCAAGTGTCCACGCATCCTTGATACCAGAATATTCACAGTGTTTGAGTCAATCCTGAGTCCTCACAGATGATCCTTTAAACTTTGCTTTTCCTGGAAATTGTAGACCAGTCTACAAATGCCCACACGCAGGATGTGAGGGCCCTTGGTTTGTATTTGGCCTTTTTAGTGTAGATCTGCTCTTAGCATAGGACATTGCATGGCTGCTAACAGTGTACTTTAAGTGGTGTCTACACACGACACCCATGTATGTGCACAAACCTCCTGCGTACTGCACACACGGCACCTGAAAATACACACCGATGCCTCGCTACACAGTCTTGGGAACTTAGATAATACTATAGGAAGCACGCGAATCCTGGGAAGGAAAGAGCATAGCTGCTGAAATCGACAACTTTAATAATCTATAAATTAAATTTCAGTGATCTTTGCCTTGATAGTACACAGACTTTTATGTCTCTAAGGGACCTATGAGCAATTGCCATTACAACCAAACGTGCATTTCCCTATCTCCCTGCGCAGCCCCCAACGCAGGACGCAGGCTCACACGGAGCTGCTGTCTGCTGGGGCCGTGCAGGCCGCCAGCGGGTGTCAGGGGTGAATCCAGCCCAAGAGCGCGAACTGTCGGGCCGAGCTGTGCATTTTCAACCCGTCCCTGGGCCTCTGGTCCTGAGCGGACACAGTCACGCCTGTGGAAGCCACGAGCACAGGCACCCGCCCTACATCCCCTCCCCAGACACCCTTCCCCGAGCCCTCGGGGCCCCGGATGCTGGGCTCCTGGTGGTAGGGGACACGTGCCTCCCTCCCAGACTGTCTAGCACTGTGCAGGGGAAGGACCACGCCTGCAATCTGTGCTTTGGGAAATGTTGAAGGGAAACACATCTCTCCATCTTTCCTTGAACCTTTCAAATTCTAAAAAAAGCAATGCTGATCCAGAAGGCTATGGGCCAAAACACAAATCAAATGACAACTTGCTGTCCTTTGAGTCAACCTTCCACTTTCATTCCAGGGACTGTTTGTGAAGATTTTTCCTTCTTGTCCACATCTTCCCAGACCCTAAAGCAAGTGACCAATCCCCAGCTCCATTCCTGAAACGCTGCCAGGCTCCCCCGCAGCTGTGCGCGGCCCCTCGCCTGCCCCACAGGCACACTGCGACGGACCAGCGCAGCGAGCGCGGGCGGCAACCGCGGGGCTCACACAGCTGATAATGCACCCTCGTTGTCTGCACTGATCTTAACAGAGAAAAGGAGAAGCAATGGCAACTTCCAATCATGCAAGAGCTTCTGCACACTAACACCGAAATAAATCGTTAAAACTGCTTGTCATGCTTGGATGTCAGAGGAAGCTGCATATTCTTGCTCAGTAAAGTTAAGCTCAGAATGTAAATATTTTATTCCTAGTAAACCCAATAAGACCTCATGTTAAATACCTTGTAAGTTTCAGCAGGCTGAACTCTCAGGATGGGAATTAGGGTCGAGATTAAAACTAGCTCCGGAGCAAAGCAGTTTTGTGATACGTTGTTGCTGTCCTTCATGATAGGTTGGTACTGATGTGCTAGAAGAGGGAAGCATTAATACCATTTCATGACTTCAAATATTAATTCTTTCAGGGTTTTAAAAATAGAATACACGCGTATTTTCTCTCCTGACAGTTGGCTTATCAACATTTCAAATACCCGTTTGTTTTGATCTTTGGTAAAATCTATATGCAAAAGTATTTTACATATGAATGAGCAAGTCTGTCCTGTGTCTGCTCTGTACCAGTTCCCAAATTAGACCGTGAAGATCTAGCAGCAGCTCGCTCCCTAAATCAAAGCTCTCTGTGATCTGCAGAGCAGGGAGATACACACTGAACAATGAAATCATTGCACACCTCGCTTCAAGCCACATATTTCATTGGCTTGCCAACCGCTTTATAGCTTGGTCGAGCACAACGCTCTCCCACTGGTTGTCCCGACGTGGAATGGCCGGGAACCCTGACGTCCCACGAGTGTGCTTGGGATGATTGGTGCTACAGACAGTGTTGAGATTATGTTTTCACATTTCAATTTCTGGGCTGAGTTTTAAAATGCTTCAGTAAGAAAGCATGCCTCACTGCTGTTCAGGCAGAAGACACCCTTTCCTCCTAGTTCTGGGGAGTAATTCTGTTGCAGCGTGCAGGCCAAGCCCTCTTGATAAGGGTTATGTCGGGTTTCAACCTCAGGAGGCCTTGACATTGGCTATCTGAGGTCTCAGCCCTGCCTTTTAAACATCAGCCTCTCCGCCAGTAAGATTAGAGCAATATTACCCACCTTGGAGGTTATGGTGAGGACACTGTGGATAAAGGGTAGGACAGAGCCCTGGGGGAGGCCGAAGTAAATATTCTTTTTATTTATACTATGAAATTGTCTGGTGATAAAGTCCGAGAGCCAGTATGAGACACAATTTCACCCAGAGGGTATATATGGAAACACTATAGTCCTTAAAAGTATAGATTCACTGTGTGTACAGTGCCTTGATTCTATTAACTTCATTATACTTATCTTCTTAGCCTTAAAAAGCCACATTGTTTCAGAAATGAAGTTGAGTCGTGAGTTCATCATCTTTTGAGGGTCACCTTGCAATCTTTGTGCTTGTTTTTATTCTTTTTGGTGTTTAAATTGGTTCACGCTGGTTCAGCCCTACCCCCACCCACCCTGGCTCTAGCAGCAAAATACCCCAATTATGGAACTCACAATATTAAATCCATTAGACCAGTGGTTCCCACCCAGCTAGCATATGTTATTACCCAAACCTAAGGGCAAAATGGGCTCTTTCTAGCCCTCAAATCATTGGAAGCATTAATGCGCAGATTGCAACAAAAGCTCTGAGAACCTCACTGTATTTTCTGACAGTTTATTCTGTGACTGAATTATAGCATCATTAAGTAACATGCTTTTCCACCTGCAAATTGCCTTCATGAGGAACACTTTTCTCTAACCGGTGTGAAGAGCTGGTGTGCTAATTTTGTTGCTTCCACAATTACTATGTCAGCTTCCTTGGAAGTGAGGCAAGAGATGACTGACAGTGCCTAATGTGGGAGTTTTAGATGGCAAGCGATTCACTAACGGGATTCACGGTACTGTTTCCGAGGCAGAACTACATTTGTAAATGTCAATGATTACAAAGTCATCACCCTACCCGTTTTAAATTTCTTTAAAATAAAAATAACACTGAAAAAATTTTTAAAAGTACTGCTCTTATATGATGTAGCAATTTTGGAAGGGCCATTTCCTTATAGAAATAATCCTTGAGTATGAGTGTAGCTACATCAAACACTAAATTATGAATTAGAATTGTATGAATATTGTATATTTAATAGCTTGGTAGACAATTTGGAAAGTTGTGGTTTTTTTGGTTTTGATTTTTTTCCAGTACCAGGAATTGAACTCATGACCTTGTTCTTGCCAGGCAGGCTCTGTGCCACTGAGCTAAATCCCCAGCCCTTTGGGTTGTTCCCCATATGCATTGTTCTAACAGTTTTCTACAGAGGGAAAGGTAAGCAAAAGCTACAGTCATTTTCTTTGGAAAAAAAAAGTTGAAAAAGTAACACGCTGAGCTCATGTTGATAGAAACTTAGCACTTAATATGTCCAGCTATTTAAATGAGCCTTTTTAAAATTGCATACTTCCATAGCGACTAACTTTAAAATTTAGTTCATAAAGTTTCTATTAGTGTTGAATGTGAGGTATTATACAAATTCCAGAATCATGTGTCATTGTAAAAACCACTATTTTCTGCTTAACTTTTATCGTTTATAGAATATTTGTATTCCATGGAAAGCAGAATGCTAAAAAAAATTGTAGAAAAGTAAATGACAGAGACTTAGAACAACATGTAACAGTCAGTGAACAATTTGCAATGAAATTTTTCTCAGTTTTTTAAAATTCATAGTTCATTCCATGGTTTTTTGATCCCCTACCAAGTGCTAGGCACTGCATTAGGCATGGAGCTACAGGAGGCAGGAGTACACAGGGCCGCCGCAGTGAGCTCTGGCTGGGGAGAACTTGGAAGGAACGCTGTGTACATGTAGTGTATGTCTTCTAACCTGTGAGGAATGCTGTGAAGCCAGTGGAGAATGAGAACCTCTAACAGGGAAATCATCACTGAAGAAGTGACATTGCAGTTCAAATGTAAAGTTTTAGGTTAGCAAGTAGAGACAAAGGGGACAGATTAGAATTTCCAAACCAAATAGGCTAAAGCCCTGACATAGAAACTGCATCTCCAGTGTGGTGTTCAGGTAAGAATTAATAGGATTCTGGCCATATCACAGTAGGAACTTGAGCACCATTAAAAGGCCAGAGGTCCTACACTGGTACCATGAAAACACCTTAGGAACTGGGGTACAGGGATGTCGTGGTCTGAGACAAGTTTTAAGAGACACCCCTGTGGAGGGGAAGCACTGAATGGCGAATTGGTCCACAGGCCTGCTCTGGAGCCTGTGGCACAGTTAAAGGAAGAGAGAAGGATGTCTTGAACTAGGATAAGAGTGGAGGCAACAGAAAGGTGTGTGTAGGCTTGAGATGTAAGGGTAGAACTAACTACAGTTTCCAAATTTAGATTATTGCATGAGCTATGCACATTTCTATCTATTCCCTTATAGTTAAAATCTCAAAGATAACATGAAATATTAACATTACTGAATTAGCTATATGCTCTTAAGAAAAGAATGCTAGTGCTATTTTCTTGAAATTGTAAAATCAATGAAAAAGTAAGGATGCAGTATTCACTTTTAAACTTTTCCTGTGTATCTGCTTTCCAGAATCCTCTTAACCTAGTAGAGATTCCTAGTCAGTGTGATCATCCACCATCTTAGCAAACCTTGCATTTAAATTCTCAAATTAGTATTCATCAGGGCTCAGAAGAAGAGGCTTTTGAGATTTCTGCAGATGTTACTCATTTCTCAGCAGTGAAGTATGGTATTTCAACAGAAGAAATTCTTATAGAGCATGAAAAAGGGTCCCTTACTATTAGTTATACCTGCATTTTTGCATGTAAATATGCACAATGTACATTATTATTATCAGATGTTAGAGAAGTAGAAGAACTAGGAGAGAGAAAAATTTGCATATTTTTATACTCAAAGGAACTTTACTAATGAGCATTAGTTCTACTACTGCTCAAAGTGTGTAATTTTTACACATGCATATGGTCCAGGTAATGCTGACACTGCATAAAGCAGCATTCAGTCACTTGACTAAAATGTGCCAAGTTTCAAAACTCTAATGCAGATTGCTAATTCTTTTTAGGAATTCAAATGAGAAAACAAAGGATTCCATACATGTTTTTTAACCCAGTGCTGGCTTTTATAATGGGCATTTCAAGTCTGGTCATGTAGATGAAAAGGTTAGTTACACATTGGAATATTATAATAAGGAAATACTAAGCCAGCTTTATGATAATGTTATACAGAGATCCTTTAAGAAGTTGAAGTTGTCTTGAAAGGATTAACATTTTATGGGTGAGAAGGGGAATGATGACTTCCACTCAAATAAATACATAAAGAAAAAAATCCCACCACTAGAACACACAGCTGCTTTAAAGCATAATCTTCCTACATACTTTCCGTGTCTTCTTGACATGTGTATCTTCAGTGTATACAGACTTACAAACACACAAACTTTCCCAGAGCAGCATCTACATACATAGAGCAAGAATGGGCATCTCCAATAATTATTTAATAGACTATTCTGTTCATAAATCCTAAACATTAAAACTATCCTGCTTGTGGTCTGGTCAGTTATGCTGCAATAGGCCAGATTATTTTTTCCAAGTAATTACTGTGAAGATGTTCTTGCTTGTAAGCTGGTCCAGGATGGTACCATAGCTTGAACAATAGCATTCTATTGTGTCCTATTTCCCAAGATACATAGTTACCTATAATGCTGAAAATTTTAAAAAACTAAGTTTGTGAGCTCAGGCTCACCAGTTCTTACTCTAAATATGACTGATTCTAAATATTGAAGCTTTCTCATAGCGGGGACAAACAATGCCACACTTTGGTCAGGTATCCACCTCAGGAAGTCATAAAGTATAAGTCACATCATTTTGTTCTTTTGTTCTTTGCTGTTTTCTAAAAACATCATATATAAACCAGCAATTTTTCATCTTAGAGAATATGAAACAAGAGTAAACAAATAAAGAAAATGTCTTGTTATAATTTTCAAAACCCTAATTAGAAAGTAATCTAACAGCCTTTAAAAACTTGAAATCATAATAAAATTTTCAGTAAAAATGATCCTGAGGTATTCAGACATTACATCATTCTTTTTCTTTTTGAGGTTGCCTGAGAAGTATTCAGGGGCAGGTATTTTACATGCGGCCTGACAGAGGCAGAGAAAGACGTAGGGCCCTGCTGGTAGCCGTGCCATAAATCAGTTGCAGAGTTAAATAGCTTTCAGAACAAAACCTGCGCCCTCTGAATCTTTCTGTCCCTATGGCTAAACTGGATATGTTTGAAAGTAAAAATCATATTATGTTGATTTAATTATAAGAAAAAATTAGCATAATTTTAACAAGATTTCACTAGCAAATAGAATACACACTTAAAAGCTTGTTTGAAGATTTAGAGTAGAGGTATATCGAAAACATTTGACCTTTGGTATCCTCCCCTGCAAAGGGATATAAGGTAATGAGCATAAAAAGGAAAGAAATAACAAGCCAGGAAGGCTGCATTGGCTAACCCCGATAAAAGCTGCTGCAGGCTGACGCCACTTAGGCTCTGCCCGAGAGAAAGTCCCGAAGGGGAGAAGATGGCCTGTTTGAAGTCAAGTGTTTCTGACAAGTTGCATGGGAGGAAGGGAACACATCTGCCTGAAGCTCATGAACTTCTTAAAAGGTGGAAACTGCGGACGGGTCCGGAAGAAAGTGCGATGAAAGCTAAAATGCATCCCGATTCTCCCAGAAAGTACGGAGTAAATAAAAGAAAAGCTACAAAAGTCTAAGGGGAGTTGAACACATTTGAATTTAATTAAAAGAAACACTATTTTATGTAGCCCTGGATATATGGGTCCAAGCATAGAAAGAATCCCGCATAATGAAAGTCCTGCAAGAGAAAGAGTGTTGATAGAGAGGTCTTTCCTTGGAAGTACAAGGCCCCTGGTTTATATCCTGAAGAGAAGACCTGGACTCATTCCACGAAAAACAGCTGCTTTTGTAAAACGCAGTGTCTTGCACACAAATGGAATTAAGGCTAACTACTGTCATGCTGAGGATTCCACAACTCTCAAGGAGGGGTGAACGCTGCGACTCAGCGTTTCAGATCTGCTGCTGCAGCATGAAAAGATACTGTTCCTCGAAATAAATCAATAACAGAAGGACTTGACCAAAATATATTGATATAGATACTTTTTTTAAAAAATACTGTCTCCTAAATCTGACAGCAAACATAAAGTGGCTTATGTTTTATTTTTCAGTTCTAGTCATATGGTTGAAATTCTAGGAAATCATCCAAAATTTAAATTCAGAGACTGTGAATTACCAATTTCAGCTGAATTAGAGATTAAATATTTATTGGATCCTTTTCATCACCTTTCTTGGTGTTCTACTCATCATTTTTTTCTTTAACTCAGAAATGTGTGCTTTTGACACAACTTAGAATTGTATCTATGGGCACTGCGGTTGGAGGCTCCAGAATCGAAGCCCTGCGGCCCTGCACAGTACGGAACGGCGGGCACCTTAGCCTACAGAGAAGGAAATCGGTTTGTGCTCATTTTAATGAAAAATTAGCCTAGGCAATGTCCATCGTTTTTAAATAATTCTCATCAAATTACGTTTCCCCAAATACTAGTAGCCCAATACTCATTCATAAATTTTATTATAATTTCAAAAATCAAAGTTTGATGTTAATGTGACAGCATCTCCACGAAGATTCCCTGAAGCTAGGAGGTCTGCTCCGAGAGGAAGAAGTTTCTGGGTCTCACCTAACGGGGAACCCTGGGCTTAGTAACACTTCTTTAAGCACATTTCTTTACAGCTAAGCCTCCCAACTTCTTTAATATATTAATTCAATGTATGAAATGATGAAATATGTATTATTCCCCTAGCCTCATTCTTCTCAGTCAACCTTTTATTCCATAAAGGGGCAGAGGAAGCTAGCGTTTTATTCAACATATTAGTAAGGGGTTGTTTATTAACATATAAGCTGATTTTCATCAAGCAAACGAACAGAGTCAAAGTCAACTCTCTCTCCCTCTCTCTCCCTCTATATGTGTGTGTGTGTATAAATATATATAGAGAGATAGATATTTAGAGAGATCTATCTATCTATATGTATATTTCAGCTTCCTTACCAATGTGCTCTGCCTGTTTAGTTTGTAACAACCATAGAAGGATGCTAGAAAGAAAAAACAAAAGCCTGTACACTTCAAATTTAATTCATGAAAGTAACATCTTGCACTTCGCATAGTCATCTATATCAAAGGGGAACTACGTGGTAGAACCCTTTGAGCAACAACAACAACAAAGCAATAAAAACACAGGCAAAAAGGTTGCTAAAGTAGGTAAGGGCTACTGCAAGAATCAAGTTGAACACAGAGACAAAAACATTCACTTTGAAATATTTTGTGGTCCTCCCTTTGGGAAAATGAGCTTTCCTGTCCCTCCTGTGCTGCCATCATGTGATTGTAAGGAAAGCATTCTAAGGTGGACGGCAACCCTGCTGCCGGCCATGCGTCGATTCATGTGTTTTACTCAGGAGGGCAGGAGGACTCCCGAAGGTCCTGGTGTGCCCTGCCCTTGGTGTTAGAAAGATCTGAGCAAACTGCACAGCGTGGCTGAGGGGGCTCCTTGCTGGACTCCTCTGCTGCCTCAGTCCCCTGGGAATTGGCACTTTGGCACAGAGTGTTTGCACTACATAACGGGGAACCAAGACTACGGGAACTAAGACTCTTAGCAATACCATGCCGTGGGTCCTTGCAGCTCAGGCAGGCAGCTCTGACAAACTCCAGAGCTCGCCAGAGGTCCGCAGTGTTTTAGATCCCCATGCACTAAATGAGGTGGAAGTCATTATGTTCATCAAAAAAACTCAGCTATGAACTTTTAAACCAATTTCTTGATTTTTTAAATAGAGGTAATTTCTCCACCTTGAGTACTTGGAAATGATAAAACAGAGATATATAATTGGAAATGTCTAGACTTTTTTCCCTCAGCTTTCTGGCTTTAGTTTCTACAACTTTTTGACTTTTATCAGTAGTGGCATTTAGCCTAATGAAGAACAAATGTAAGTTTTAAATGATCTTCTTCTAAGAAAATTTAATAAAATAAATTTTAGAAATTTTGGAAATCTCATAAAATGGATTGCTACTTAGGAACACGGGAAAACACATAATCTTGGATTTTAAAACGAATTTGGTAGTTGAGGTACAGTACTAACACTGTTATTTCCATAACAGTGTACAAGTTTGAGAAGAAAGCTAAATCATGGTGCCACCAGGTGTCATCAGAGAAATAAAGGTTTCAACTTTGAATGCATGGAATTATTACCCATAATTTAATCCAAAGTTTATTAATAAATATACTGTGATAAAGAAGTGCCTGGCAGAGATACTCTTGTTTAACTCTTTACATGCAAAACTAATAAGTATCAGAAAAATGAAAGAATGAAGACAGCAGAGACCTTGGGGGATGTTTCCTCTTTCAGTTGTTCATGTGGAACAGCCTTGGGACTTAGTAGACGCTAACAGCACCAGCTTACCTCACCTCCTCCCTCAGGTGTGAGGGAAAACAGCTCTCCTCCTCCCTACCTTGAGAGTAACCCAGTGTCTCCCTTTGAAGGCCCCTTGTGGCGGCAGGGATTACAAAGAGCTGGTGTTTCACTTCAAACAATGTTTCTACTTCTAATTGTTAGTAGTGCTTTGTTTTCATGAGAGCACCTTAATCACAGTTTTATGCAGCATAGCAAATGAGAAATTAGCTTATGCTATTTTCTCCCCAGTCTTGAATAAAAATTAAATCTGGTTCTGAATTAGACTTCTGTCCCTGTGGGAATAAATGTCTGTGTGTCCAGCACTGGTCTAGGGAAGCTTTTCCGTCTATTGTCCTGTCTGGCCCTGAGGTGTGCTTGATTTAATGGGTCCTGAGGGAATGCAGATTTTGAAAAACTGGCTGGATTTTTAGTTTATTCTGGGGAATCCTGAATGTCCCTATAGGTCTTAAACCAAACCTGGATCACATTATATTTAACTTCAGTCCCAGGGTATTTCTAAACATGATTCAATTAAAATATTATATGTATAGCAGGAAGTATTTGGAAAATAAAATACAGTAATTTAAACATGTTTCATTTGCTACATAAGATAAAATGCTTAAATGAATGCTAAGTGAAGTAAATCAAACACGCAAGCTTAAATATCAGCTGCCTTACATGAAAAACAATATGTAAATAAAGTGCAAAGTAAGAGTGAACAAGTCATTGTTATTCAGGATAAACAATGTATCTAAAAGTGTGCCGTGATGTAGTATAACAGTGTGATGTGTTTTATATGTTTTTTGGCCTCTTAGTTCTCTGGCTGTTGCTCTGGATCTGTGATAATTAATTTTATGTGTCGTAAATACATGACTGATGCTGGCAAACAGCAGGGAGGAAGGAGGAAGGGAGGACAAGGAGAATTGAAATGTGTTACACGCATGCGCCAACCCAGGACAGTGACATCATGTACTGTAAACGTGGGCTAAGAACTGCAAAACTACTGAGTTTTAATTTGCTATCAAAATAAATTTAGCATAATCCCATCAGATGACTTTGAGAAAAATTGTTTAGAGAGAGCTCAGTATCAGAGAACTTGCGCTTACCTAAATTATCTGTATAACAATCCCACTTTCCTCCTTTTCTGTCTGTATAGAAAAGTATGAAATGTAAATGGACGGTATGCACTGATCGTATTAGGCACTTGACCTCAGTTGCTTAGTAAATTATGCAATGTGTCCCCTCCAAAATTAAAGCCCATTGTTATAGGAGGAAAAACTGTAACTGTCATCATGAATAGGCCATCACTGTCACAAAGATCACAAGGTGCCTGGATGCATGGCAGTCTTTTGTAGGAATCTTTGAATTCATCAAAGTTCAACACTTTCTCCCACCCTCTTCCTATCATTCTCCAGAGAACTCTGACTCTAATAAAGTGCTTTTGAGGGTAAACCAGTAGCCTTCATAATCAAATCATTTGTTCTTGTTCAAGGAGCAGGACGTAGCTACAAATTCATAGCAATGCTCTCTTCAACACCTTTCAGGAAGGAAGGAAAGGAAGAGAGGAAGGAGAGAAGAAAGGATGAAGGGAAGGAGGAAGGAAGGGAGGGAGGGAGGGAAAAGCGAGGGAAGGAAAGGAGGGAGGGAGGGACACAAGTGACTTGATAGGTCCTTGAGGTTGTCCATGTGCTCCCTGTGACCTTCTCCGCCTTCTCGCCTTGGGAGGCAAACAGAAGCTCATCTCACACTGGGAGGGAACATGGAACACACTGAAACATGAGCGTGTTCTCCAGTCTGTGCGCACTTACACAGCTCAGTTTCCGTTGGTGAATGAGGACTGCTTTGTTATCACAAATGTGTGCTGGGGTGGAAATTATCTAAATGCACAGTATAAAATATCCAGTTTCTTTCTTCAAAAAAAGCTCATTTTCCTTGGCATTAGAGCAATTCCAATAAATTATGCTTAAGCGATTTTTAAAAATTCTTTTAATGGACATGTGTAATGATAATGCTTGACTGGCTGGTTTATCACTGTTTAATTTCCCATATGTGAATTACTTCTCACAATTTTGCTACTGCAAAATGTAGTAAGCAATTTGTAAATGTCAGAAAACATGGTTGCTTATAGTCATGTGGAACGGAGTTATTTGAAGGACACGTCGCAGCATGTGCTGTTCAAACAGCTGGCCCAGATTGCCTGGAAAATTAAACTCCCAGCTGTGTGCAGCGCACCGTCCCACAGCCTCCTGGGCTCGGGGTTCTACGCCCCGCCCCACCACGCAGAGTTTAGGAAGCGATGGACGCTGACGTGGAGACGCATCCCCAGGGGAGACGCGTCCATAGCTGAAACGTAAGGGCCACAGACAGCGTTTTGGCCTCTGGACGACTGGCCCGCGACTGAAGACATTAAAATAAATGTGAATTTCGAAAAGGAAACTCCACGATTCACTTTTAAATTCTAAGGACCGGAATGCCGCACACAGAAACCAGTGGTCAATGGCAATGCACGTTTTCGTTAACCGCGTTTATGTATTTTAAAGCAGTTAGTTGTCTTATGTAATAATGCTGTGTAAACCGTCTTCGTTCTTCCAAGAAGTAAAAACTCACATTGTACTTGCTGTGCTTACTTACTTTGCAACTGCAACTTTCACTTTTTACCTATGTGCCTGTGACAAAATCTCATTAATAGTAGGAATCAGGCAGGAAATAAGCAAGAGGAAAGAGTAAAACTTCCATTTTTCCAAAAAATTTATTCACAAAAGCGTAAGAGGCAGGGCCAGGTGATCTCTGCTTAAACCCAACTTCTGCCGTGGCTCACGCTCGAGTCACTGGCACCCCCTCTGAAATGCAAGCAGTCAGGTTTCCAGTGCGTCTGTCAGAAGATGCTGCTAGGTTTCAGATCCAATATTAATTTTCCAGACAGCACTTGCTGAACATATAGCTCAGCTCCGATGGTGTGGCAGTAACTGTCACGTCTGATCACGCACCCGACAGTCATGCACCAACCGGCATGCGACTCATTTATCAATGTGTGTTTTAATTAAAGCACAGCAGTGTACTGGAGAGTAATAATACCTGCTAGTTCTCCACCTTTGCGTCAGAGATGGCCTCTGACTCTCCCCTGGTGCACAAACACGGACAAATGAGCTCAAGGCAGGTGCAGCAAGCCCGGTATGCCATTAGAATGTGGACATCAGAGGAACAGGCACGAAGGAAGGTGGCAGGGAGGGTGCAGGTCTGTGCCTCCTGTCACACGGAGCTGAGGTATGGGTGGAGGGTGGGGGTGCCAGGTTTCAGTGGAAGCATTGTATTTTTACACTATGCTTTGGTAAGCTTACATAGGGACAATGTGAGAGCTAATTGCACGTCCAGCACTAGTAGCATCACAGTTGCAACAAGTTTTGTGTTCAAAGTTGCTAGCAAAACGGAACTCAAAACTTTGTTCCTGGGATTGTAATATATAAAACAACCATAGGGGCTGGGGATTTAGCTCAGCGGCACAGCGCCTGCCTGGCAAGTGTGAGGGCATGAGTTCAATTCCTGGTACCAGAAAAAAACCTAGAAAAAATAAATAAATAAATAAATAAATAAATAAAAACAACCATAGTAATGCTTAGCACAACAAATTTTTAAAACAAGAGCATATTACTGTTATTTTATAACTAGTTTGTGAATACTGATTTTGATGGTATAATTTTAATGTGCCGTTTGTACTGAATGTATAATTTAAAAAGCTAGTATGTAGCCTTGGCAGGAAATAAGTACACATATATAATGTTTCCTTTTTCCTAGATGTTTATTCTGACATTTACTTACATTTGGTTGCATTTTTTAGAAAAGAACATGTGTTTCAAGTAGTATTTACAGAGGGGTATGCTTCCATGGGTCTAGATATATGATAGAGAAGGTTTGGGACCAGGCGCGCAAATATTAGGAAAACCAGCTCATCTTACCTTGAGAGGAAGAGCTAAGCAGGGGGAGCAGTGAATGGTGTCTGTGTACAGGGAATGAGTGCCCCAGGGCTGATGGGGGTCCTGAAATGAGCGCGCTTACCTACGCACACTCCCCTGTGCAGGCCGGGAGCAGATGGGGTGGGTCTGGGGACACGGAGCCTTCCAGCATAGGGAACTGGGACGCATGTCACTGGCTTAAGCGGGACAATCCCCTGCTGCATAAAGATGATATAAACTTGATTTTGTATACAAAGGAAACACATGGGCATACATACTCAATGGGAAGATTAGCAAAACGAAATGCACAACACAGATCGCACACTGACACTCTCCGGGCGGGGCTAAGGAGGACACTGATGCAACTTCTGGGCTCTTTTGATCCAGGTCTGTGTTGCATCTGACTGAATTTCATTATTTTTTTTATTTTAAAGAGAAAAAAATAAAAATGATACAGAATTGCAGAACAAGATAATAGGAAATTAACAATGGTTGGTATATTGCGTGTTGTTATCTTCAAAGTAGTTGCTCAAATGACCAGATATAGGCATGAAGATGGATCAGACAATGTAAGCACAAACCCCTCCCTTCAATGGACTAAAAGAAATTAGTAGATAACTATCTTAGCTATCTTGTGTGTGTGCATATATACACTTGCTTTTCCCTTCCTTCTTTTCTCTTTTCCCCTGTCCCAGCTGTTCTTTCCTTCTGAGCAGTTTCTTTCCCTTTCACAGTATCTGTTGTAGGTTTTAGATCTTATTTACTTTTTCTGCTTATTAAAGTGCGTTATTGCTGTAGTTTCTGAGGGGTTCCCTGTTTCCTGACACCCTGCCTGTCTGGGAAAGTCTGATGATCGCCCTCTCAGGACAGCTGCTGGGTACCAGGGTATTGAGGCACACATGTTTTCACTTGGGTATTGTACAAATTGCTTCTGTATTTCTTTAGTAAATAATGTTGTTTTGAACAGTAGGAAGTCCACTTACTCCCTTCTGTGTATGGTCACTGCATGGCTTCTGAATGTCACGCTCTTCCTTTAGTAAATGTCGTAATTACTCCTCCTGCAAGATTAGATTCTACTGGAAAACAGCAATTTCAAACTATAGATTCAGGTCCATTTTAGGTTTTATTTCCATACCTATCTTTCATTTTTATTTCCACAGTAATTACATCTCTTTCAAATAAAATTTGCTTTTGTCATTAGTTAGTTGGAAATTTTGGGACCCAAGTGAGTCCTGTTTTCTGCGTTAACTCCCCTCCCTTCCTGTGCTGTTCATCCATATGCTGGTGAGCTTTCTTTTCACCTTCATCTGATGAAGGCAGAGTGGGTGGGAGGCTGCGTAGCTCATGATTGCTCTTCTGACCTCAAAAAGCACAACATAGTCTTTCACATCAGTGTTTTTCTGTGAACACATTTCACGTTATTTTGTGCATATTTTACTGACTGGTGTGTACTTATGTGATGTCATTAGAGATATCCCATAGACTACTGTAGGGATCACTCCTGCCTTTGCTGTACTTCATAATATGATCTCCTTTGGTAGAAAAATAATGTGTACAAATTGTGTGTGTGTGTGTGAGAGAGAGAGAGAGAGAGAGAGAGAGAAAGAAAGAGACAGAGAGACAGAGAGACAGAGAGAGAGAGAGGAGAGAGATTAATACTGCCTCTGGCATGCATATGCTAGTCATGATTTTTTGAGGATTCCTTTGAAATTAGATCTAGCTGTACTCTTTATGGACATTTTCCAATAATATGACCATAGTGATATCCAGAGTTTTTATTTATTACATCCAGAGTCTGTATAAATACATGTATTGTTGAAACACCAATGACTTGTATTGCTCATGTTCATTAATTCCATGCTACATGTACTGTATGTATGTATATGTATCCCTACATGGATATATCAGAGTCCTTTATCAATGTGTTTCAAGCCTCACTATATTGGACGTATTCACCTCATAACTTGCACCCCATTAGTGCCTTTGCTCTCTTTGCTTAGTATGCATGTCTCTGTTTTTGTTCGTGATTTCTTTATTCTATGAATTCAAGGGAAGAGGGTAAAATACAACTGTCCTTACTCTGCATGTTCATGATAATCCCCCCCCAACACCTGCCTCTCATGTGCTCAGAAGGGAGCTCTGGAAGGTGGCTGAGTCGTGATGGGAGTAGATCATCTGCTGCATTCAGACCTCCCTTGCTGCTCGGAGGGGCCTGGTTGGAAGTGGTCACTCGGTGCGACCGGAAGGATAATTCTCCCTCCCGGCTCCTTCTTTCTTTCTGTCATAGCCTGAGCAGCCGTCCTCCACCAAGCCCTTCCTGTCGTGAAGCCGCCAACTACACTGGAGTCCTCTAAAATCCAGCAGCCAAAAGAAACCCCACTTCCTTTAAATTTAGTGTGCCGGGAGTTTGTCCTAGCATGAGAAAATGGCTAAGACAATGGTTCCCAAACACGAAGTGCACTTGTTTTCTGGAAGCAGAGCACCCCATGGGCTTGCTGCTGGAAGCCTGCATGCGACTTCCTGGTAGAAGACAGCGGCAGCCAGTGCAAGCCGGTGTTATGGAGAGTTAAACTGAGAACCAGCAGTGAGAATACAAGTACAAGAAAACCAAACCACTTCAGTCTGGGCAGAAGTGAAATGCTAGGCGGAATCAGCGGATGGTGAAGAGGCCCTCCCTGGTGTGAGTCTGTCAGGAGGAGCACTGTGCCCAGCCTGAAACTGGCAGAGTCCATGATGTTGGAATGGAAAAAGAGTGAATTCTGTGAGTCATGCAGACTCTGGGGTGTGGGTGCCACCTCTGAACAGTTTCTAGGAAGCCTTGGTGTGGCCTCTGGAGGGAAATCTTAGAAACAAACATTTGAGACATTCTCAGTACTGCAGTGGTGAAAGCTACAGCTAGAACTGTGATTACCCATTGAGTTATTACTGTGTCAAAAATTAAAGTACCGAAGAAGTACAACCCACATTTAACAAGCTGGTAACTAAAGTGAATTATATGATAGAGAGAGGTAACTAAATTTTCAACAGTCAGTTCTTAAGACTCTGCAAAATATTACCTTTTCAAAGCAAGTACGGAGACAAGCAGAAAGATCCTGGCAGATGGAAACAGGATTTGACTGAGCGTCGTACTCACTGTGTGACCTTGGATATCTCCAAAGCCTGAGTCAGGCTCCCTACGGGGAAAAATGGAACTGAGAACTCCCACCTCAAGGCTTTGCAAGGCACAGATGAAAGCCCTGAGACCTCATTGCACAGTGTGCGGCGTATGGGAGGAGAGGTAATGTCTTCCTAGCGATTTCACCCTCCCTGTCGTCTGGTATTTACTCAGGGGTGCCCACCACGCCACTTTTGTGGGGTGAAAATGCCAAGCTCCCTGTCTGAGGATTATCCATTTCTCCCTCTGGCAGTAATGCTTGTGTTCCATAGTTTCCTTACCTCATTTTCTTCTTTCAGGGCTGTTGTAGATTTAAGTTTTGCTTCTCCATCTACCTACTCCCATTAAGGTTCTCCAATTTACACTGCTCATAATTATTAATGAGTATCTATGTGCTACAAACTGGTGAGGACTGAATACGTGTTAAAAGAGTCAGTGAACAACCACTAAATGATAAAAGGCTGGATGGCAGGCTACCTTGTGAACAACTCACTTTCTGTATCTATTTCTCTAATCATGAAAAGCATAGACTAGATTTATATCACAAGTTCTATTTTTGGGTGGTTCTAGGGATCGAATCCAGGGCTGTGTGCATCCAGGCAGGAACTCTACTCCTGAGTCAGCCACAGGCCACCCGGCACAGACAGTTCTGCCCTGAGTTTGATGAGAATGTTTGAGGAAGGGCATCAGCCTCTGACCAACTGGTTCTGGACACTCATGGGTGGCGTGGGATCTGGAAGCACAGAGGCTGGGCTTGTGCTGGGCTTGTGTTGGGCATGGACTTACCATCTGCAGTTGAAGGGTGCATCATGTACCCTTATCGGGGAGTATTTCTCAGTCAAAATGTGGTCACTTACAGCTTTTACAAGCACCTGGCAGGGGAGAGTCCCAGCATGAATCCAGTGGAACTGAGATCAGGCCCCTGGAAGAAGTACTTGAGGAAACATCCCAACAACGGTGGCAGGAAGTGTTGTATACACTGCTGTCCATGGTCTCTGGCATCAGGTGAAGACAGTTCAGGCGAAATGAGCTTCTGATCAGGATGTGTGGATTCAATACACATTTTGCTGGTTGGAAATGAGAAGATAGATTTTTTTTCCTAATTAGACTCAAGCAACGATACTTAATCAAATGTGGGAGAATATGCTCAGCATCACCAAATAAATGAAAGCATAGAGACAATCACTGATATCGGTTCCCTCTCCAGTTTGTCATTACAAGGCATGCTGGCCAAAAATGCTAAGATTACACTTCAGCAACTCCACAATTTATGTTAGAGCAGTGCTGGTGAACCATCAGTCTTTGGATAGTGTACAGACTGTGTAATAAAAATTCAAAAGCTAGCACTTGGTAATATAAAAATAAAGTTTAAATGATGTGACTTTTTCCATTGTGTAATTTTTTTCATCTCTAAGTACAATCATTTTATTGTCCTTTTGCCTAGTTTTGTTAGCAACATCAAATACCTCTTTCTTTTTTGTGTGAAATAATAATGACAGCAAACTTTATTTGTTTTTTGCAGCTTTGTTCTCATAATACAATGAAAAGTTTTGAACTCTGTTTCATTTCTCCTTTTGGAGAATTTTTCAATATACATGTATCCCTAAAATATAGGACTGAAATGTTTGGACTTACTGAACTTTCCAATATTTACAAATATCTAGATGTGGCTGTCCTGTAGCCACAATGTTTTGGCATGTTTTATTTAGAACCAGCCTTTGACTCTTTTAAATGGGATGTTTGACTGTTCTATAAAAAGGGTGAAGTTCGAGTGTTCAAGTCATGGAAAAAGATATGTGCCTAAAGCCATCCTTGAATACAAGCGATTCACTCAAGCCTGGCAACTGGGGAGTCCAGCTTTCATGTGTAAGACTTAGCGGAGAAAAGGCAGGGTAAAAAAGTCAAAACGATAAAGAACAGGGCAGCAGTTGTTTGGATCTGAAGGTCAAGTACACAAGAGTTCTCCATCTTACTAAAAAAGTCTAGTCCTGAGCAGTCTCTCATGCTTTAATGCTGTATTCGGTTCACTGCTTTTTTGAGAATTTCACTTGGTCATTGTAACACAACCATCTGTGTAACCTGTGTTTATCCTGAAGATAATTCATAGAGAAACAATACAATTTTATAATGTAGAAGTGAATCATCATGCGTAATGTTGATGTAAATTTATCCATCTTTTTCTGTCACATATTAAAATAAATTTATAAGAAGGTAAGTTTTTAAAGTCATCTTCAGTGTCTTAAATGATGTAGAGACAGATTGCTACAAATGACTTCTTCTTCCATCTATTTTTCTTCAAATGACTCTACACCAAATATCTTAATGAATTCTGAGAGGAATGACAAATCTGAACATTGGTAAACAAATAAATATAATGTAGATATAATTGACTAGTAAAAAGTATTGATTGTCTACCATGATTCTTTGGTTGCATCTTCCTGTCACAGAATAGACCAATTATAGTTTATCCATATGATATCACCATTAAAAAGAAGTCCACCAAATCCAGAGACTTGAATTTCATTAGACTCTACTTTTCAAACTGCAGCTGACCAGGGTACAACCTATTCATAACTGGTGATACCACTATTTCAAATGATGTGAATTGATTTTTTTCCTGTCAAACTTTCTTTACCTATATGCTGTTTTTCTACATTGCCTTATCATACCAGAACTACAATGGTGATAGTTGTTGATACTCCCTGAGCGTAACTCTGTTTGCCTGCTTTTTCAATCACCATGTCTTCCATTTTTGCATTAAGCAAATGATAGTTCATCATTTGGAGACTATAGAAAAAATAGAATATTTATTTAACCACCTTTCAAGTTTAGAAATATGTAATTCATTAAATATTACTTAGGTTATGATGCATTTTCAATTATTAATCCTACATTTACTAATCTTTACTCTTGGCACAACATGTAGAAGTTGAAGGAATGTCTCAACGAAAGCTAAATTAGGTGCAAAGAGAATTAATGCTTCACAAGAGCTTCATTCGACTCACATTCACCATAGTCAAATTGATTCCATACAAGTTTATGTTGTTCTTTAAAAAAAAACATTTGTTGTTTGATGAATATGAACATTTGCAAGATGTGAGAAGGTAGAGGAATGTTAAACAACAGCTCACATTACTGAATATTTATTTTAGTTCCAACACCAGTTTATGTCTTTGTAAGGCTTAAATAACAGAAACTTAAAAAAAATACTAAAGCTATGAAGGAGTAAATTCAAAATTGGAGTTATTTAATATCAACTGCAGTGATTGTGTCTATGTCTAGGAAAAACAAAATCATAAATTTAAATAAGGAGAATACAATATTGAAGAATCCACACACTAGATTAGAGGAAAGTGTCTGATGTTAACCCAGGTACTTTGACCCCAGTCCAGTCAACGTGGAGTTCATATTCTCAATCCATACAGTGAGGGTCTCAAAAGACTGTTTTCTCTGTGACAAAGCTTCATAGAAGTCTTGCATTAGAGGGAAATTAAAGTACAAGGCATGATGAGACAAAAAATATGTGCATTTGACAGCAGTGGAAGGGGATGTGAACCAGAACAATATTGTCTTTTTGTTTGAAGAAATAGTTTGTCAAAAACATAGCTTTACATTTTTATTGGTGTGTGTTTGTTATACATGATGTTTACATTCATCTTGCAGAACTCTTTCTATATGTGTATTTAATCTGTATCTATATCTAATCAGTACCTGTCCATATCTAATCTGTACCTACATCTATGTCTAATCTACTCTACACCTAACCTGCAGTATATCTAATGGCTACCCATACCTGACTCATATCTACCCCTATATCTAATCTACATCTAACCTGTATCCATATCTAATCCATATCTGTATCTAATCGATGTCTAACTGAGATCCACTCCTGCACCCACATCTCTTGGATTTCTGTATTGTAGGGGGTGACTTTCTATCACTCCCCTCCTCCCTCCCACCCTCCACAGGGTTCCATTCCCTTCTCCTGGTTGTCTTTCCCCATGCTTCCTCCCATTATGCCAGTATTTTCCCCTTTAATTTACTCATATTTTGTGTTTCTCATATAAAAGGAGCAATGCTGTATCTAACTTTCTGTGTTTGACTTATTTTACTTAACATTGTGATCTCAGGAATCATCCATTATTTTCCTGCAAATGCCTTGAGTTTGCTCTTCTTTCACTGAGTGAAGCTCCACTTCATATGTATACCATGTTTTCCTCAGCCATTTTATGGTTGATGGGCATCCTGGCACAGTAACAAAACCATTTACAAGTGTGTGATTGGCTCCCAGAGTGATTTCATACCTTAAGTTGTCTAGCCAATAATTATACCCAAATTTATTTACAAAATTCATCTGTGTCAGGTTTCAACCAAAAAGATATTTTCCTTGTCTAGAACTATGCTATAAAAACTTATTATTTTATTATTTAAAACTGAAGATACATAAAATAAAAGAGAATATTTCACTGTTCTTGAAATGAGGAACCTTTTCAGGATGTTACATTTAGTATTACATTGCATTTATATTTAGCTTAGCTCACATGGTTACATTTCATATTTATGTGGATCAGCGTACCGCTATCTACTTCCCCTCTTACCATATACTGACATGAACAAGCAAGCACCTTGGGCAGAGTAGGTGGAGAAGCGCAGCTTCCAGCTGGCACCACCTGGACTCTGGCTTCCTGTATGGGTTTACAGAATCAATTGTAATTATTTTTTTTATTTTTCTTAAATTTAAAGAGAATAATAATAATTAAAAAGAACAATAGCAAAATACCAACAACATAGACAAAAAAAAAAAAAAAGCAAAAAACAGTACAAATGATACAGGGTTTCAGAACAAAATGTTAGGCATTAACAGTGGTTGTTATATTATATTGCTATCTTCAATTAAGTAGCTCAGATTACAAGATATAAGAATTCAAACCATTAAAGGGAATAAACCATTAAGAAAATAAAAAATAAAAACAAAAAACCATTAGAAACAATACAGAGTTTCACTAGACAAAATGGTAGGAATTCAGCAATGGTTGTTCTATTGCATATGGTTGTCTTCAAATCAGTTGTTCAGATTACCAGATATAAGCCAACATAATTACATTTACCATCTACTTGTAGGACAGGTAGCCTTTAACGGTTTCCTGTCTGCTCTCTTGTTCCCGGTTACTTACAAGCATTATCCCATTTCACATTTACAATACCTTTTGGAAGATGCAGTACTAGTCCCATCATTCATAAGACTGAAGCTCAGGAGTTTGAGAAACTCACCCTCGGATGAACACCTTCTACCCATGATCTGCATGGTTTCTATGAAAACTTTTATTTAGGCTGAGCTGACTTTTTGTTTTGTTTTTCCTGCCTACCTGTGCTTCAGCTTCTCTGGTGCTAGGTAGATTACAGTTTTAAAAATTTGGAAGAAGTGAAGGGCATCCACTCGATAAACAGAACTCTTCCAATCACCAACCAAGCCCCGGACATATGCAACGAGGCAGCCCCTGCCTCAGATGCCAAGCTTTCCCATCCTCACGGACAGCCTGGGTGTTCAGTCTGGTAATGACTTTGCATAATATTGATCTTTTGCAGTCAATTGGATGCGGAGAAAGGAACACCGCAGAGATTTACGTGTCTTTAGGGCACTCTCTGTTTCTCAGGGGACCAGTAGTTTTCATGCATTTCAGCCAGGAATCACCCGAATCTCTCTCTCTCTGTCTCTCTGTCTCTCTGTCTCTGTCTCTGTCTCTGTCTCTCTGTCTCTGTCTCTCTGTCTCTCTGTCTGTCTCTCTCTCTCTCTTCATTGGGGGAAAGGAAGCTGACATAGGCTTCTACTGAAGAGCTCTCATGAAGTATTAAAAACTGCACTTTAAACAATTTGTTCACAATCTTGTAATGATTACTGCCATTGACAGTGTATAAAGTTACAAATAACTCAAGCAAGCTATAACAAGAAACTCTGGGGTGATTTCTTGGGGACTGCCTTTGCCTACCTTACAAGCAAGGGTGGCACTTTGTCCTGGTGGCAGGAAGATCTAGGGCTAGACAGGAGGCCGAAAGGACCACAAGGACAGAGCACACTTTCCTTTGAGACAGAGGACACAAGGGGTGGACTGGTATGATGCAATGTATGGATCAGATCTGCCGTGTAACACTAAATTAACACATCTGACATTAATCCTGTACAGTGATCATACATTTGATAATACAGTGGAGAAGTAGATAAAGCGAGAGAACCTCTCCCACGATCCATGTGCTCCTCTTGGAGTGAGGGCTGGGAGGAGGGTCTCCACCACTGCATTCCCTTGGTGGAAGAAATTCTGCACTGTGAGGCTTCTCACGAGTGGTTCTTACTAAGTATTCCCTGAGAGAAACCAAGTGTTAATTCAAGACACTGTTGTGAAAAAGCCTCAACATTTTTATCCCACGGGGGTGGAGAGGGAGAGAGAAAAAAAGAATGCAAAATAGACACTAAACAACATTTCTTAAAAGCGTCACGTCTGTGTACATCAGCTCCAAGATCCTCCTGAGGATTTCTGCAGTGGAGCTGAGGACGGGTGAAACTATCTGGATAAAAAGAGCCTGGAGCAGCCAAGAAAAGCTCATTGGTCTCCTTGCTCTCCTGTGCCCGGGTTTCACTCTCCCAGCGAATGGCTTGGTGCAGATGAAACCATTTAAACAAGCCCTCCTAGAGCTAGACAACTTCATATCACTATTCACCCCTCATCCCATTACTGAGTATCTCACTTCCCCTGGACAAGCCTGTACGGCCAACCTACTTCTGCCCTGTCCTTTCAGAGAGTGGCTTCTCCCGTGTGAGGCCAACCAACTCAGAGAGCATCTCCCAGTTCAGAGCTGTCCCTGCACACTTCTCGGTGCTGTGAAGCTCTGCTGGGAGGGGGCCATGGGTGGGAGTCAGATCACCAGGTACCGGTGTCCACTGGGCCTCCAGTTAACGCTTGCATTTGTTTCCTTGCCTTGCAGAGATGCTGGAGTCCAGCAATGTGATCTCGTTCCATGGCTTGGCCAACAGCTCCAGCTATCACACTTTCCTGCTGGACGAGGAGCGAGGCAGGCTGTACGTCGGGGCGAAGGACCACATATTCTCCTTCAACCTGGTTAACATCAAGGATTTCCAGAAGGTAGCTGTGTGCTGTTATACCTGCGGTACCTTGTGCTTCCCGTGTGTGCTATAATCCTTTGAAACGTCTCACGTTGTATAGGTTCTCCTAGCTATTTGGAATCATGACCAGTTACAGAAAATTGCTCAAAATTATTATTTTACATTTTGAGCTGCAAATGCAGCTTGTGACAATAACAAAATGGACTTAGTAAGGAATAAAAGTCAAAGAAGACACTGTAGTGCTCCCAAGGATCACTATAAGAATCACCGGCTGCTGCTCAGCCTTCAATGGTCATACAATTATTCCTGCATAAAAGTGCATGCCTGAATGGTTGTAGACGCTCATAACTGCCTCAGGTACTAGGTGTGTCTGTGTGCACAGTGTGTGTGCTGCCATCACATGCAGGGCTCCTCAGTTATCCACAGGCCCGATGGGACGCACCGTGAGTGCACACACAATTGCACCGGCACACGGCCGCTCGCATCAGCGGCATGCTCTCCACGTCTGTCACAGGCCACAACAGCAGAGTGGAAGAGCTGTGGCCATGTGGCCCAGAAAACTGAAAGTATTTAGTGCCTTGTCTTATAAATGAAAAACTTGTCAACCTGATCTAACAGATGAGGTTTTTTTTTGTCTTTTTGAGACAGGGTCTCGCTATGCAGTTCAGTCTGGCCTTGAGCTCACTTTGTAGCCCCGGCTGGTCTTGAACTTGGTGGCAAGTTTTTGCAAGTGTGGTCACTGAGACATTGGCATACATAGGTCTTTTCCTTATTCCTCATAGTGTTTCTGGTTTATTTCATTTGAAAGCTATGCAGTTTGGAACAAGCAAACATTGACAAATTAGTAAAAATTTGCTAAGTTTACTTGATACACCTTAGGTCAGCTGTCTGAGGAGTTCTGTCCACTCTCCTTCCCTATGGGGTGAAGGTCTCGGTGTCTAGGCTTCCACAGGGGTCACAGTATGGCAACCTTGCAGAACACACACCGCCCATGTGGACCTGTTCTAGGTCTGCTTTCTCTTGAATTTGGGATTGGAAAGTAGTGTGTGCCTCGACTATCCACAGTCTGTACATTGCCTGGTAACTTTTTAAAGAGCGACTAAGTTGTAAAACGTTTTGTTCTGGTGGAGAATTTTGTGTTGGAAATAAAGTAAAGGCTTGTATTCAACGTTGATCTCCATATTTAATAGAGTGTAGCACTTTGACTACTTCTACAGTCGACATTAAGATTCTGACCATGTACATCAACATTTGATCGATATAAGATCATAAAATCCAAGGCCTTTATAACGTACTCATTTTTCTGATTATTCTATTTGATTTCTAATCTCAGGTGATGTCAACAAATGCCTAGCATTACTAAGATTATTATATTTATTGGTTTTTCTGAAATTATGAAAATATTGGTATTAAGAATATTTTGAATATTTTGAATCACAAATAAATATTTTATGTTACTGTTTTAACAGAACAAACTCATTTTATATAGTGAATAAGAAATTAAGATTATTCAGAGAAATTTAATATTTAATTTTAGGGAATTCTGTCAGTTAAGCTTGTCAGTATCATTTTATCATTTTCTAAAATTCATAAGTAGGTAAATAGACAGTGTGTGAACATATATCACTTCAGACCATCTGTTTAATGTATTTAACATTTGTCTTCTGAAGATCAAGAATCTAAAGTATTGAATTGTTTCTAAAATCAAAATCAACCAAAATATACAAAATTCTACTATTTCATAATTAGGCAAATCCTGGAGCCATTTGTACAACCAGCCTGAGTATTCAGATATCATAGTACATGTTGCATCCTCTACCAACTGGACTTGCAATAAATTCTTTGAGTTAATGGATTAATTAAAAGTTCAGTGATTTGCCCACTGCTGGGATCCTTGTTATAACTCTGGCCTGTGAATTAATATTACACTACTCATAGGAAGTGTATTTCTAAGTCTAAAACACCTTGTTAAAAATAGAATATTTAATTTTAAATGAAAGCACATTGTTTAAAAGGGCAAACCCAATTTATTTATTTAAACTTATACATCATTTCACTTCTGGTGGTTTTCACACTCTTTTATACCTATGTGCATATAAACTTGTTCAACAGCTCTTCCCTAAGCATCTACTGGGTGGCCCGGTCTATGAATTAATTGTTCTCATTGTGAATCACAGCTCACAACTGTCTCCTGTGAGTCACAGCTGATTGTTCTGGGTGACTCTGCAGTAAGGGTAAAGGAAAGGTGACCAGGAGGCCAAGCCCATTCCCAGGCAATGCGGGCTCTGGGTTCTGCATGAGGAAGAGCCACAGGAAGCTTCTTGGTCTTGATAGAAAGGCAGGATCTGCTTGGGCCTCCTGTTATTAAGGAGCACCAGAAAGGAGGGCAGAGGTGAAAGCGAGCAACTTGCCCTGGCCCCGTCCCCAGCACTGTCCCCCAGATGTGTGAGAATGACCGAGTCTCTGGAAGGACAGGCGCACATGCAAGGGGGATCATGAAACACTAGGAATAGCCGGGCAGAAAATGTAGGCATTGTTAGTTTAGCGGAGAATTGTTGAGCACAGGATAGAAAATAGAGTAAAGCATGACTATGAAAGGGTGAAGCCACATATCAGGCCCATATAATCTCAGCAACCAACAGTCAAGAGCTGGGAAGCTGTTAGGAAACAGCTTGTCTTTTAAAATAAATATTTACTTTACATATATAAGCACACATATTTGATAATCTGTGAGTCCGGCATAGTCTAACTGGTAAGCTACATGTGACAGTCAAGTACATCTTAGCACTGCTATGCACAAGTGTGGTTGTGCCCATGGAGAAGTTCTATTTTATGCTGCCCTGGGTAAACTTTCGCAAGTGCAGCTCACCTGGCCTCTCCAGAGCCACGCGGCAGAGAGCTGTGGGACAGCATTGACCGACACTCCAGTGAATGCTGGAGTCAGGCTGATTTTCACTTTGAGGATGATACTTTCGTTGTTCTTGATTTTACTAAGGGACTACTTTGTAAAAAGTTTGAGGAATAAGTCACGTAACAGTTTTAATTTAAACATACAGGCATATGTGAAGAAAAGTACATAAAAGCAGAATACAGAAATTAAGATTTTAATAGTAAAAACAAATGCATACCCAATAATTCTTAGGCTTTTTAAATCTGTGACATGAATTCAAACGTACTTATCATGTCATAACATACTATCTCATCGTGGCCCAAATTCTTGTGCTAAATGCGCTGTTTCTTTTTTAATTCCTCAGATTGAATACCACAACCTTTGCCCAAGTTTATGACCACAGGTATTGAGTGACCTAGAGGTCTGCAAATGAATGATAATCAGTCCTTTCCAGGTTAAAAGCTTTCCTGCAGACATAATTGATTAACTGCCACTGTCTTTGGATTTTTTCTTTTATATATGACATTTTTCCCCTGAAATTAATATCACTAGAAGAGAAAGCTGAATGAAAGAACAATAAATTTTTCTACCCAATTCAGTTAGTACTTACTAACATTGATCAGGGAATCTGGAAAAGTTTGTGTTAAAATTTAGGTGCTAGCAGTTGAATTATTACTCTGTAGAGAGATGTATCCAACTGTCCAAGCCACCAGCGACCTCTTGGAGCATATTCATGATATATGGAAATGTTTGGAGGGACAAAGACCAAATATTAGGGACAAAAACACAAACATTACTCCTCACATCATCTGAATTTAGCCCACAGTGGGAGTGTTTTTTCCTTTATTTTTCAAAGAAGAAATAATAGTAATGTGTTCCTACTCTCAATTATTTTAATGTTTCCTTTGGAAGCTGGGGTTTTTCTAACCCTTTTGGTCTCATTCTGCCCTCTCATTGTGAGATCTAGATTCTAGAAGTTGACTGAGAGCATCCCAGTGTTAAAATTTCAAAATCACTCATAGCAATACTAATTTAGAGAAACGTGGGCTGTACCTTTAAAGGTTTTCACCTCTTCCGTAGTGATCACATCCCACCAGTCCATCTCTCCCTCCTGCCTCCTTGGCAGTGGTCTCCACCCTATGTCACTTTGTCTGAGGACAGTGCGGCTCTGTCATTCTACCTGCGCACTTCGGAGAACAAGGGGTAGAAGGAGAGCGAGGACCGTGAGCCACACCAATGAGCTCACGTCACCAGAAAGTCTAAACAAAGTTCCTGTCACACAGTGTCTCACGGAACTTTCACTTCCATCTTGCCAAGGACCGTGTGCAAGATTGCATCTTTCAGAGAACTTAACTGACCCCAAGTAACCTTTCTTTTGTATCCTTAGATCGTGTGGCCAGTGTCTTACACCAGAAGAGACGAATGCAAGTGGGCTGGGAAAGACATCCTGGTAAGCACCACTCTACTGAATTATTTTAGTGATTTCTTAAGCAGTTTTTACTCTGTCATTTATTGTTATTAAATATGCTATTAAACCTCACACTTGCGAGTCTAATCCCTCTCAAGGAATAAAATGCTACTCAGTCCTGGAGGCACCGAGGGTCCTGCAGCCTTCACACTGTGACAACCGGAGGTCATTTCTTCCAGGGCTAAGCCTTGTTAGTGAAGTTAAGTGGCGCTGGGTTGAGTGATACCCAAATATCTGCACGTGAAAAATAGCTGCAATTCGTAGATAAAATAACTTGCAGGATTTGTAAAACCATAACTGCATGTTACTTATATATTGTCAATATTTTGGAATGTCCAAAATGCCAAGAATTCATTCCCAAAGTTTTGTCTGTCTGAGGGCAGTGCCATGTGGGAGAAGCTCACCCTGTGTGCTGCCGTGCATGGGATAGGCAGGTATTGTCAAGGGCCGGCTTGGCGGACTGGGAGCAGCTGCCCTAAGCAATGTTCATATTCTGAGGGTTGCGAGGCGGGAGCTGAGTTCATGGGAAAGTTCGCCCTGTGCAGCGGCAGTGCTGCCACAGGTGCAGGAGGGGAGGTGGGGAGTGCGGAGCACAAGCTGCCCTCCCTCAACTCACACCCACGTGAGCAGCAGCACTGCGGCCTTGAGCCTTTCAGGCCGAGCATGGGCATTATACTGAAAGTTCTTCCTTAGGGAGAGTTCAGCGGGGCCTGAACCCCAAGAGCAGATTGGCACCGTCACCTCCGCAATAGGGACAGGAGGCGTGGTTTGGGATAAGTCAAAGCACATGGAAAGTCATTCTATCAAAGTTTCTATCACCCCAAGCCAATGCATCTGTGGGGACTTTTAAAGAAATTAATAGAGAGAACACGGAAGCGAAAGCCCAGGGAGGGCAGTGCTGTACACTGCACCACACGAGAATGTGCCTTCATGATCTTTGGACTCTAGTATCTTGTCTGTGAAATGGAACAAACAATATTGCACAATTATAACACAAGCTGAACAGTTTTCCTAGACCTCATTGGGAAAAGTAGAAAACCTTTTACAAATATAAGGCCCCAAAGCACAGCTGCACAGACAAGAAATTTACTAATACTGAAGTGACCCATTTACCGTTAACAAATTATGTTAGAAATACTTGGGGAAATTACTGAGGAGGACTAGAAGGGACTATCTTCCTGTACGCAGCTGTTATCTTCAAGAATGCAAACTTCCTTCCTCGTTTTCATAATGGTGAAGACCAGCTTGTAATTGCTGAGAAATGTTCCTGCACAAGCCCTCTAACAGTTTACGCAGCATGTTGTAAACGTAGCTTTAATGGTCGATTTATGAGGTGGGGATGGTTACTCCCACTTTCTTGATCAAGAATTACGATAATTCAGAATGTCACTCAAAGTCTTTTCCTTAAAATTTTGTAGTGTTTTGTGTACGGGGCTGTAAGTTAGGATGGTTTCTGTGTCCGTGATGATGCTCTTGATGTCAGCGGGACTGTTTGATCTGAACTTGCCCACTAACAGACACATGATAAACAAAGGACAGTTGAGCAAAATCTCACTCTTTTGGGCTCAACAAGTCTGTGAGTAAAATGGCAGCCAGGTCCCAGAGTTCCTGTAAAGTTCAAAGACACACAAGTGAGACTGTCAAAACAATGTGATATTAATTAACAATACCAGTGATAAAATATTAACCACCACCTTAATTAATCTTCTCAAAAAACAACCAATTAATATAGCATGAGAAAGTATGTGTACTTTGGTATTCTTTTACATTCATTAATTCAATTTATTTGTGTTTTCATTTCATTAAGTTAATTTTAATGAAGTTTACTTAAAATCCACAATTGAACTGATTTAATGCCGAATGCAAAGAAAGACCAAATCACAAATATCTTCTCATGCTACACTAGCTAGATGAATTTTTTAAAAGATTAAGTAGACTGATGTCATATCATTCAATTGCTCAAAATGCACCTACCTCCAGCGTAGTGTGTGGGACATGACCTATATGATATCAGAGCTTTCATTACAAGTTTCTATGAGGTGATCAGATACCGTGAACCTCATTACAGCTAGCAAATGCAGTGTCTCACTTCCTTTTCATTGACTTTCGTTGAATTCATGAGCATTTTAAACAGCCTGACAAGCACAGCAAGTTGTTCTTCTTATGAAGATAGCCCTGAAACCCTGAATATGGTGCCCACAGCTTGGTTAGGTCAGGAGCTTCTGAAGCTATTAAATTCACTGTGTCTGGGCCAGCAGCACAAGCCCTCTGCTCAAGGTAGAGGAGGAGAGAGACAGAGACAGAGACAGAGCTCTGTAGAAGATGAGAGGAATACTTTTGGAAATCACACAAACACAAAAGGAAAGTGCCTTCTTAGAGACTGAGTGATCTGATGCAGTCATTACATCTAGTGTTTAGTGCTTGGCTTCGTCCCCTTCACGTTACTTTACACTGATCTGTTATTGAACATCTACATTATGCATTAACGGCATGTTATTAAAATTTGTTTTACCTATCAGGCAACCACATTTAAATAGTTTAAGTCTTATCTCAAAGTATGTATTCCCTGCATTTTATATGATTCCTGACATCCCTTGGTTAGTTTGGCCCTTTAATTTACAAACCTATATTTGTCCATCTCTTTTCCTATACATGATTTTAGAAATAGTGATGCGATGAATTCCTGGGGTTTGTAACACTTCTGCCATGATAATCACAAGAAAATAAACACTGCTATTTACTTTTACCAATAATTTAAATGACCGATTTGCAAGAAAGATCGAGGAGGAAGAGTTTCCTTCTTCCGACACCTGATCTGCAGGTGGCGTGCACCCTTGCTGGGAATGCGGCCCAGTGTGTGCATGAATAGCCTGCAGCCGGGGTGTATGCTTGGCTGCTGCTCCTGGAGAGCTCTTGTGATGCTGTAGACCATAGGGACAGGTGGACTCTGCAGCCGTCAGAACTCCAAGAAAGCATCACAGTGAGACCTGGTCTGGACATTACAGGAAGCAAACTCACCAGCTCCTGTGGGTTCTCTGGGTTCCAGAGGGCGGGTTTACCTTCCCCGAGTGATTTCCCTAGTGAGAGTCCTCTGGAAATCACAGGGCTCTGAGCACGTCACCCTGGGGAAGAGCTGTCTGCTCAGAGCTCAGTTCAGACGCAAGGTAAGAGCAGGAAGAGGGACAGGGCGCTGGCCAACTTGTACGTGCTGCAAGGGGCCGTCCCCATGCGGCTAGGCCTGCTTCCTTCCTGCACCCCGACAAGCCACGGGACTGACCCTCGACACCTCCTATGTAACCAAGTGGAACACCACGCAGAAAGTGAGCTTTGCCCACTCTCCCAAGCAGCTGGGAAGAGCCAGCCTGTCACTGTCTGTATCAAAGATATGCATTAAAGCAACAGCTGGAATTTGGGCAACTGTCCCACAAAGAATGTGCTTTATGAGAAAGCCAGAATCTGCAGCTGGACACACAAATATGCTGAATATATTAAACAGGATGCATGGCATTGTTGCCTATGCATATTGTTATAGGCATAGGTATCTCCACGTGTATGCAGTACACATGCACATGCACGCACACTCACACATGCACAGGGGGTGTAGGTGTATGTACTGGACAAAGCATCTCTGGCAACATTTATCTAAACTGACTTTTTCTGTTGCAGGCATGATTGTCTAGAGTATAGAACACAGCCTGCTAACATGCATGTTTGGGGTTAAGGGCTCTAAACTTCACTAGGGCTGTAGCATTTCTATCGTTAGAGAAATAAAGTGCTCGATGAACTTTTCCACTGCTATTACTTAAGTTATTTGAAAAAATATGTAAGCCATAAGACTATTAGAAAGAAACCCTGGATGATAGAGTAAACACCACCCAGATATCTGTATGCTGGCTCCTGCTCTTCCCTTGTTTTTTATATCTTCCTAGGGCTTAAAATCCACTTTGTTATTCACAATAACATTTCTATTGATGGATTAACTTCCTTGACCCTGTTTTGCAAATGAAAACTGAGTCCTTGCTAAGCTGGTAGAAGAATCTGTTTTGAATCAATAGCTCTCTGAATCCTCTTTGTTTATCCTACTAAACCGGCTCTCCACACTGAGTTTCAATAAAGCCAAATGGCAACCGTATGACTGCTAGAAATATTTTGAACATCATTAGAAATCAAAATATCAACCATCTGAAAGCAACAAAAAAAAGCAGATTCTCATAACATTCTCATTCCTGGACTCATTTCAAAGGGTGGTATCGTGGGTGCACCTGAACTTTGGGGCTGTTTGGAAGCTCTGAGGGATTTATGCTTTGGTTCTTAGCAGTTATTTGTTTTTAATGTGTTGATACATGATAACACATCTGTCGCATTCACGCAGCTCAAATCGCAGGGCCTGAGCAACACCGTGTTTGCCCCGTGATGCAAAGGAAAACGTGCATTGCATGCTCATCTCGAGCTAGGCTCATTCCATAACACACCGGGTGTCAACTGCACACTGCATTCATCTTCCCAGTGGGCAAAGGGACGTCGACCTTTGGTGTCCTTCAAGAGAAAAAATAGCAAAATAACAACAATGAAGACAAAAACAGTAAAAACTATACAGAATTTCAAAACAATGTGATAGGAATTAACAGTAGTTGTTATATTACATATTGTTATCTTCAGTGAAGTTGCTCAGATTACCTGATGTAATAATGAAAGACTGATCAAATAATTAAAGAAAATAAAAAGTAATAAAAAATTAGAAACGATACAGAGCTTCACTAAACTGGGATGAGGGAAAGGAGAAGAAAGAAAGAAAGAAAGAAAGAAAGAAAGAAAGAAAGAAAGAAAGAAAGAAAGAAAGAATGATTATATATGTATATACGAGGCTAGCTGGAATAATTGTACTGTTGATGTCTATTGGCTTATTGAAAAGAATAGTTAATGCTTATTTTTTTTTCTTGACCAATTTTGTATGCTTATATCTGGTAATCTGAGCAACTAATTTGAAGACAACAATATGAAATATAACCACCACTGTTAAATTTCTACCATCTTCTTTGATCAACCTTCAGTTTTAAACTTTTATTGTAGGCATTTTATTTTATGTTGTAGTTATTTATTCATTTTTGTTTTTTTGAAACATGGTCTTGCTCTGTAGTCCAGCCTGGTCTTGAACTCACTAGTAGACCAGGCTGGGCTCAAACTCACAGCAGTCCTGTCTCAGCCTCCTGAGTGCTGCTGGGCCTGGAAGTTGCAGGTTATTTCTTAAGGCTGTTTATCGGTACAGAGCCTTGGGAAGTGGAGCATCCCTCTGAGTGGTTGCCAAGACCCAGAGGCAGTAGAGAGAGCACTTCCTCTGGAGCACTTCAGACACCCACAGGGAAGCGGCTTCCTCAGGACTGAAGCCAGCCGGCAGCCTGCCTTGAGACCCAGCAGCTCCTGTAACTGCAGTTCTTCTCCCGTAAAGCAGCTCACCTGGCGGGAGGTGTCCCTGGAAACCACACAAGGCATGCTGCAATCTAGATCTGCAGCTCCCGTGAGGGTCGGGTCCTTTACCTCTGCCTGGGGAGCTGCACGCCTGTCCCCAGCACCACCAGACCACGGGACTAACTTGCTCCCTCACAAGTACGGTAGAATCACGGACTCTTTACATTCCCAGACAACACTGGTTATCACTTTTGTGGCTGCTCTAGTTGACCTCGTGGATGGAGGATACGGTCCACTTGTTCATTGTAAACAGGGTTCCGTGGTGGAATCTGACGGCACTCAGTTACACAGACAACTGACCGTGGGTGAAGACCAGCAAGAGCGTTGGCTTATGGAACCTCACAGGGAGCAGTGTAGATGCTCTCAAGCCTGTGATGTGTGTGCGCGTTTGTGCCCTGGGGTGAATTTAGCTGAGCCGAAGGAGGAATTGCGGTGTTGATTCAGCATTCAGGTGACAGTAAAGGTGAGCGACTCTCAGGGCTCACCCCCACCAATGGTGATCAGGCACGCTGCTTCTATTACTAGTGCACTGAGGTGATTGTGCTAGGTTCACCCTTCTTTTCCAAGTAATTAAACAAATAAGTTTTGTGCAGGCGGTATAAGGTACATGGAAAAGGAAACCTTGTCATTAAATTTATTTAGAAACTAAATCATACTCATATTTTGAATCCACGTGTTTTACTCGTGGAGAAAAGGAGGACAGTATTTATGATGTCTGGAGTTGCCAGGAACTGAATCTCAGATTCATAAATCTTTGGTGTTCTTTTAGGTTCAGGATTAAAATTTAAAGTCATTTTAATTTTTACCTACAAAATAAGAGGAATATTAGTGTTAGTATTTGAAATACAGATATTTTATTAAAAATTTAAGAAAAGCTCAGGAGTTGGTTCTATTTCATTAGAAATACTAATTGTGTTCTCAAACACCTGAAGTGAGGGTCAAATTTTGGTACTGGCTGAGAAGTTCTCATTTTATTCTATTGGGCATCATAACTCCCCCGTGAATCAGTGCACATACTTTTAGCTCATGCTCAGTATCACATTCTGTAGGGTGCATTGGCAGGATTTAGCCGGTTCCCCTGGGAAAAGGATTTTTGCCAGAGTCTTCTATTTTATTTTTAGCCAGTTGCTCCAAGTTCAATTGACATCTAATTTCTAATAACTGTCATTGGCCTTCTGCTTCTTTCCATTCTGACAATCTTCATAAATCTAACGTGTTTCTACTGAAACTGTTCTTTAAAATTTGTTTTGGAAGAGTAGCAACAAAAAAATCATCTATCATGAATCTTTCCTGAAGTTCTGTTTCTCTGCCTGCCCTGCCTTCCCCTTCCCCTGCCCCCACTCTCTCTCTATCTTTTCTGAGGGAAAAGGGATGCAGAAATTATGGTATCTCTACAGACAACACTCTATTCAGAGATACAACATAAACTTTATTAGCAGAATGTTCTTGAAGCTTCTCATTATTACATTCAAATTAGGTGTTAAATATTTTAAAAATATTTTTACTGTACTATATGCTACACACAGTACTAAATAGAGACTATATTTGTGTATATAGATGTGTACATGTTCCACACACGTTCAATACTAAAAGATATATTTTCAGTATTGTGCTTGAAATGATATAAAATTAGAATTCAAAATTCACTTTAGGGGCTGAGGATTTAGCTCAGAGGCCCAGTGCTTGCCCAGCAAGCGCAAGGTCGTGAGTTCAATCCCCGGTACCAGAAAAAAAAAAAAAAAAAAAAGAAAAAAAAAATGTACCAGGCAAAATTCACTTTACAAAGAGGGCCCATCATATGTAGAAATCCATAAAACCATAAACCAGCACCTCAAGTGTACACGTGTTTTAAGTACGTCACATGCGTATTCCCTTCACATATTCCACTGAGCTACCGCATTGCAGTAAGACAGAGAGCTAGCGCTGGACAAGAGGCCCAGACTTCCAGTAAAAGAGTTTGTGCTCTCCTTACTGTGTCGTTAGGAGAAATGGATGATTCGTGATTGAATTCTTGGCATTATATGTGGCAGGGCAGAGCATGGGAGATGGTGCGAGAATTAAGCAGTTCTGAAAGCTTTCAAACCAATAGAGGTGATTATTTTTAAAAAGGCTCTACTTTAGAGTAAATATACTTGACTTTAGAGTAAAATATGTTTTAATAAATAATACAGTAGATACTGAGTAAATAATTTAATTTACTAATACAAATTATTTACATTAATATATATTTTTATTTAAATTAAAAATAAATAAATTTTAAATTCCCCAAGTTTTAACTATATTTAGAAAGTATCTCTGTACACTAATTTGGGCACGTATCTGTGTGTGTATGCACATATGCACACGCACACACACACACATGCATATACGGATGCGCAGATACTTGGGAAGGTTATTACGGTGGAGATAGCACTCGAAGAAATATTTTACAAAAATATGCCGGAACAAAAGAAATTTGTGACATTTCCTGTTAAATATCTAATTCCGTACAAAGCAGAAGACCGCAGCTCGGCCTACTGACAACAGGAGTATGCCCCGATTTTGCTGTTTCACCAACATAATGTCCGCGTTTCTGAGCCTACACGAGTTTTAGCAAGAGCTGCGGAGCCGTCCGCACCCGCGGCAGCACCGGTGATTCAAAGCCAAGAAATTGACACAGGCGCGGCCTGGGCGGTGCCCCGCGGTGGGTTTCTCCTTTCTTGGCTCGCAGGTGACGGCCCGCGGCCTCTTCCCTCGGCCACCGCGGGTGCGCTCAGCCTCGTGGCTCAGGTTCGTCCGCTAGACTGGACCAGGTCCCGCCCACAGGGTCCTTGCCACACGGCCACCTCCTGAGAGCCCGTCCCCACGCGGGGCCCCATTCCAGGGGACGGAACTCAGGCCGGGCAGTGCCCTTCAGCAGGGCTTCAGTAGCTCTGCCCGCACTTGACTTACTGCCAACACTTTTTATATGATAAAAGCTGTTTTTTCCTAAGGGTTTATTTTTTTAAGTTTCTTAAATTAATTTTAAGCTTTAAAAAAAGGAAGAAAGGGGCTGGGGATTTAGGTCAGTGGCACAGCGCCTGCCTGGCAAGCGCGAGGTCGTGAGCTCGATTCCTGGTGCCGGAAAAAGAAAAAAGGAAGAAAAAGGAAAGAAAAATAAAAAGGAAAATATAGTAACCACTTAGAGTATCAAGAGTGCAGGAATAAGTCTGACACATCAGTCTCTGTTTCGCAAGTACCTAACCTGTGCAGACGGCTTCTTTCCATTTAGTAGCACAAGTTGTGTGACGAGAATATTTTCTATCATTAATTGTACGGCATATTTAATTGTTATATTAACGAGCACAGAGGATAGCAGGGGGAAGTGCATAGATGACGTCAGCCCTTCCTCTGAGGTCTGAGCTGCATTTTTCTCTCCTTCCTCAATGATTAACGATGCTGTGCACTTCTCTTCTTTGAGTAACGCATTTGTCTATGATAAAGGCATACACGTCAGTATTAAATAGGCAGTATAATTCTGTTCGCTATTAATCTCTAGATTGCGACTCTCCCTACCAAATGTAAATCAGTTGTAACTACTCAGTGTTGAGTAAAACTAGAAATCAAAATAAAAACACTTTTTTTGAATAGTAAAAAAAAATTTTTAAATTTTTAAAAACTAAACATTAAACATGATACAGAATTTCAAAACAAGATGATAAGAAATCAACAATGGTTGTTATATTGCATATTGTTATCTTCAAAGTAGTTCAGAATAGTAGACATAGGCATGCAAAATTGATCAAACAATTAAGCCTTAAGTGTTCTTTTCAATATTTTTGAAACTGTAAGTTTTCCTATGTCTTCGTTGCTTCTCTCTTGCTGAGTCAAAATACCTGGCACCCACAACTTGAGGAAAGAGAGGCTATTTTATTAGCTTACAATTCAGCCCATAGTTGGCTGGGTCCAAGGTGGGATCACACTGTGGATGGCCTTGCTAGAGGAGAGCTGCCTGCTCAAGGCAGGAGGACAGGAAGCAGCCAGTGAGGGGAGGTTAGAGGGGGAGGAAGCCTTCTAGGCCAGGCCTCCAGTGGGGGCCACCTCCTCCCAGAAGACTTCCTTTCCTCACACGGAGTTGGCTATGAGTCCCATGAGCCAATCACCTCCCAGAAGCTCTGCCTAAGAGGGCATGAGGCCTTGGGGGACATCTAGGTACAAACCGTAACATCCTGGTTTTACAAGAAAAGTGTGTCGGCAGAATCGGTACATATTATATAGTTATCTGCATTCATTCAATGGAATATGAGATGAAGAAAGCTTACGTGACTAACATAATGGGCAGTAATCAAGTGCCAATTAATGCTACCAATATGATGATTAATTAGACTGATGATAATTTCCTATGAAAGGGAATAATTGCAAATAGCAATACAAGTTCCTCGGGTCCACGTGGAGCTCTGGAGTGAAAGTGTCCGGAGCTCCTGTGAGTTGTAGAAGGGAACAGCAGAATGCCACGGGCCAAGATTTGCTAATGTCTGCCTCTACAGGGCCAATATGTGTACAGAGCTCTCAGCCACGTTTGAAGGTTTAAGTAATGTGAAAGAAAAATGCTTTTAGAATCTTGAGCAATACTTCTACGACTTCAAAATAGTGAATCTAGAGATGAGAAAATAGTCAAATTGAACACTTAACTGAAAGGAGTAAGTAAAACTACTTGGATCCTTGAACAGAGCTGCATTTATTCTATGATATCGTCCAAGCCGTTTTAACGCTTGCTTTTCAGTTCTTGCAGGTTTAATGCTAATGGATTTAAGTCCATGTGCGTATACTTATATGCTTAACTAACTAGCTCAGAAATCACTCCAACTTTATGGTCTTCATTGAATCAGTATTTTTTAACCTCTGAAATAAACAACAAAAAAGCATTAAGATTGGAAAGGCCTACTTTTTTCATTATTCTATCATCATCAGTGGTGAACATTAAAAATGCCTCCTGACAAACAGAACAGCCTATTTACTATTTTTAAAAGGTGGGTTGTACAAAATTCCAAGTCACAAATCCAACAATATGATAATGAGAATATGTTTGTATGTTAGCTTTATTAGATACACCTGTTTGAAGAAGAGATTTCTGACATCTTTTAGTGATTGTTGAAGTATTAGGAAGACATATTATGGACGATCAGGTCACAGAACGCAACCACACAATGTGAAAAGAAAAAAAGCAAACCACTACTGCCAGATAAGTGTGGAACAACTTAAATAGAGGGAGGGATAGGGTGAGTGACAGCAACAATCTTGGGGATTACTGCTTTGGCACAAAGAGTCCGGTGTTTAGCTAGCTTGCCAGATAAATTGACCAGAGAATAAGAGAGTCAACAGATTAACTTCAGGAATTAAGCTTATTAATGGATTTCCATGCAGAAATGTATCCACCCATAAGATAGAAAAGGTTTTCCTTTGTGTTTCCAGCTGCTAGAGCATGCATTAAAACATTTCCACATGAACTACTAATGAGGGGAGATTTGTGTGTGTGTGTGTGTGTATGAATTCTCACCAACCTGAGGCAATGCTGCTCTATACTCATTCATTCTAGACTGTTTTATATTTGAAGCAGAACAAGTTTGATTTAACTGTGAACTGAATGTATTTGAGTAGAGATTGCTCATGTTCCCAGTTTCTGTTTCCTTCCTTTCTTAAGGAGAGTAAAATTTCATTGTTCCATCCACAATTTAAGAATGCAGAAGGAGGTAACTGGAATTCTAGGTACATTGCATTCTTTTGTGGAAAGTGTAATTATCGGAAGTTAGTTAAAAACACCTCAATTCTGTTGTGATTTCCATGCATGGAACTGTTGTTTTGACAGATGGATGGATTTTATTTTTGTAACCATCCAGGAAAAGTCTGTGCAATGCTCTCTAATGAGTGCTACATATCTTTAATGTTTGTTTGTGAATCACTCCATGAATTTGGCTCTTACATCCTCTTCAGATAATAGATATTTCACTTAAGTTTCTTTTTATACTAATATTTTTATTCTTGTTTCCTCTCTCCATTTGACCTGAAAAGATCAGAAAACCTTTAAAAACTCTGTGTAAATGGTTTATCACTAAAGATAATGAATCACTGCTCCTCCGGTGTGGCCTTGGACGTTACTTGTTTATAACTGCCTTTACTTCTATTCTAAACTAATACTTCTGCTGCTGACCTGGAGAGCATTTCAGTAAAATCAGAAGTCAATACGCTTGCCTGACTCCTGGGAAGCCGACTTGCGGTTAAACTCTTCTGTGTATCAACTCAAATTCCAAAAAGGATCAGGGCTTGAGAAATGAATTCATTTTGAACTGATTACACTGTCTTTATTATGCTGTAAATCCGCCAGTGCTGAGGAGAGCGGTGCCTTAGCTTAATGCCAAAAAGTGCATTATATTCTGAGTTTGAAGACACGTCACGGTTCAAGTAAAGGTCAGAAACACTCGTCTTCTGTCTCCCCTGAGCAGAAATGTGTGAAGTGTGTTTCCTCTTTCTGCCACGCTTCCCTCTTTTTTAGAGGAATGTCCAAGTTGCTTCCAAATAAAACGAATATCCTGTTTTGGAACACTCACAAACCTTGGCAGCGGCAAGCCGGGAAGGAAGGAGAATGAAGGACGGGATTGATACTCTTTTCTGTGGGCTTTCTCTAGAGAACAAATCCTCCTAACATGTCTCTTTCAAGTTTTCATTCTTCTCCCTCCAGTTCTTTCCATTCGCTTTCCTCCTCCGTTGTTGTGGCCGATCCTTCTCCTAGCTATTTGAACCAATTTTGAAAGTATTTCCTTCCATTCTTTTGTTTGTTTTCAATTATCCTTTTCCCCTCTAAGCCCCAAAAATGTCTCCCCATTCTCTTTGCATCAAGCTTCACTTTCAAAGTAATATCGAGGCCGCCCCTGGGCATAGCAACAACACAACCTGCTGCCAGCCGGTTCTCAGTGGGAAGGAGGAAGCCCGCCAGGCCTCAGGCCAACAGGGTGGGTCCCGGCTTTGTAAGAGGATGGACTCCTCCTTGTCAGCCTCTCCCTCCAACCGAGCCAGGTTTCATGGCTGTAGTCCTACAATTGATTTCCTTCCAGGGGCTCTGCAGAACGGTTGTCTGGGATGGTGAGTCCTTTTTTAACAGCTAATAGAGAACAAACTGAAATGTTGTCATTCAATGTGGTGCACTTCTGTGGCTCTCAAGAGCTGGGAGAGTTCTTCCTGCAGTAATTGTAATCTGCCTGTTTACTTAGAAGGGCAGAATTAGTCACTGGTAAATTAATAATGGGCTATCTAATGTATAAGAAATAAGCAGCCCCCAGACTCCACAGTGTTAGTTATTACCAGTTGCGGAGATAGCATGGCCTCGCCTTTGGGTTCATTAGCATTTTTGCTCATCAGGTTTTCCCCTTCTGTAACATGGAGAATGAAGGCAGATTTGTAAACTTCTGGGCGGCACTTTGGTGATAAGGATGGAAGCAGAGAATTTGGTTTTCTATGTATAGTCACGCTCAGAACTTTGCAGGCAAGTCTGATAAACTGAAGTCCTCTTCTTTTCTAAAATGAGCAAGCCATCCATGTGCATCTGCCACTATTATTTATCAGAATATCCATTTGCTTACTGATGGCTACACAGCCAGTATCTCGGTGTTGACATATGGAGCTGGAACACACTATCTGTCCTGTTGAATATTCGAACGCTCAGCCCACAACGAGCAATAATAGTCGTTATGGAAAAGCAGACTATCTGGCCCCCTATATGTTTCAAAGTAAGATTTTCCTAACAACAGCTTCTCTGCAAATGACAGAATTTTTTAGGGAGTACAAACACATCCGCTGGTAGACTCATGAATGGCTCAATTATAAATGAGTTTATCAGATGTTTCCTTTTCACAAGCTCTTTCCTCATGCCCTGGCCTCTTGGGGCAAGGAGAGGAATTGTTACAGAATAAAGACTTTGTTGCCAAGAGTAATGGAAGTTAGGCTGTAACTGTTTCACAGTTTTACCTAGCATGTGCCTTGTTCAAAGTGAATAATGAAAAAGCATCAGTTACCTTTAACTGGGACATTCTTTCCTCTCTGATTTCAGAGCCTAATTTGTATGTTAGATTGCCTTATCAGAGAAAGAAAGATTCAAGATCTATTTGTCAAAACATTTTTAAAAAGTGTATGTTTTATTTACACCCCCTCAAAGCAAAGGGCCGGGGAACAGGAAGTACTATCATATGTTAAGAAATCCTAACTTGGACCTTTCACATTTTACTTTAAATAGGCCCAATTCCCCTTCAGTACAATATGCTCAAAGGACATCAGGTTTCATCCCAGAAAAATAAACAATGGCCAGCAGTTTCTTGAATTTAAATGCTAAGTATTTTTGAATGTTTGTTTGTCTACTTCTTATTATGGGGACCAATAGAGTTAAGACCAAACTCACGAGCTACAAAACTGGAGCAGAACTGCCACATGGCAATGCATTCAAATTACAGAGCACCTGAGTTATAAACTACAACTGGCGACCTAAAGCAAATGCGCCTGGCTTGCATGTGAAAGGTCACAGCTCCTAGGGCATAGCTTTGGGAGCACGGTACATGGAGAAGCAGCAGGAGCAGCCCCGCCCTCTGGGTTTGCATACTCTTCACTTATGGTTCCACACTTGATGCTCAATTTCGAATGAATCTAGACCAAAGAAATAAACACAAGGAAAGTCTAGGACAATAACTAGAAAAATTCCGTGCATTTTTATCATTTTGCATATAAATACTCATTTAAAATTTTTCAAAGTGGGTTACTAATGACATGTAAACTTTGTTTAATATAAGTTCATAGTAGCTTTTGTTTTTGTTTTCTTCTTCTAAAGTTAAACTCACAGTTAATTTTTGCAAGGGAATTTTCAACCATGACCTTGTTTAGGTAATTTGTTATATACATAATTATTGTTTTCATTTCTGGAAGACAGTTCTGTGATTGTTGGCTATCTAGAAACTTTCATTCCTGTTTTCTCTAAGCTAGAAACTGTTTCAATGAAACAGTTATGGCAGGACATGTTGCATTTGTGCCCCCAAAAGTAAGAAATTCTACATGTTCGATGTAAAAGGCCAGAACAATGTCAAAGCAATGCAATCACAAATCGGGGCCTGCCGCCTGGTGAGAGGGTGCAAGAGAGGCCTGTCCCAGCACGACACACGCCCCAGAGGATAGCTCAGCGTGTGACAGCGGAACTCACACTTGCCTTTCCTTTGTCTTGCAGAGAGAGTGTGCTAATTTCATCAAGGTGCTGAAGGCCTATAATCAGAGCCACTTGTACGCTTGTGGAACGGGAGCGTTTCACCCAATTTGCACCTACATTGAAGTTGGACATCACCCTGAGGTAACGCTGGCTCTTACAATGGTGTTTGCCCGTCACCCTCTCCTGTTCAGACGCTTTCTCACTAATCTCTGCGGCTCAGCTGGCTTCCGCGTCACTGTTCAGCAGGACGACTTCAACTTCAGATGCTGTTAGTAATTTTGAGGTGTGAATACAGAAGGAATGAGGGCACCACTCCACAATAACCAGGGAACAGGAGGAAGGAAGGAAGCATTTGTTCCTGTCTGGGTTGCCCAGTCCCTCCTGCTCTGCGTGGGCAGCAGATGCCCCTGGCTGAGTGTGTGCTGTTGTCACCTTCGTTTGTACACTGCCAGCTCCCCGCGGACATCCTCAGCCAGGAGAGCCCACCACCCACGGGTCTCTTCCGCCAGGGGTGGAGGAGGAGGCCCAGGGGCCTGGTGTCACGCTGTACCCAAGCGTTCACAGTAGCGTGTCAGGGTTCTTGTTCCAAGCCTTCCTTTTGCAGTTTTAGTTATTATTTTGGCATCAAAAAGAAAAAAAATAAATTTACCTACTGCTTGTAAGGATGTTTTAGTGGAGAAAATTGGTGAAGGGATTATACTGTTTAAGTAAAATTTAAGTAAAAGTTAATATGAAGGAAACACTACTAATGTTGAAAATACTTTGGTGATGGGGTTATCAATCACCCTCCACTAGAAACCATTTTATCATTTTTGGCGTTCAATCCTAAGAAGAACAAAATGTTCATGTGGTGAGAAAATCATTTGTGACAGAATTTTCTTCCAAATTGGAATTCAGAAATACTCAGCAAAGAAAGGATTTGTTCAGGGAGTATTTCTGGAATCCTAAAGATAAGACCTAATTTGCATGTTGTCACTTCATTATAACTGCAACTGGAGGTTCTCTCCCTCGGTTCTTAAGCTGTCCTAGAGAGACACACACATGTGCTGAGCGCACCTGAAACAGCTGGGGTGCAACTTCCTCATCCGGGAGGCGCCTGCCTTCCAGACTGGGCGTTCTCTCGGTGAAACACAATCCTGACCTTTTCCTAGGGATCCTGGGCACCTGAAGAGTCTTTCCCCAGGTCTCACCAGTGGTCTCTCCGTAGCCTATTCCCACTCGTCCTCCCTCCGGCTGCTGCTGTCCTCCTTCTCCCGCTCCCCTTCCTCCTCCTCCTTTGCACCTCCACCTTCTCTCCTCTTGCGCCTCTTCCTCCTCTCCTTTCTGTCCTCCTCCTCTTGTCCTCCTCTCCTCCGAATCCTCACAATCACATTTGGTGTCCTCCCCGATGTATCCTAGAGTCTCAGATAAAAACCAACGTGAAGAAACAGGTCCTCATATCTTACTTGTTCCGCATTGATAAAACTAAGATTAAGTTCATGTGCGGTCCTGGGGTTCACACATACAATGTGTCTATCACTTTCTGACGAAATGCTACCTCTTCACTGGCCACCGCAAGCAGCCGGCCAGCTGATCTGAACGTGGGCCCAGGCTGATGACCCTGGAGCCGCCCTCCCTGTGTTGCAGGTTTTCTGCCCATCCAGAAGGAGAAGCACTCTGTCCCTGGCCCCGAAGAGTAGAAGAGACAGATTCTGCTCTCACGGCAGGTCCACGACTTACTCTGCAATTTACCAAAGGCAGAGCAGTCGGAAGAGTTACTTAGCCTCTCTGAGACTGTCTGGTAACATGGATGGGAACTAAAAAATGTAAGACAAGGCTTCCTCATCCTCCATATCCGCACATTTTAAAGAAGAGGCTGCTTCAGTGCGCCTCAGCCTCTCCGGGTCCTCCCAGCTCACAAGTGTCTGCTAATCCCATCCCTGAGGAACGCCAGTCCTCTGCCTCCTCCTTGGGCTTTCGTCCAGCGCAGTACAGGACAAACTGCTGGACCTGGAGCTGAGTGTTTGTTTTCACCGCTTGAGATCTGGAGAGCTGTGAGGAAAACTGGTCTCTACAGCTGCTCTGAGGGTCCAGCATTGTCTCCTCCTCTGGCCAAGCCAAAGAAGGGCAATTAATACTGGAAAATGCAAATCGGCTGAAAGCTGCTCTGTTCTTCTTATGTGTAATTGTCACCCTACCTCTGAGACACCTCCCTGCAGATGAGGCTGTAAAGTGATGTCACAGGCGCTCGTGGGGGCCCGGCGATTCTGCACTTATCTGCATTGGTGAAACATTGAGACTGACAGGGTCTTGATGGCCATTTGTAATAAAATGTCCTATGCTGACCCTGCCTTTTCATAATTTTCCATAATGTTTTCCTTCCTTTCTGAGCTTTCTGTATGACAGAGTCAGCAGCCCATGCTCTCTGCAGCCAAACTCGGCTACCTGCGGTGAGGGTGGGGGTCTGGAGAAGCCTCCTCCATGAGAGGAACCCATGGAGCTTCCTGCCGGGCTCCTGCAGGGGAGACTGGTGTGAGTGGCCTCCTGAGACTCTGAAACTCAGGTCTCTTGAGAAAGGCCTTCTGAAAGGTCCTCTTTCGGAAGCTGTGTGACTTTGATTTGCATGACAGCTTGAAATTGGGAAATGCCATTCCAGACTGTTGAGGAGGTCAGGAAGAAAGTGATTATGCAATTACCTGGGGGTTGGGAGCAGTCTAGACAGGCAATCTAGGAAATTCTGGAAAAGACATTATCAAGATAGCTTGTCTAGACTACATCAAGTTTAATTTTCAGTGCTTAAGCTGCTTTATGAAACAACCTGCTTTACATTGATCTATACTAGTACCTAAAGTACTGCCTTTGGCTTTAAAAGATTATGCTGCCTGTGAAGCTGAGCAAAAGGGACAACGCACACTCCATGCAGTCAGGGAAAGGGGCAGCAGTGAAAGGCTGGGTGAGTCAGAAGCACAGCAGCCATCAGGCTGGGCCAAGGGCAGGGGGTGTCTACGCTCTCCCAAAGTGTGCATGCACCAACGTTTACTAGCAACGGGCATTTTCAGACAGGCACGCTGGACTCCAAAATTCTAGTTCAGGAATTGCATGTATATTTGCTATAGCTGCCCCTTAAAATGGAATAATGGAATACAAGTGTATTTTAAGAAGTATTTGTCTAGTCATACATAACAAATAATTATATCTTTATACCACTGTTAAAAAATAAGATTTTTAAACTTAATATCTAGGTGTCAAAATGCCACCGAAGTAAAGACTTCAAGCAGTAAAGACTTCAATTTACTTTTGAAGCAAATCAAGCCTCCCTTTATTATGTAATCTCTTTGGAACTTGTAAGAGAAAATCAACACTTCTTGCAAGTACTGATAAAGCAATTACTAAAATGCCTCCAAGCTTAGCCTTCTAGTTATGAAAATAGACTTCCTTTTCCCTTCTAGTTTTATACTAGCAATGTGTGCGCTCTCGGACAGCATATTCTAAATCTAGCCTTGCTGCACAGTGAACGGCTTTTGACCACACGCAGTGTGTCACAGATTGCCGTATTACACAGATTTTCTGTTTCCTGTGGTCCGTTTGGGAATTGGTGGACATATTAATTAACTCCAGTTCTGGAGGATATGTGTCAATCAATTCTTGGGCATCTGCCAATAGCACTTGACACGGCAGATAGCTGCAGTGAGGTCACCTTCACCATGCACATCTGTGTTTCTTCGTAAACTGCGTGCAGAGCTCGTACGAGGAATCGTGCAGATGAGGGCACAGATGAGCTCTGAGCTGAGGCTCTCCGGATCCATGCAGTTCAGATGAAAATTGAAAGTCATCCTTAAGAGGCAGACTATTCCCAAAAGGCTTGTAGTACATGGTATTTCCCCTTCAAATTTACATCTGTTAATAAAAAAAAAAAAAATGTATAAATTTAGGAAGAGCTTAGCTTTTCAAAAAAGTCTCTGGCTGTTTTCTGAAATTCCAAATGGCCTCTTCGGAGTCCTGGCAGGAAATTTAAAGAAAGAAAGACCCAGATGAGAGCGGGAAATGATTAACTCTATAAATACTCTCATAACGTCATGATCTCAATTTATGATGGAACCAAAGGGACAGCAGAAATGCAGGGAGGCTTAATGGCTATCTCCAAGGTCACTGCTGCAATGACAACCAATATATCTGCGCACAAAATAAAGTGCTTTGTCTGTGTTTTTCATTTCTACCCAGAACAGGAATCTGCTCTTCTGCAAAACTTGGACTCAAATGCTCTTAGTAACACTCCCCAGGCCACCACGTTATTTAAGTAGGAGGTGGTGTGGTGACAGCTCCTTGATACATCTACTCTAACCTCTTCGAATCCAGTTGTCTCTCTCAATTATTTTGCTCTTTGGTTCAGTGGAGCAAAACTAATTTCTAAGAAGAAATATAATGCTGAGAATTTCCGATATGTTGGCAAAATAACGAGGAGCTGCTTTGGGGGAGGGGACACCATCCCCTCTCTCTGAGGTCATCAGTAGGGGTCTGTGTTTCTCTGTAATACTGGGTGACAAAAGTGGGAATCGCAAGCAGCAGCCCCTTTCTGTCCCACATGACAGCTCAAGACAGCCCTTGCCAACCTGAGCAAGTGCAGTCACGGTGAGTCCTCCGCAGTGCCTGAGCTTCTTTTTCCAGACGTCGTGAATACTTGAATCATGGTGGAAGATCCGCCTGTCTATGCTCATGAACAAAAATACTGCCATTTATGTTTCAAATTAAATCTTAACATGATCTGCAGTTTCTGCTTCAGAAGAGCCTTCACAGTTCATAAAATCTGAGAGAACTGAGGTCGCCAATATGGTTTACACGGGCTATTAGAATTCTGATCTCTGCATGTAATAATAGGATTATTTCTCAGAACTTAACTGTAGAATGGCCAACTTCAGCAGTGAGAGGACCCCAATGTTATGAGAAACAGGGCTAGATTAAATTAAGATTTACAATTGGTTAAAAATAAGTAAATAACAGGCAAAGAAAGATCTAAAACTCCAAGCGAGCATCCCCTAAATCCATTTAAAATTATTTCTATCACCACTAGATATTCTGATTTGATTGGCCTGAATATTTGTGGTGTGCACTAGTACTGATCATTATTTCATCTCCATCACTTACTGGTTCAGTTGTATGAAAGTTTTCCGCACAGCTTCTCAGCCGTTTCTTGCGATGCGCAGTGGCAGGTAAGGAAATGCTGGCACTCAGAGCTCAGCCGGCAGAATGTGCAGCTTCGTGTTTGGCATGTTAGCTCAGGCCGCTCACCTATTGCCAGAAGTGGTGTCAGACCAAGGAAAGTTTTCCTAAAGTCACAGGGATGCAATGAGGCTGCTATCAGTCAGTTATGGAAAGAAACTCTACCTCATAACCATGAAAACATTTGGTACATTTTTTTGCTGAGGTTTATGGTCATTTCCTGGGCTCACAGGAAACCCAGGCTGGCTAAACTCTTCGCAAGCCATGCTCCACCAAGCGGCCGAGGGCAGCTCCGATGAACCGGCTGAGGAAAGGCTTTGCTTTGGTTGGAATAGAGAGACTGTGGCGAGAGGAGGGAGGCGCTCCAGAGCACCGCGTAGGGCCGCAGGGCCAGCCCCACGCCTCGCTTCTGAATGGTCCAACCTGTGCTGCGGCGAAGGGTGCACAGCTGGGTCACCGTCACACGGTCTTGCCGCTGTGCATCGCTACTCCACTTGTTCTCTGATCGCATGGTGTCTAATTTTAAGCATGAAAATCACATACTTAGCCTTCGTGTTCTACAAACTTAGTTACTACTAGAGAATATACAGTGCAGATCACTCTGAGTTCATGTGAGGAAGATCTGGTAAGCAGGGATGTCTTTCTGTTTTCCACACCTGAGCACACAGCCTGCCCTGCTCTCATGATGTCAGGTCCGTGGATCCCCCAGCTCCCAGCCACGTTGGCTGCGTGGCTTCTTCTGAACTAGGGAGGGCTCACCCGCTTAGGGAACCTCAGTGGATGTATTCCAGAGCTAAGTACAGCTCACCTGAGGTTTACAGAAAGGATGCAACATACACTTTCCTAGTGGGACAGCACCCTGATTTATAAAAACGGGTCAGGACACGTCCTAAGGCAGATAGATGGAGACATGTACTCCTGACGGTCACACTCTTGCCCTTACTATCATCTTTAAATGAGTCACTTCAGTTGGCTTCCCTAGCACGGTCACAGGTTTTGCCTGTGCAGGGCTGGCGTGCACACCCTCATCAGAAGCTTCTTCATTTCATGTACTGCAGGATTTTCAAGAGCACATGTGTCCAATACCAGTACAACATAAACCACATATGTAACCTTACTTTTTCTAGTAGGAACATTAGAAAGAGTAAAACTAGGCAGATCAAATTAATTTTAGTCATACATTTTCTTTAACTCAGTATATCCAAAATATTCTTTCAAGCCAGTCAGGTGGTGACACCTAGAATCCCAGCACTTAGGAAGACAGGCAGGAGCATCCTGAGATTGAGGACAATTGGGAGACACTGTCTCAGAAAATATATAATTTTGGCGGTATTTTAAATAGCATGTAGGGGGCTGGGGATTTAGCTCAGTGGTACAGCACCTGCCCAGCAAACACAAGGTCGTGAATGCGATCCCTAATACCAGAAAAAAAGCAAAAATAAAATAAAATAAAATAACATTTACATTTTTTTTCTACTGCCTTTGAAAGAGCGTCTATCTCAGCTCAGTCCGATTTAGACTTACAGCATTTCCAGTGCCTGGTAGTACCACATGCACGTGGCTGCTGAGTGGGATAGCCTGGGCTGAGGGAGGACCGAAGGGACAGTGTGTCTGCCGGCCTTTGTGCAAGATATTTAATATCTGCTAGCTAAACGACAATGCTTTTGCTTGTGAGTATATCATTTACTTCCAATAAAAACGTAATTAGCAGAAAATCTTTATGAGATCTAGCAATGAGAAATAACGATAGTGTATGTGGTCCACTATACTGCACATTTGAACTTGGAAAGGAAGGGGAAGAAAGCCATCCTCTTGAGATTGCAGTGATTGTTAACATGATAGTATTTTCAGAGCCTTTTATGATAAAACTTCCAAATACAAACTGTTGGTTGACCTTACCCAGAGTACGAACGTGGAGAGGGTCCTTGTCTCCAAGGGAAAGGGGAAGCATCTCCACTTGCCTACAGCCTTGAAGAAGTGAAAACAAGGTCACTGATTTGTTTGTACCCAGCAGCCGCTGAAGTACTGCTGTTGACTGAGCTCTCATAGAAACTCCTGCAGTTCCTGCCGCGCTCTGATATCCGTGTCACGGAAGCACACGCATGAAGTTCTAAGAAGCTGTAGAGATTCATCGTTATCTAAGTTCCTAAGGTGTACCTCACTGCATTGACCATGAATGCAAAGAATTCAGAGAGCAAAAGGAGGTCGTGGGTCTCTGTGGAGGAGCAGTCAGACTGCAGGTGTGGAGACCTATGAGTGGGGACAGAGACGTAACAGAATGGGAGGGAAGTAGGCGCCGGTGGAGGAGAACAGCACTGCTGTGAGAAGGAAAGGCATGATGAGCAAGCTAGCCCGGATGCTTCCTTTATTAAATAGCTTTGAGAGAATACGGGGAAGCAATTGAGGCTTAACATTTTCATCCAGCTTCTTGGGATCTGAAGCCATAGTTATGCATAAGTCCTCCAGGCAATGTCCAAGTGACCTCAGAAACGATTTGCATTCAGATAAAAGATTCAAGAGCAGTAAGACTGAGTTTAATAAAATCATAGGAAGCGTTTTTCTAAGTGAGATCCCAGTGTTCACAGAGAAGTATCCCTGCTCTCCAGGAGCTCAAAAGCACATGGAAATCTAACTTTGGAGCAGGTAAAAACATCAGCATTGGTAACAATTACTTGACCAAGAACTGATATCTGTGGAATAAGTAATAGACCTGCTTCGGCTCACTTCCTTCACACGATCATCATAAACTGATGGGACCGATGCTCACGAAGAAGGAAAGGAGGCATTTGCAGTTGCTTTGTGCTGGGCATCAGGCAGGCACTCTAGTCAGATGTCTGTGTCGGAAGCTGGGGCCTGCATATGAAAAGAAAATCCCAGCAGCTTGCAGTAGGAAACACAAAACACAATGATTAATCTGATTTAGGGGATTAAGTCAGGGTTTTGTTCCTGTATTTCTGTTTCAGAAATGCTTACTGTGCACCTAGCTCTGATGAGGTGAGGAGTGGAAATGTGTTGATTTGATGGAGTAAACAGGTGGTTTCGTTGGCACCAGACTTTGAGAAGTGGACGAGGTTCTGATGGGCGTGGACGGCGGGGCAGGAGAGAGCCATGAGGAGGAGGACGGAGACGCCGCACGGTTGCGTGGGCAAGTGGGACACTCCCTCGGCACAGCGCTCTTCCCGGCAGGAGGACGCCGAGCCAGTCAACAGCCATGGGAGATTCTACAAACTACTGCTATTACCAAGGATAGTTTCAACACATATTTCTGGAGTAAAAGTGGGGAGAAAACTCCTTTTGCGACTATGACAAATTCAGCATTGACATGAGGCTGAACGATATTGAATGAAAGTTTAAAATTTTCAAAGAAAATAGCAAGGATCAAAATGACATTCAGATTTTATAAACTAGTAAATGGAATATAAGTAAGAAGATTATGTTGGGGAAAACGGGCTTTTCAGTCTTTTGTGATAATTAGGGGAAAGTGCATTGCTGCACGTTGTGGTTTTGTGAATTCAATTTTCTACCCTGGATCTGCAGACAAACAGCATTTATGTGGTGCTTAAAACAGGAGCTATTTCGTGCAAAGTTTCTCACCTGTGGCATATCACAGATGATGCCGTCTCCGTACCTGAGAACAGGGAGATCAGTTTTGTGCAGTGGACATGTTAAATCAATTCAAACACACTTTCTTAAAAAAATTCGCCAACAAAAGCTAAGCAGAAAATATAAGACATACTTACTAATAATGATTTTACTGTGGAAAGGTCACTAACCCATGCTTTCTATTTGTGATTCATTCCTACATATTAGTTTGTATTAATTATGAGAAAATTTAATGAAAACGATTGTTCCTGGTTAGTCTGCACAATTTTTTTCTGCTGTAACTACTTTAGGGGATTGTTCTTACTGTATTTATTGGTACTAGAACCTATCTTTATTGGCATACTTGATGGCTTTATCAACACCATAGCACTTCATTGTCACAACTCCATGACATAAGTGTTATCTTCATTTTTCAGTTGAGGAAACTAAGGCTCAGAAAGGTTCAAGAAGTTACCGCTCATCACCAAGCTGGTGAATCTGCTCTCATAACTGTCACAACACACGGCCTTTCCAGTGACATCAGTATCACACCCCAGGGGGACTGGCTGTACCATGTGTGTGTTAATATTCACGACTAAACAATCCCAAAACACTGAATGTCAAGTTAAATGAATTCTGGCTTGCATTATCAAGAACCTTCTTAAAAGTAGTATTAAATTATTTTTGCTGCAAATGTGACAGTATTTGTCGGTTTGGTACAACTCCATGGCAGTGACAACTTCACAGAGTCCTTTAAAGATTATGGTAATGTTATAACCCAGACTGCTGGAATGTTGTTTCAGTAAAACAAGTGCTAGGATGCCTCAGAGGAACAGCTCCATCTGTGACTCCTGTCTTTCCCATCCGTGATTGGGGATTGAGCAAGACAGAATCCACCACTTCACCTGCACCAGACAGGGCAATGGGGACGGCTTCGTGAACAGACTGTAGTTCCTTTTTCCCAAAAAGGAGATAATCAGAATCTGTAGCAGTAATCAAAGTGTATTTAAAATACAGCCCTCATTTTTGAAAGGTTTGTTTTCCAACATTCATTTAAAAAGTAAGTTTAGTAATGAAGCATTTTTATCCTAATATTTTGACCATGCAATTTTTTAAAAACACAGAACAATCTCTATACCAGTGGAGTATATTGGAAAACTGCCACAAGTTAACAAAGTCCACATTGTCTAAGAAACACAGTATTTTGAATTTCATATATCATCCAAAATGTTACATGCAAAAAGGTGGGGAGGGGCTGGAGATATAGGTTAGCAGCACAAGCACCTGCCTGGCATGTGCGAGGTCCTGAGTTCAATTCCAGATACCCTCCCCAAAAAAGTTACATAGTATAGACATATTTGTATTCTATTATTTTAATGTAAATCAGAATTATTTAGCTGTCTCTACATTTTATTCAAATTTAGTTATCTACTTATAAATCTTTTAAAAATTCCAGCTAAGACAAATACATTAGAGAAGTAAATATTCATGTGAAAGGCGATCCTTTAACCACTGCCTACAAAGATTAGATATCTTCCACTTGCACAACACAATTAAGTTGATCTTTGCATATTTTGCCATTATGCATTAGTAATTGAAAATCCCTTGCAAAATGAGCTCAGCTTTGAGATGTGTACATTTATAGGCAGGGATGATAACATTTGAATTGTAAGAAACCAAACCACCCAGAATGACTACTTTCCATTTTTATTGTATTTTTTATTTTCCAGTCTGCCATTCTAATTCAATTGTGCGTCTTTGGGCACTGAAAGCAATCTCAGGAATTGCTGAGCAGCTACAAAAGAAGTCTAATGGGATCTAAAATCAATTCACAGATCTGCCACTGACTCACTGAGCGACCTTTGCTGCCATTGGATGACATTAGATTGATCTCCTGAACGTTTTCATACCTCAGTATTTGTCTTTTGATAAAAACTACTTGTCTCTCAGGCACACTGCATCCACGCTTAAGAAAATGGGGTTCTGGTTAAGAAGTCCAAGACTGGCTTTGATTCCAGCAGTCCCCTCACCAGCATGTCACCAAGTCACCGTCTGCATCTTGCCAGTGTTGCAAATGTGGTTTTGCATACATGCCAGGGTTCAGCTCCTTTTAAGTTCTTTTACTCTGGCAAATTTTTCTTGTCTTGATTTACATTTTGCTGGCATTTAGTAGCTGCCTTGCCTCATATTTAAACTGCTTAATCTGGAAAGGGATGGATGTTCAGTGCCCTACACTCCCTTGCCCTTTGCTGGCCTAAATCTTTGGAACAGATGCAAGCGTTAGAGGGAGGAATTCCTATTCCTGCGCCGTGTCCTCCGGCTGCATAGCCATAGTACCGCCTGTCACCACATCCCCGTCTCACTAACAGCAATATGGAAACTGTCTTTAAACCTCATGATAAGATCACACAGTTTCTTAGATACATCAAAAAATCTGTTCTTTTAGAAAGGTATAACTTATCTGACAAAAGAACAGGAGAGTCCTCTGAGTGTTGAGCAAAATATCCCCATCTTGTCATACAAACTTCCAGCAGACTAGCAGTGACCCGAAGCACCTTGTTTATAAAGTGCATCCAAGGCAATCTCTAGTTTTCAGGCTCTTGATTAAAATCAAGTCCTGGTGAGATGAAAAGACAAAATGAAATGATGTATTTGCCATGGTGCCCCCGTCCATTCACTTTTATAGCTGTTAAGAAAAGTCTGAAATTTGAATAATTTCCTAGGACAAAACAGAAAAGTTGTTTCAACTTTTTGCCAAGAAAAATACTGTGGTAAGGAAAACTTTAAGATCAAAACATGAATTAGAAAGTTTTTTTGTACTCCCAGAGCCTTAAATTCAGTGTTGGGCTTGCTCCGGCATTCAGCATCTCTTATTTGAGAAGTTGTAGTTCAGTGATAAACTACAACCACAATGTCCATAAAATTCTTTCTAAAAACTTTACACTTGTAAAACATTGTAGCTTACAGTCACTGGTAGCTTCTCTAATTCCCGCTCTGCACTTTAAATACAGATAGTTTAAACTCAGATTGTCTAGACTTATTTGGAAATCTCTGGCTACCAAAGTCGAAGTTTAACTCACTTTGCCCAAGAGTGAACTTGAGTGTTTCCATCTCCTGCACTTGGGCTCTTGGTACCAAGGGTGTGAAAGGACACAAAGGCCACCATTTCCCACATGGTTCAAGCTGTTTCTAAGCTTTCTTCTTCCAAACTGAAATACATCTGTGATCAGTAATATTACATAGTCATTGTTCAAATATAGTTAACTCTTACCTATGTTTCTCTGTGCATTTGTTGTCTGGTTATAAACTATACTGTTAATTTTGGGGAAAATTTCACAGACATAGTATTTATTAGGATGAATTGACTGCCTTCACAAAATACATAAAATTTGAGTATTATCTCAATACTTACAGTTTATTTTTATTCTCTTGAAAGTAGCTGAATTAAAGGTGGTTTCTATTAGCTGAAGCACTCAACACATATCAAAAATTATCAAAGAAAATAACTGAAAACATTAGAGAAACAGCTAGAACACAAGAATCATGCACCATGTCACCCACACACCTCTGTGGACAATGGCCAGAGATCACTAAATGCTTTCATGTGCCCTGGATAATATGAAAGAGGAAAGAAAGAAAGAGAACAACATCTGCTGGCAAAAGTGCTCATGAGGCAGGGTGGAGACCAGCAGGGAGCTGACGTACAGTGCCAGAAAAGAGAAAGAAAAAAATGCAGGAGCAGAGCTTTGCTACAGTCACAAACCTCCATAGTCCAGAGAGATAAAATGTGACTCAGGGAAAGACATTAAAGCAAATGCATGGAGTTATACTTATAATACTAAAAAGTTGATAGTGAGTTTTCTACAAATGGCTTCAAGGAAAAATTTACATAATGTAGTGTGCATCTGTATGTAAAATTTATATATGCAGATCTCTAAAGGGTGTTTGTTTATATCGATAGAGACTGACACTATTTAGACAACATTATGCAGGCATAATGTAAAGAATATCATTCATTTTGGACTGCCTCGCCTCATATTCGTAAATGTAGACCCTAGTTCATTTTCCATTTAACTTTGGAAAACAGATGCTTCCTTTGGGAAGTATTTGCAGTGAATCTTTTCCAAATGCAGGTAAATCTGCCTGGGTGCTGTCTTTCTTCCACCCGTCACAAATACTGGAAACAAAAATACTTCATTGGGACTTTATAAATGTGATGCCCTTTCAACTGTGTAAACTCTTGTATCCTAATGCATATTGCTGTGGGCTGTACTGGATTTGATCATTAGAATTGATGTCATGTTGTGCTGATAGAGTGTGTCATTCAATGCCCTCTAGAATTCTGGATGCTACAGCAGGGGTTCCCAGTCTGAGGTCTCCTTGCCCTCGGGTGCACAAGTGACACTGTGTCCTAACCACACCACCCCCATCGTACACGTGCCTAATCTGGGTCCAGGCAGGAAAATTAATGGCCTTACTGCTTTATCCTTGGTTTGGCCATCATTTCTTTGAAAATGATTAGATTAACAGAAAGCTGCTGAAAGACATATCATCTAAGGAGTTAAGGAAAGCAAGGTGTGTCAGAGGAGGCACAGCATGGGCAGAGTGGCAGGATGCATGATCTTCAACGGTGTGAGAAAACATTTAGGACACATAGGAGAAAGACATTTGCTTCTACGATGGTGTCTGTGGACAACCAACTAAACGGACTCTTCTGCTGCGCACCAGGCCAGGGCTAAAGGTCACAGAGACATCTGGACGCACTAGATAGAATCATGCTCATCAACCCCACCCCGCCCTCCACTCCTTCATCTCCCCCACCCCACCAGCCAGGTTTCCCTGCTGAGCTGAGGTTATCTTCCCAAAGGCAAAGCAGCCACCACCCTATGTGAAGGTGTTCCTGTGGCTCCATGGGACCCATACACTTAGGAAATCTGCCTCGGTCTTCATCCTGCCTGCCTCTGCATCCTTGCATTTGTGCTCCCTGCCTTTTCCTCACAGGCTGGGCTGTTCCTTCACACTCCTAGTCTCTCACTTATAGGGCGTCGCATTTCCTGCTTCTCTAACTGGTAAGATCTGCCCTCACTTACATGCTCTAATAAATCCCTCTCTTCCCAGATCTTACCTCCTGCATTGTTTCCTCAGGGTTCCCCTGACTTGTTTGTGTTAAAGGTAAGCCAGCTACCGTTTGTACTGTGGTAGCAGAGAGCATGGGGGGACTACAGTACATGCATGGGTGTCCTGCTTAGAGCTGTGGGACATCTAGAGAGGATGTCTGAAGTAGAATGTGGTGGCAGGTAGCCTTCAGATCACATGAAATTTCTGAGCTATTGAAGATTGCCTTCACCTCTCAAGGGTCAATTATTCTTGGATTTCTCCAGTGTAGAAAAGCTGGTGCAGGGGCCATGGAGATAGTTCAATGGCACAGTGCCTGCCTTGCAAGCGCTAAGTCATGAGTTCAATTCTTGGTACCACCGAAAAAAAAAAAAAAAAAAGCTAGTGTACAAGTGAGAACGTGAAATAAAAGTTCTTGATCAATTTGAACTTAGATAAACACCAAAATAGTCTTTCTCAAATAAAAACAAAAGAAAATTATGGGATCATCATACTGCAATACAAGTCATTGTCTATATTTTACTCACATCATCATTTTTATATCAGGAAGAATATATACTAATTAACAGTTTTTCTAAATTTTAGTACACTTCATTTTGTGGGGTTGTTACAAAATTCTAACATGGACTTATATCTCATATGCATATAACATAACTAAACAACCGATTTAAATGACCTTTTGATAAGAAAGTTTACACAGATATGCAATTGAAAGTCATTTCACTGTTAGACTTCTTATATAGCAAGTCAGGAGATAAATCTTTGGGGAATATACATGCCCAAAATTAAAGGAAGAGAAGGGGAAAGGAAGGTAGAAGGAGAGAGGGAATATTCCTCTAAATCCATTTTGGTAAGATTGGTCTGGCTAATAATGGTTTTATCACAGAACTGTGATATGTTTCAGCTGGGGGTTCTCTGTTCCTAGAATTCCACATTCCTTAGGAAGACACGGGGGTAATTTAGTAGTCTTCTCCTCATCCACACACTGAAGGACACACAGGTGTCAGAGTAAAGCTCAGGTTTCTCCCCGAAGGCTGGTGCTTCGGAAGCAGTGGGTTTCCAAAGGCTCTGTGATGGTCAAAGACATTTTTCCCGGCCCAGGAAGGTGGGAGTTGTGAGTGGAAGGAAAGGTTAGCAGTGAGTGTGTGCCCAGCGATGTTCAAAAGGTAATGACCGAAGGAGGCCGGCTTGGAGACTGTGCTCCATTGTCTGAGTTTCAAATTAGAGTTCTCTGAGGATAAAGGCAAATTTTATGTTGGTGAAAGCCTTGCCTTTCATCTTCCCCCATCGGGATTTAAATTGGCAGGAGATAACACAACCTACTTCACAAGCAGGTATTTCAATTTAAGCAAGCTTCCCTGGGCTCTCTGTAAATACCTTTTGTGTTGTTTGGTTTCTGGTCTGTGTATGAACAGCGTGCATTTGGCATATGTAAAACATTATTCACTTACACTCTCAGAAGACTGAGATACTAGAGCTTGCAGTGCGCACTGTGTGTAGTTACAGAGAAAGACCTACAGGTCTTTCTATTAGACATAATTACATATTTTAATATTACAGAACTCTATTTGTTCACGACTTACTGCTCTATGTGCTAAATAAAGCATCTTGGGAGTCCATATTGTGCATCAGGCTGGAAAAGGGGACATTATGATAAAATAGTTCTGTCTTTTTAAGCTCTTCACTAGAGTTAGTAAGACCCAAGATTCTGGATATTCACACTCAAAGAAATATGAAGACATTGCCAAAGAAAATGGAGTCAAGGGAAAGCAGTTTTCTTTAACTGAAGTTTTAGAAAGCATTTTTGGATTACCCTCAGTATTAGACTGAGAGATAACTGTAACAGTTTACCAAAGGGAGATTGCAATCAAATGTGTCTCGTCCAGTCTGAGCTGACATTAATTCTTCCTCTTTCCAAGTTTCCCAGCATCGCCAATCCAATGCTTCTGCTGGCAAGGTGTGTGCAGTGTTAGTGTGCAGTTTCCTTTTCAGACTAATATTGAAATGTATTCAATGGAAAATATAATCTTTTTATCATTCCACATGCTTTTCTATGGCATGATGTCAGACATCATTTAGACTCTTGATAACACTTGCTAATTTAAATAAATAAATATAATCACTAATAATGGCAGAAGTATCGATTTTAAAGACTATTCTTACTTTTAGGAGAAAAAAGTCACTTGGTGATAGGCATTCATTGGTCCCATCTTGACCCGTGTAGGCTGACTCTGTTGTAGGTTTTAATACACCACGCATCTCCCCCACGTGGTGTTTGTCGTGCGCCTTCCTTCCTATCCAAGTCCAGTCTGCCCTTTTTGAAGCGAGAACACACTTTCCCTGTGGCCATCCCCACATATATTTACACAGATCTCCTGAAAACATGGTTTTCTCTCTCCATCTTTTAAGAAGCCAGCAATGCAGAGCAGAGATGGAAAAAATGGGTGTCATGATTCGGCAACCTTTAATTCTGATCGTTAAATTCCTTTTCCCAATAAATAGCCTAACTTACTTAGCTTCTGAGATCTAAAACTTTCTTTGTAAAGTTCTTATCAACTTTTTTCTAGCAAAGCTTCACATTCAGTTGCTATTTCAGGAGCCTCTGCAACACCATAATTTAGACACTCTAGCATACTATCTTCTTGTTCAGAGAATGAATGTGTCAAACCTCAAATCTTTCACATACAAGCATAACTTTTCTAGTTTGTTTTTTATCATAGGATGAATCCAGCTTCATTTCATTCTTGGCACACTAGTGCTACTTCTAAGCATATTTCCCAAAGAATGGATTTTCAAACTGCCTTACATATACATTTAATATTTCAAATTCAAACATCGATATTACATCATCAGTACATTTCAGAATTGTTAAAGTTTAGTTTGATTACACAGAATTCTTCATTTCCAGTTAACAAATATAGAGGAGTTCTTGGATTTCTATTCCTACTGAGAGGAAAGTATTTTCTTCTGCTCCTCTGACAATAGGCTGGCAGGAGAGCTTAAATCAATGTTCATGTGAATTTGTTTACTACAGGGCATTCTTTTTTCTAACAACCTTAAACTGATGCATTATTGGTTCTTAGCAGGATTATTACTCCAATGCCTTTTAAAATCCGTAAGATATAAAATGTTAGGAAAATAACTTGCTGTTGGGGATAAATACACACCCTTTTCCATTTCTTAAAATCCTGGAAACAATATTAACATTAAAGAAGGACTTCAATGGATCCCTCCCTTTAAAGAGGTAATGTCATGAGTTAATCTTGCTGAGAGACTTTCACACCAACTAGATCAAACTGCACTTGATGTATTTTTCAGTATTTCAAAATATAGTGGTATTTATTTGTTGAATAGGAAAGTATGCAAAAATTTAAAGTAAGATTGTGCATTTCATATAATTTTTTCCAAATATATCAAAATTTGAAGTCCAATTACAATTTATCTTATCATCTTTAAACAGATGTTAAAATTTTATATACAACTGACCAGCACATACACACAGATAATACCATTTTTGCACATTATGATAGTGGTTAATAAAATTGAATTGTATGAAATAGAAATCCCTAGGATGATGTAAAGTCATAAAGTCAGCATAATCAAAAACATCTTTTAGAAACACTTTTTATGATTATACCAACATTATATATTTTCAGGAGAAAGACAAATTTGATGTGTTGTCTGCACTCAGAACACATAAGTATTTAAATTCAAAATTGCATGTGCTGTAGAGCACAGTTAGGTGCAAAGTGCCGCAGAAGCCCTGAAGGAGGAAGCATATTCAGTCTTGGCTGGAGCACTGAAGGTCAGGGCTAGAGCACGGTCATTTCAGCAAACAGGAGAGAATTACCCACAAGACACAGAGAAACATGGACAAGGCCAGCAGAGATTTAAAACTGAAAACCACCAGGCATCTTGCAGAGAACAGAGGTGCGAGGGACTCGTGTTCTGGAACAGAGATGAGAGACTTGCAGTAACAACACCAGCAGGAGACAAGCAGCCGGGCCGGGGAGCCCTCCTCACACCGTGGCCCAGCTTCGGTTCTCCTCCCGCGTCTACATCCCTGGCCTTCGAAGAAATAGCTCTTGACTCTCTCCTTCCAAGTCTCCAGCTCAGAGAAACTGCAATCTATATTTTCACGGGGCATTGTTGCTTCAGAGATACACAGTAAAATCATAAGATAACACAACTGTGGTAAAAGGATTTGTTTAATATCGGTCTTGCCCACAAAGCTGTAAGTACCAGAGAACTGATATTCACCTTTCCGATTCAGCTCCTTGCATAACACCAGCCCCTACCATACCAAAAAAGTCTGCGCCGTGAACGAATCATGTCCAAATGTTATGCCAACCAAGTTGTCGTATTTACTCCCTGTTCCCAAACTCTATACAAGTAGATAGGACTTTTTTCTCCATTGTAGATGAGATAACAGAATTGACAGGTTAATTAACAAAATTACAGCAATAAGAGTAAAATTCAGGTCTGTATAACTAATAACCTCTTAGAACAGTATAATAATTATGTTGAGGATAGAATTAAATAAATATTTTTTTCCTTTTGAAAAACCTTGAAAAACAGAGATATGAGTTTAATAGCAAATGTACCAACATTTTGCATGGTAAAGAAACTTTCTGAATTAACCTTTATGTCACTATAAAGTAGACAGTTAGGATGAGGCCAAATTATGAAGACACTCAATGGAAAGTTATGTAGATGGAAAGGAGACTGCGATTAGAGATTACTGAGTAGGAAGTTAACGTGATGACAGCAGACCTTTAGAAACACATGTGGAGTATGTAATGCAGTAACTGGGTGAAAAGGGAGATGCTCCCAAGAAGTCAGAGGGGAAGCTAAGCACATGTCTGGTCTACGCAATGCTAGAAAGGGAAAAGCAGATGAAAAACTATGAGTTCTTTGCTGAAGGATTGAAAAGATTTGATAATAACTCATGACCTGGAGAAGCCAAAGGTGTGTTCTAGGCTTTTCACATGGATTCCAGATAATGGAGATTTTATTGGTAAGAACTGGGCCCTCATTCCTGGTAAGGCTCAGGCATCTGGGTCAGACAGAGGGAAAAGCCCAGCGTTCAGTCTCACTTTGCTGAGCACGAGACTGGGAAGGGACGTTCAAGCAAGGTGTCAATCAGGCAACTCTTGAGCCAAAGGGGAAAAATGGAGAAGTGTAAATGAGAGGGTCATGAATTTCCAGTTCTGCAATATACTTGCAATACTAAAAAGAAGTTAAATGTGAGAAAGCCGAAGACTAAACCTTAGCAAAGTTCTTTTACTAAGGTCAGCAGAGGCCTTCGATAGACGAGGAAAGGGAGTGGGTATTAAGGCCAATGGACAAGAAGGAGAGCTGCAATGGAGTGAATACAAAGTCAGAACAGAAAAATCACACCTTGGAGTCAGCGCCCAGAACTTCCATATTCAATGAAAATAACAGAAACCAAAAGGCCTGGGACAAACTCCAGGGGAGTCAGAATAAGAAAGCCTCGTGTCTCCTTATACCACCCTGGGAGAGTAGAAATGGGGCTGGGAATAATGTGGAAGGCACAGCTGAGGAAAAAGCACGGGTATAAAACAACTTATTTGTGATACCTGGCTGTGAAAGAATCCAATGCAAAGGAGTGTAGCTCAGTAAGAAAACATGAATTGTGCAACACGCTAATGTTATCTGTATGGGTTTGAAATATGTCTCCCAATTAATCCTTTGGGAAAGAAAAAACAGAACTTATCTTTGCTTCTCAGGCCTATCGTTTGTTGCAGAGGCCCCTGGATATCGTTTTGAGCATGTGAAGAAACAAGTTAAGACAACTTGGGGCAGAGCAAGATTAGAAATAGTAGGTCTTTGTTCATGGAGTATTTCCTCAGGACATCAGCCACATCTTCTTTTGCTATGAATCCCTGAGATCACACGTTCCATGTAACAACAACTCAAACAGTTAAACTTGCTATCCTTTGTTATAATATCTGGGTCACGCATACGATTATTGTAAATTCCAGCCCTGTTAATGATGACTCGCATAAATAGTTGCTGTAAGTTTTACATCAAGGAAGTAGTATCTGCCTTAGAGGTCATCAGTGAGGACCATAAACATGGGAGGAAAAATAGAAACAATACAAAATAGCAGAGTGTACGTGTTGTTATTACACAGGAGAAAACAGCCTAAGGGAATTTAAAGTTAGGGCTAAACGCGACAGGACATAGGACTTTGATGTGCATTTTCTAAAAAATGTCACACAGAGTTTATAACTGCAACATGTAGAGGGAAAGCAGAAAAAACAAACAAAAATTACTCTGGCCTCTTCCCTGAACCCCTGCGGTTGTGTATCACTGAGAGATGAAATAATTATGATATGCCAGCAACAGTGGAGACAAAGCCCCTGTGGAATGTACGCAGTCAGGTCTGACCATGCACACATGGAGAGTTGTGCATTCCTCTTTCAGAACAGTGGATGCAGCAAAGCTTCTAACAACCCACTCCTGGGCATCCTTTCATTTGTCTCATTTATTTTTAAAAAGTCAGGAGGAATACAAAACATTCAAGGAGACGATGCATTCATTTACTACAAAAGGTTAAAGAAGATACAGAATACTACAGTAAAGTGAGAGGAGATTAATTGTAGGATATAAATAGTTCAAATTTATTCCGTGTTTTATAATTGTTTCTTGTTAAATGTTAATGGACATTTTTACTTGCAAATCAAATGCAGAATTTCAAAGTCCTCGTTTGTGATTCAGTTCAGAATTTTAGCACACAGTTCGGGACATGCCTCAACTCGGCTCCTATGGTGTTGTCTCCCCTCTTGATCTTACAGAAGTTTTTCATTCCAGTCTGTTCACTCCCTACCCTCCTGTCAGCCCACCGGTTACTGCTTCCTCCTCCCACTGCGGTGTCTAAGATTTTACGGGCAGTTTCAAAGCTCTGTGTAATAAGATATCCTCCTACATGGATGTGCTCATTTCCTACCCCTCTCCCAAACTTCAGTGCGCCGTACTGATGCAGTCAGCCAAGAAGTGTCTCGTTCCAAATGCAGCATCCTCCCCCGCTCCTGTCCACGCATCCTTGTGCTTTATTCTTGGCGTTCTTGAATCCGCAGGAGCGGGTGTGGTATCACATCACACGGCCCTTTTGGGTTTAGGCTCCTGTCGCTTTGTTTTTCCTAATGCCATCAGCTTGGAGCATGTTAAGGAGAGTGACCAGCAACTGACACATAACCCTTCAGAATATCAGACAGTCTTTGAGAGGCAACTCTTTCTACCTGGACCTTTAAGGAGGAACCACTGACTCATTGCTCTGGTCAGACTTCTTCCTTACCTTGCTCAAGGTCAGAAGCACGGGCTCAAGCCCTAGGGTACTGCAGGCAAATGGGTAAGATTAGAGGTTGTGTTAAACTAGTGCAGAGCTGTCCTGATTTTCAGTTTTCCTTGCATGAATTAGCCTGGCATCAGTGAAATTTGAGTGTCTCCAAGAAAATAAGGAGCTGGCTTTCTAATGCAGCTGTGTCGAGATCATACATTTAAGTGACAAGAGACTAAAGTCATATTCTAAAAATGTTCTTTTTGGTTTTCTGAAAACCACTTAAAACAGCAGATCTCTAAAGAAACTGCTATGCTTCTTTAGGGCTTTTCACAGCACCCCGTAGATCTGCAGCATCCATACTGCTCGCCACTTGATACACCAAATACACCTTGCACCTACCATGGGCTATTCCCACCTCCACAGTGCTGTGAGCCTTCTTTTGTGACTTTCATCATTGAAAACTGGACTAACTAGACTGTGTCATAAGTGGCACCATCTGAGGTGTCATATTTCTTTCCAATTCACTATGTCAGTTCAAAGCTGATGAGTGTCCTTTCAAATGTTTCTGGATGAAAGTTTATAAATAGTATGTACAGAATTATGTTATATTAGTTACACTTGATTCTTTGTCATTCCTAGACTTATTTTATTATTTGTAATTATAATTATAATGTAATTTATAATTAAAATTTCTTACAAATAAAGTATAAACATTATTTTGTCTAATATCTGTCTGTACATTTATTCAAAGTATGTTCAAGAACTCCAAAGACTGGAAATAACTGGTAACCAGTCAGGGATCTTTATAACTTTTAAGCAGTCATTCTGAAAATAAACAACATAAAATTTTTCCCAGATTTGGAAGAGGAAAAGAAACTTGAAAATTCTAGAAACATGATACATGACTCTATACAATTAACTGAACATCAGAAATGGGTGACGTTAAACACTGAACCCTGTGGTGATGGTGGGGGGAGGCTGCTGCCCTAGCTGTACCTGTGCCACCCCTGTGAGCTCGCCAGGGCTCCGCTGAGCAGAAACGGGCCCTGCAACAGTACAGCCAGAATAAACACCCCAGCCTGTCAGGACACTCAGGACTGGGCTCTTGTGTTATACAGAAGAATGGCTTTCATAGGGTTAAGCATGAATTTCTATTCCCTGTAACAGTAATTTACAGTTTAGCATGGGAAGAATGAAAATTATTAGTGGAAAATGTTCTAAAACTGAGATGTAGAGCACCCAATACTTATGGGTTACATAGAATAGTACAGTTAAATGTCAGTTTTTCCTGGAGATCATGGCTATCATTGAGTCAGTCATCATTTTGGTTTTATTTATAATCATCTACAATTTTACCCTCTAAGTGTTAAAAATATGGTTTCAAACAAGTATTTCATATAGGAATAGTAAATCTATACTTATACATAGGCAAAAGATTTATCACTTATAAGGTATCCATAATTTAACATTATCTGAGATAAGTTTAAAGTTGAAAATATCGTAAGTGGGTTTATTTACCAAGATCATTTTAAGTGATCAGCTCTCAAAAAAATTCAAACTTGGCTTGTGTTTTGACAATCTAATATTTTAATGTTGTTATATATTTCTGTGAAGAGAAATGCCTAAGTGCTCAGATTCTGTACAATTTTGAGTATGGAACTTTTCTTTTTATTATAGCAGTAAATACCATGAATCTGAGTAAAATTAGCAATTTCTACTATGTCTTACTCCCGTGATCCAATGAAAATAGAACCATACTTGAGTAGCTATTTCAGGCACATGAGACGGATCTGACATCGTGATATCTGTAAAATTTTAATTTTGACATAAAATCAAAATTCAGTTTTTTAATCTACGTGGACATCTTTGGGTGGCTTGGATGTCTTTTGAGCTTGGGTTCGTGGCCGTAATCCACGGAATTTCCCCAGTCAGGTGAGCAGCATCGGCGGCCGGCAGACCAGCAGCAGTCAGGGTGCTCAGACTTCCTGGGTCGTCTCTTCAGCCTGTTGGGACCAAAATTTTACAACTTTATCACAGCATAATTCTCCTTTTTGCATTTAACGTCACCATTTTTCTGCAAGATTATAAGTAAAGGTGGCTCAAAGAAAATGTACTTATTTTTCAAATTAGTCCTTGCTCTACTTAGCAATACAGGGTTTTGCAATAGTGGCAATATCTAGAAAAGTTATCTAAATTCCTTAGGACTTATTTACTAATCCACAGGACATGCCATGCCTCTTTAACTATCCTTCCCACTATTTCTACTTTTCCTGTCCCACTGCGCATCCTTGCCGTGGACCTTTGTAACTAGAACATAGTTCAAGTTTACATAAACAATTTACAATGGGAAAGTAAAAGAAACATACACAGTGTGTACTTTGCAATAGTTGTAAGTTGTATGAATAAGATGATGGAGATCTCAAAATAATTCATAATAAAGATTTGTTTAGTTTTTTCAAATGGAAGATATAATTTGGAATGATGCATATGCCCAGGTGAGGTGAATGGTAATTTTAGACCTATGATATGATTTTCAAAATCAAACATTGGTTTTATTTCATAAATCAAATAAAATGCTAGATTTATTATAAATTAGGTAATTATAATTGAGTTTTTGATGGGAAGAAGTCTTGCTTCTAAACCAAAACTGGCATTTACAGCAAAACATATTCATTTACAAGTAATTTGTGTTCACTATACCAGATTGTAAATAAAGACTCAAAAATTAACAGGTGATAGAGAAAACCTCTGAGGTTATTAATTTAATAACAAAAGAAGCCACCCAATAATATCTGACAACTATCTAAGGAGGGTTTGGCTTGAATTTTGCCAGAAGCAAAACCATGAAGATTAGAGTTCTTGACTTAAATTGCTGTATTTTGAGCAATCAAGATATTCATAAATATTTTGAACAGCTAAGGCCTTTTTCTCAATAAGATGGACACATTAAATCGCAGTGTCTATGTAGGTCATTTTAATTTCACAACGAGGAGTGAATGGAAAACCACGGAGCTTTAAGACACTATGGCGGTTGGGGTTTCTGGCGGCGCTGAAGTTGCCTTCATCTCTGGTGTTCAGCCACAACTAACCACTCTCCCAGCCACATCCCTGTTCAGGCAGTGAACACTCTGCTCCGGCACGAGGAGAACACGGCTCCGCCCTCGGAGCGCTTCCTTACCGGAAGTCCCCTGAGGAAAGGGGACTGCGCAGATGACAGGTGGCGTGTCACTTCTGGGCATCGAGGGGATCACAGTGCTGTATGGGGTTGGCTAATAGGCTATAGAGACTCAGTTTGTTTAAAAAATACATACGTTTATCATTGTACAAAATCTTAACAACAGAGAGAAATAATGTGAATAGAAAAGAAACTCGAATCTCATAAATTAGGGAACTAATATTTTAATGCATTCACTTCAAAGTTTTTCTCCATATAGTTACATATTTTGCATTGCTACACAATACTTCCACAATAAAATAATAGAAGTATTAATTCTAGATATTCATGGACGTTCAGTGTAACCATCCAGTTTTACACCTATATCATAATCAAAAGTGCGGATATTTCATACGCTACCATTCTCCTCTTACTGACATAATTGTCTTTTAGTATTCTAAATACTATGATGATCCTCTCCTTTTTTAAATTAGGATACATTTCAAGGAGTGAAATAATCAAGTTGAAGTGTATGGATATTTTAAGGTCTTTTTAAATTCCACATTGTCCCCCCAAATTTGTATTTTCACCATGAATTGACTGGGTTTTCTGCTTCCTACAATAACTTTGCCAAAACAATAATTATCCTGAAAGCTTTGCTAATTTGCTAATAGAAAATAAGAGTTGCACCGTCTCATTATGGCAGCACGGAGTGGCAAGTCTTCACCGAGACCCAGCTTGGTATAAATAAAACGTTCATCCTTTGGCCCCATCACATCCCAGATGGAATCCACGAAAAAGCCTTGAAATGTGAAGAAGTCACTCCAGCGCATCTGCTCCATTCTGTTGGCATATTTACATTGAAGTCGATAAACTCTCCCAGTGGTGTCTAAACAGGGATGTGACAAACACTGCTAAAAAGAGAAATGGTAAAAAGCTATCGCTGTACTTCCACAATTTGTAATTATAAACACTAATGCCTAGTGGACGTATAAGATAACAAACACAAAGTAACCCTGTTTTGAATGCAGAAGACTAAAAATGCACATGTGGAAAGATAAGTGAATTGTTCCTCTCTGTCACTTTTTTGGACCGTTAATTTGCTTTCTGACTGAGCTTATTTTACTAGATCTCACTGGGGCAAAATATTATAGAGCAAATTGCTCATGTTCTGGAATTTCTCATACCGGCCAAGAGAGTTTCCCCTCTCATTATTATCTACCTAGGGAATTAGCAGGCATTCATAGTTGAATAATTACACCACGACAGGCATGTGATATCTGCATAAACTCAAATTAAGCTCCCATTAAAAATGGGATCCGCACGAAGTATGAATGCATATGCTTTCTGTTTTCCCTGGTTTGCAACATTAATTTTAACGATGACAAAAAGCAGATGAATTATGGCTCTGATGTTTGTGTGGGGAATCCTGATAAATTCCAATCCCTTCCATTTACAAGAGGACAAATCCTATTTAATCCACATGTAAGGATTACGTGAATGTTCACATTGTTACTAAAGGCAAGGGAGGCACTAACTTTTCACGAACTTGGGGGAAAACTGCCTTCATACATTTTCTTCATGTAAAGTTGGAAATACATTAATTCCATTTGCTTTTTAAATTTTAATAGTATAATGTGAAGACTATTGAATACTCTGCTGTCCATCATGTTCAATTCAGTTAAGATTAACTCAGGACTTAATGTGAGCATGAATTACAGGATCTATGCAGTTACTCTAAGAGGGGTGTAACAGTACTACATGGATGATGAATATTCATAAAGTGAGGGTTGACCAAATCAAGTAAAAAGTCAGGCTTCTCTACTTTCCCCACTTATTATAGTTTACCTGGCTATGCTGCATACTGGCTTGTGACATCAAGCAAGTCACCCCTTCTCTGTCTATCAAAATAGAAATAGGCCCCTATATACTTACAGAGCTATTATGAAGTTTACTTCACAAATCTTTAGAAAGTACTTAGGAGACTGTGCTTGGCTAATAGTTGCTTAACAGATATGTTTGTCTTTTATTTTGGGGGACAGGATCTCACTCTGTGGTTTAGGCTAGCTTTGAACTCACTATGAAGCCCAGACTGGCCTTGAACTCATGGTACTCCTCCTGCTTCAGCCTCGCTAGTCCTAGGATTATAGTTGTGTGTCATCATGCCCGGCTGCTTAGCTAATATTATTATTATAAAAAAATGGGTTAACCTTATGCCATCATAGCAAAGACATACGGCTAGTAGTGTATTTATAATAAAGTTATAAGTAACTGATTTCTGCATGGTTTAGCCATGCTTCTCTGTAGCAATACACAACATATCTCATCTAGCCTTGGAAGCATTTCAGAAATGACCATATTGCACTTTGGATATTTTAAAACATGTCCTAGAACACAGAAGCAAAAATTGGCACAACTGGACATAGAATCCAGATTTCATAAATTACACATGATAGTATTTTACTACCTCTACATTAAAGATCATGTAACTAGAATATTTTACATTAAAAAGTCAAAAAATGTGTGAAGACCAATTTCAAGATAAGATTTCTGTTCCAGTGAAGAAGCACTCAGGCTTCTGATGGGGTAGAAACTGAAATCAGTGAGACGGAGGCAAACACCCCTCTGGCCTTTCCTGCAGTTGGACTCTGGGAGATTGTCTGCTCCTACAATAAACATGGTCCTTCCTTCTGCTTTGGATCCCAATAGGAGTTATTCAGAAGAAAATGTGCTCAATGAAGTAATGCCTTATAAGCTATAAATACATATTGATCATGTATCCACGAATAGTGAATAAGGTTATATTTTTATTTATACAACTAGAATATTTTTGTTATTTAATAGGTAGAATGTATTTTGCCAAATAGTTATCAAATAGTGGGTATCGTTATCATGCCTGCTGAGGAGAGTTTCCTTTGCAAGGTGTATATTTTAAAAATAGTGACAGTTATTGAATAAGTGTGTAAGGTTTTTCTTGGCATGAATAAGAAAAGAAAAATAAAAAGTGGGAGAGCTTTAGTAGAACAAAGGACCCTCTGAGGGAGGAGGCTAGGAGACAAAGAATTTATTGGGCTGGGTTGGAGGTAGAGTTTACATGGGTGGTCAGAGTGACGTGGCAAACGCAGATTGGAGGAATGTTGGTCTGCCAGAGAAAAGGAAACTGGAAGTTGAGGGGAGGCGGGAGTTAGTTTTTGAGTGACACCCTGTGGTCTTGGGGCCCCACGCCCTGTTGGATCTCCGCCATGATGACCTGGCAGATTTTTCCATATGGGGGGAAACCCATCATTCCCGTCTTTTTGTTGTTAAAGGGACGATGACTCAAACTGCTTCCTGCTGACAGGGAGCATCGTGATGGGGGCTGTTGTAGTCTGGAAAGACGGGTCAGACCCATGCAGAAGCTGGTACCTGGAGTCTCGGCCCAGACTAGTAGCGCTCTAGTGGTGAGGGCTCCTAACCTAGACTGGATAAAGCTTGAAAAACTTTACAGAGAAAAGGTGTTGTAAGCAGCACAATAATGATCATGGTAAGTGGACCAAGGACGGGAAGTAGAGTAGGTGCCCATGAGTCAAGAGTTGATCCCTACCAAGAGGGCGTGGACCAGGGGGTCATCTTTGCATTTTTCATCCACATATTTGTGAAGCTTTTTTTTTATCTTATCCATGACGATACCTGATTGGTTGACAACATAGCAGCATTCTTCTCCCAACATAGCACACATTCCTCCCTTTTTAGCTGTTTTAACATCCAGTGCCTTGTGGTTTTGGAGAGTAGCTATGGACCTTGAGACTGGTTTAACGTTGTCAGCCAAATCTGCTGACAACTTTGCTTAGAAATGAGAAATGAGCTTTATTAATGATGGGTTTCTGTCCATGTGGAAAAATATACCAGGTCATTATGATGGAGATTCAACAGGACATGGGGCCCAAAACCACAGGGTGTCACTCAAAAACTAACTCCCACCTCCCCCCAACTTCCAGTTTCCTTTTGGCTGGCAGACCGACGCTCCTCCAATCAGTGTTTGCGACATCACTCTGACCAACCATGTAAACTCCACTCCCAACCCAGCCCAATAAATTTTTTGTCGCCCAGCCTCCCATTTCACAGGGTCATTTGCATTCTCCAGCAGCTCTCTTGAGTCTGCAATAAAGGCTCTTTTTGGGTTTTATTTTTCTTTTCTCATTCGCTCCAAAAAAAAAACCCTACAAAGTATAATAGCTATAATTATCGATTCAGAGGATTTCACCTCCAAAAAAATTACACTTTAGATTCAAAACTAAATATTTTAATTCATGCACATCTAAAACTACTCAAAACTATTAATATGAACAGAAGCTATTTTTAGTATATTCCTACCTAGAAACCTGTAGAGGGATAGCTTTCCCTTACCCTGATCTCTCACCAAGGTTGAATTTTTGCTTGCTTTATTGTAGAGAAAAATGAAGTTCTAATGTTATTTGACTGTAAATCAGTTAAATCTAAAGCAAGGCTAATATATTGCAATCAGTCCAGAAAATTATACCTACATTATTCACATGGTATTAATTTTTAAATTTCTCAGAACTTAGTGACAGAGACCAGGGTTATATTTCTTTTGTACCTTTCTGCAGTGTACATTGTTAAAAAAATATTTCTGACAGACTAATTTTTATGAAGCTTATTAGTAGTAATTGCACTTATACTCTTTTGAAGAGCCAAGGACTCTTAATAGCTCTCAATTTTGAAATAATTGTGGAAAATAAGATTTTATACAGCCCAGGAAACCAAGTTTGAATGACCTGATTAGTACAGAGAGAGCCGGCTGAAGTTCACTTACCAAATGTATAAAATATAAGCAAATTCCAAATAATAGTAAGCAGAAAATGAACAGAAAAATGGATTTGAAAAACTTTATATGGTCTCTGCACGTCTATGTCGGGGGCCAAAGGAAAGGGAGTAGCAGATGTTTCCATGTGGAGTGGTGGGATTGTGGAAACACACCACATGAGAAAGGGACAGTCACTAGTCTCTCATGACTAGTGGGGACGTCTTACCTTGACTATGCAAAGGGCCGCCTCCCTCAGTTGCTTGTAAAATGTGTACGCTTGTTCTGTCTTCCTATTGGAAGCATCCATAGCTCTCTTGGAACATCAGAGAGAATTCTGACAGAACAAAGATTCAGAAACACGACTGCGGAGAAGGAGTGACATGATCAAGTCACTACACACTCAAAACCCCTGTCAGGGGCCACCTGGTACCCTGGGACCTGACTGCCAGCCCAGCCTAGCCCAGGGGTCTTCAGCTGTGCCCAGCTTGTGCGTCCACCCTGCCCCATGTCATGGCTGGTCACCACGATGTGGGCGCCTTTGACACCATCCCAGGCAGAATCCTCAGTGTCCCTCTGAGCACAGAGCACAGGCACTCAGCACATAGACTTGCCGTGCTTTGGCCTACACTGACATTTGCATTTGTCTCTTAGTCTATATAGAAATGTTCCACTGCCTAAAACTGCACTTTGTGTCCTTCCTCACACATGAGTTGTGTTCACTTGCCATGGGGTTTTGCTCAGGCTCACTCTAGACAGGGCACCCTCCCTCACTCCCTCAGCCTCTCCCTGTGGACCTGAGCCACGCCCCATGCACACATGTGTGCATACGCCACACGAGTCCATGTCCTTTCAGGTCAATTAGATAAAGCTTTTATTCATCCTCTGAAACTAGAAACATTTCTCTTCCTATTTTGGACTCCTGTGGCTTCCCATTTCTAGGTAGCATAGATCTTACATAGTATTTGTGGTAATCAACACACTTTCTTGTGTAGTGCATAAAAATGTGTTTTTGTAAACACGTGTTATCAGATTCTTACTTCATCATTTGTTAGCTTTGTGATCTGAGTGTCAGGTGCAAAATGTCTTAGTTCTCTTACCTGCGTGATAGGTATTACACTAGTAGGTTTGCTGTGAGATGAAGTGGAATGATGCACATGAAGTCTTAGAACACTATTAGCACTTAATATGTGTCCAGTGTTAAGTGAACATAGCTAGCACATAATTTTGAACTTTGAATTAGTGTTTTTAAAGCATTACTATTTCATAGCTTTCAGGTAATTTCTAGTATTCGTTGACAAATAGGGCTTTAATTTTATAGTCTAAATTTACAAGGTTAAAGCACAATATGTATTTACTGTATCAATTAATATTTATCTTAGTGATTCAAAAACCTTACATAAATTAGGAAATTATGTAAAATAAATGTCAGTATGAAAATATAAGTAAAAACCTGCATATTTCCATAAACAGAGAATTCCATCTGGCATAGGCAAGCAGCCGTTTCTGTTTTTTGGGCTGTTTGCCTACCGCCAGATATGCCTGAAATAAATTTCTAGAGAGCAAAAATAATCAGAGAAAACAGCTTTCCTAAACTGATGAAATGCACAGCGCAATGTATGCTGACCAGAAAAAATTTTTTAAGTCTGGCAGGGAATAATTGGAGGGTTTTAACTCTCAGTGAAGGTGGTTCTTTTGAGGGAGATGATATTTGTTGCTAAGGTCAAAATAAAATTACGTGTAGAACCTTAAGTTAATGAAAATTAAAGAGGAAAATGTATATAAAGATAAAGGGACGTATTGTTTGTCATTGGGTTTACTTTTTTTTAATCTTTTGGGGGGAGTAAAGCATTCTTATATCTGATGTGTCTAAAAACCAGTTATATAGTGATAATAACACCCAGAAGTTAAAAGTATCACATTCCTCAAACTTACTTTCTGTAACTTGGTTTAGCCCCTCGGCTCTCTAGGCTGGCATTTGTGGCTCGGGGTTTCCACATCTGTGTCAGGCCCACCCGATGGCTCTTGCAGGACAGGGCTCTGTCCCCAGGTGGAAGTGCAGGACGCTCCCGTGCCGCACCTCGCACTAGGGCCCCGTCGCCTGTGTGCCCCTCCTTTCCCGCACCAGTTCACTGAACTTTAAATCAGTGTAAAGTTTCTCTTGTTGTCTGGAAGAAATGCAGTAAGATCTGCCTCTCACAACTGCATAACTTAAGAGAAAAATAAATGGATGTACCATTAAATACCAAGGTGGAAAGTTAGAAAAAAGGAAGGAAGGAAGCAAGGAAGCAAGGAAGGAAGGAAGGAAGGAAGAAAGAAAGAAAGGGAAAGGAAGGAAGGAAGGAAGAAAGGAAGGAAGGAAGAAAGGAAGGAAGAAAGAAAGAAAGAAAGAAAGAAAGAAAGAAAGAAAGAAAGAAAGAAAGAAAGAAAGAAAGAAAAAGAAAGAGAGAGAAAGAAAAGGTTAAAAGAAATATTTACAAAAAGATTGAAGGGAAGGAGAGGAACAGATCGCTACACAAGTCCCAGAGAAAAACCATTTTCTTCTGCAAGAGAAATCGATGAAGATGTCATGACCTCAAGAGGCAAAATATGTGCCTGCGTGGATTAGGGAAAGGAAAATAAAGTGACAAAAAAGAAAGCACGGGGGTTGTGTTAATGGTCTGTACGATCTTCACGTATTACCTACCTTTAAAAAATGAAATTCAATCAATGAATGCTCGGTATTTTTCTCTTAGTGCATAAAATGAAGGTTTTTCCTTTACCAGTGCAGTCTGGTGTCCGAGTCTCTGACCTTGGACATTGAATAGGGCCTGCCCTGAACTCAGAGCTGCCGCAGATCGAGGACTTGGGCTACAGAGCCACAGCGGCCTGTGTGGAACATTTCCATCGCTCTGGAGGAGTCCATTGTTTGCCTCTGTGGCAGTGCAGCCATGAGCCACATGTGACTCACCCATGCTGCCGGGCAATGTTGTTTTCCTCTTTAATTAAGTGGAATTAAATAAAGAGATGCGACTCGTGGCCACATAGCATTGCACAGTGCAAATCTACCCGGAGTCACACTTTCAGGACAAGAATATTTTAGATGAATTGGATCCACAAAAGGATTTCCTTTGGGAAAATGCAGCAGGCCAAGGTATTTCCTGTGATACCTCCTCACGCCCGCTCTCGCAGAGGTCAGGAATTTTGCCCCGTATAGTTGATGCTGTTAAGTAGGATACACAAAGACAACTAATAGGCGAGGTCTGCAGCCATCTCTGCAGAGCTCTCCTCAGAAGCAACATTTGAATTTAATCTCAAGGAAAAATGAGTGATCCCTAGAGCTGGAGAGTCAGTAAGGGAGGGCAGTGGCTGGGGGCAAAGGTGGAAAAGGCACACAATCAGGAAGTACCTGACTATTCAAAGTAACTTCCATGCAAAAGGCCAGAGAAATTTGAAAACATATAAAATATGCATTTTAACGTACTGCCCCCACGACAGGCTTCACATACTTTTGTCTTTTCCCATAGAAAACGTTAATTCCCTTACACATACATTATGAGTTTTACGTTCCTCCCATTTTTTAAACATCACTGATGTTTTAATCATTAAATAAAGTAGGCAAAATTGCAACATTGCTGCCAAAATTTATTACTTGGACAAGATTGAGATTCAGGAAATTTATTGCCATGATGTCACCAACAACTTATAATTTATAAGATTTTGGATTAGACATCAGCACAGTTATTATTTCCTCTAATGCCGTACGTCGCCTCATAACATTCAGGAAATCCAAAAGACAAAGAGAAAGAGTAGTCTTGAAAGCTAAAAATAGTCGTTGAAAACTGATGCAATCATGTAACAAGATATGGTGCAATAACTTACATGATACGTTCAGGGTATCTGCTAAAGCAATTAGAGTCCATGTGGCCGGAGTTTTGTTTAGGTATTACACAGAATGCAAACTGTTTCAGCTCAGGACAGACACAGCAGCTATGTGCTTTTAAAGTGTGCATGGATCCCAGCACTCAAAGGCTGAGGCAGATCACTGTGAGTTCGGAGCCAACCTGGACTGCACAGCGAGATCCTATCTCAAAAGAAGCAAGCAAACAAAAGAACATGTACACGGGTCCTAGGATTTTCCCTCTTATTATTTGTAAATGATCTAGCATTGTCAAAAACAGAAAGTGATTGGGTAGCAATCAGAATTCAAAAGGCTTTCTCAGTAGAACCAGTGAAATATGCAATATATTACGGAAGAGGACGTAAGGTCGTAAACAAATAATTATATTAACACAAGTTCTTTCACAGTAGGGCAATAGCCTCACATGTCTAAGGAATTATTCACTGGGAAATAGAGCTCTTCACAGTAGTAGCAATAAATACACAAAAATACTAAAGAGTGCTCCCTTTTTAAAATTAATACATAGTCTACTTAGTATTCTTGTATTTTATTAAACTCCCAACAAAATACTTTAATGAATTAGCAGCTATGCTCATTTTCCAAAAATGGCACATGAAGAAAATTACTTTTCCTAGATTAAATGATACTTTTCTTCAAAAATCTTCTTTCAGCTTGTCGCTCGTCCTGCCAAGGGAGGGATGAATGCTTAGTACTTGGGGGAAGCTAAGGCACTCACATAGAACTAACGTCTGCTTTAATTTTTACTAATGAAAATACAAGCAGCCATTTTCACTGTGGCGTGAGAGACTTCCATCAGTGTGAGACAGAATGATTTTACTGTAGCAAATATAAACTTTGGAAACGGGGAGATGATTTTTGGAGGTATACAAAGTCCATTTTATGTGCATGGTTTCAATGTATCTTCACATCAATTATGAGACTTGCTCATCCTGTTACGGAGGAGGAATCTGGGTTTAATGAGGATTTAGGGGTCTGCCCAGAGTCCAAGCCACAGGTAACACTCTGCCCAGTTCCAGCACTTTGGATCCCAAGTAGGGGTAGGAATTTTACACTACAAACATCAGTGCATAAGAAATGCCATTTTACTGCTGCATTCAGAAATAAGGTTACATTTATTCCATTCCCCCATCTGACTGAGCTGGAAGGGAGATGCAATTTGCTTTGTCCTTCTACAGAATCATGTGGGAACATAAAAGATTTACACTGTAGGCAGTCATAGATTTGGGTAAGAGTTACACTGAGCAGAGAGATATTGGGTATCTGTAAAGGAGGCGATTAACTTAGTATTTATTTATGGAGTTTTTGAACATAAGGAAGGAAATGTCTGAATATATTACCTGACACCATGACAAAGAATAGTTTTCATCTTTCTTGACCCATAACCAATGTGCTTAACCTTTCTTCCTGTGAAGTCTAAACCTTTACATTGTAAATCAAATACTACATGAGACTGGAAGTCCTTCTCGTCTACCTTGGCATTCTCTGATTAACTTGGACATATGATCCCAGGCACTAGGGCCTCATTCTTTGAAGGAGAACTCTACTATATTTGTCAGTGTTGTAAAATGTTGCATGAGTACAAAAATAGTAGCAACATTCGAAAAGTATTTCCCAGCACACCACCTTTTCTCCGTCCTTCTAACATAATTTACTCCTACATATAAAATTTTTAAAACGTTTCCTATGATTTGTTTTAGTAGAGTGCATATTTTTCCTCAGCTTATCTGTTTCCTAATTTTAATGGAAATACACATATATATCAAAATAGTCATTAGAAGTTCCTTCTATGAGTTGACATATGTCAACAATTTTCATGATAATTGTCACATTCAAGAATTGATGATACATTGTATGTAGGGACAAGTTTAATATTTCTCAATTTATGTAAACCTCTTTAATAATACTTCTTTCATATTAGGTTTAGAAATTTGACAATAAACATGAGTGTTCATTTTTCATATTATTCCAGGATGATTTTGATATAGGTATAATTAATATAATAAAAATAAATAACATTCGTTTTTTATTTTGCTACATTAAAAATGTCGCATATAAATTTTGTAATCCTCGTAGTAAGTCGTTAAGGGTACATACTCTTATGCACCCTGGCTTTTGGGGCCAGAGGCTCAGACATGTGAATTGGTAACCAGAGATCCACCTTGGGTCCTGGCCTGGTTGCGCTAGGGCCCGCTCACCACCCTTGCTGCTGTAACTTAGGACAGTTCCCAGGAATCCCAGGAGTGACCACACAGTGTGCACTTTAGACACGTCGCAGGATCCACGCAGGGAGCTGACACGCGAGAACACTGCCGGCTGCTTCCCTTTTCGTTTCCTCCCTAATTCAGAGGAGGTTTAAGAGTCATAATTTGAAACCCTGCCATTAGTTCCACCAGGAATATTAAATGTTAAATACAGTGATCCTTACTGACCATAAAAGGAACAACATTTACTATTCTAAGAAGATAGAAAAATATTTTTATGTGAATAGTAGAGAAACTGCCAAAAAAGCTATTTTAATTCAGGCTGTGGACAAGTTAATGTCTACTGGAAAAAACATACATATTCTGCCCTAATTAATTCCCAGGGCACCTGGGTCTAAAAAGCATGTTCGGAAATGTTTCCAAAAGCACTCCACGGGCACACACAGGTTACAGAAGTTAGTCCTGCAAATCGGCTACATATTTAGCAAGGTGTGTGTTGTCTCACTGTGTGCCGCCATCCTGCTCCGGGTTGCAGCTTAGTTTTGTATGCAGTCAGAAGTTCTTTCCTGTCTCTGCGTGTCAGGACCCAACACAGTAGGCTTCTCCCGGATACAAATGTGCGTGTGCTCTGATGGCACCAGCAGGCTCACACCCACCCACAGTGCCATGTCTTCCTTTTAGGGGGCAGAGAAGGCTGGACTCGGTCAGGTACCTGACTGCTGCGATGTTGCTTAAAAGTTCAGCAGCTTCATTGGAGCCCCAAAATCCTAACAGGCAGCGTGGGGAAAAGGCAGCAGCACTGGCTATCTAGCACTTGTTGCTGGAAAGTACCCACAAAAACAGTACAACTGTGTAAAATATCCCAGGCGCCTACTGGAGTGGAATGCTGTGTTCTTCTTTATCAAGGAAGAAAATGGGTCACTTTATTTAAATTTAAAAGAATTTCTTCCAGAGTCATTACAATAGATCTTGGCACACCTGTTTGAAAAAATGCCTACTCTCTCCCTCCCTGGCCTCCCCTTGTCCCTTAGCTTTGCACACTGTGACTTGCACTTTGGTCTCTGATACTAAAAGCTGCCACCCTAAGCAGATATTTGACAAGAATAGCTGTTTTGATCCACGTAATTCATTTTGTCATCACTGAAGTTTACACTCCTTGTAGTACGTGACTATTCAACCTCTCTCTGGGTAGCTGGCATAGTAAAAGCACTTCCTTTGGTAAATATATGAAATTCCTCTTTCCTTTTAACCCACAGGACAACATTTTCAAACTGGAGGACTCGCATTTTGAAAACGGCCGTGGGAAGAGCCCATACGACCCCAAACTTCTGACGGCATCTCTTCTCATAGGTACGTGGTGGACAATCTTTCCACAGTGAGACCCTCTGAGTAAGCGCCAGCTTGCAAATTATTTTTCATCTACTAAGATTTTCCTTTATTAACCACCAGTAATTTTAGGAGGAGAACACCAGTGATGGACGTACGCATTCTGAAGATGATGAAAAACATTGAATATTGTTTTAGTTCTGAAAATTTAACCTGATTCTTCATCACAGTGCTTTAATGGTTACCTTTAAAAGAACCTGCTCAGTGTTTATACATCCTCATCTGAACAGGACTTTGTTAAAATAATTGATTTTTATTTCAAGGAGAAAGGTACTTAAAGAATTCCAAGAAATGGCATGAAGGGTGTCATTCTGCCCCTGCTGTCAATCATGGCCCGGGCTGCGGGCCCGTCTCCCCGGGTCACAGCGCACCCTCTCCACATTTTCCCTCAGATGGAGGGACCGCTTCGTGTTATTCTGAATCCGCTCGTTTTGCTCCCACACTCCCTTGATGAGCCATGCGGAGGGAAACTGCATCCACGTTTAGTGGCTTAGGTCGCTCTCCTTTTGCAATTAATTAAGTGCAGCTCAGTATTTTATGTGATTTTCTCTACCACTTCCTCTAGCTATTCTTTCAAGCTTTCTGTTTTTCCTCTTTTCCTTCAGCTTTACAGACAGGGAGGGAATGCTTAGTTAGAAATATGAAGGTGGAAGTAGGCAGAAGTAGGAATTTGTACTCTGTATTGAAAGCCAAATAATTTATTTGTATGTCCTTTTAACTATCTCTGCACTGTAGTTAAATAAATAGACAAACCAAAAGTGATCGATCAGGAAGCAATTTTCTCTCCTTCCCCTCCTCCTTCCCTCCCTCCTCCCTTCCCTTCTTCCTTCCTTCCTTTCTTTTTCCTTCCTTCCATCCTTCCTTCCTTCCTTCTTTCCTTCCTTCCCTTTTTTCTTCTTTTGAATTTGTCTCCTTTTTGGTAGCTTTGAGCTTACTACCAACATGTAAACATTCTGGATAATGATTTTGCTCCTGAATATTTCTTCTACATAATCATGTGTAAATTTTTTTAAAAAACATGTGTAAATTATGTAGTATTCTCCCTTACCTTTAAAATAGAAACAGTAACTATTTGATAATACAATAAAAATAATAGTGAAATTCATCAAATATAAAATTACTAGTGGGATTTTGAATAGTAAATCTAGGTTTATAAACATAAATTTAGTTATTACCTGAGGTGTCATAAGTTCATCAAGTTTTTCATTTTTATTTTATGAGGAACAATTTTTCTACTCATTAAAGTAAAACAGTGGTCACATTACCTACTCCAGAATTTGCTTTATGCCTCATCTCTGTTTCACTGAGAATAAAAGCGTTGCAGTGTAAATTCTCTTCCATTGCTTTTTGCATTTAGACAATTTTATTCCACTCGATCCATCCAGAGAGCTCCTTAAGCAAAGCGTAAGGGTGAAAGAATGCCGCTCACTTAGCACACTCACAGGCTCCCCCTCTTGGGATCCGGTGACTACCACAGACTCCTTCCTCCGCCTCACATTTGCCTTAACTTCGAAAATGGCCTTAAACAAACAGGCGGCGTCACCCTTTGTCCTAACGTACAACCTGTATTTATTTAAAGTGCACACTGAAAAAATACTGGATTTTTCTCAAAGTCAGCATGTACAAATGTGTCCAAAGCAGCTTTAGTTTGTGGTATGTTCCTCAGCAGGGATTTGCTTGATTATTTATTTAATATTCCATTGAGAAAGGACGATGACAGGTGGGAATTGCATTCCTCCTATGGTATGCAGCTGCACACAGTCCACAAAGGGTATGAAACTCCCGTAGTTTTGGTTTTGCATGATAATTTCTTTTTAAAAGCTGTGTGGGTTAATGAAAAGGGAGAGACATGGGGGACATTCAGAGAGTCAAGTGGTTGAGAAAAAACAATAGACGTTCGAGAGAAACAACCTCAATATGGGATTCCAGACCTAACATACCAATTCAGCAAGGTAATTTAATAACCAGCAGAGATATAAAGTTCTTAATGACAAGGCTCAATGATTTAGTTTTTGAGTACTTGAACAGTAAGGTACTGAAATGAGAACAGACCATCATAGGTCCCATCGTATCTCTCAAACTACCAGCAAGTCCATTTTAATTCAAGAGCAGTAACTCCTTAGATTGAGATTGTTTCCTTCCTAACTGGGTTATAAATTATTCCTCTCACATCACATTTAAAGTTCCTCATTGAGTTTTTCTTGGCATTTTCATATCCTGCTTTACAGAGAATGTGCACTGATTTAATAGAGCTTTTAACACAAATATTGTCCACAGCACTTCTGAAAATCTTTTAGGTGCAGAGGTTTCAAGGCGCTGTCTCTGAAGTACTCAGCTTGTTCTTTGCGCATCTGCAGAAAGCCATTACGAAAACCTATCACCCCGTACACCCCCGCATTTCAGCACATAGTATAGAGCTTGGGTTCCAAGCTGGAAAATAAAACTACATGGTTGGCTCAAGCCCCCTGCAACCTGGACAGATCAATCTTGACAACAGATATTTTTCATACTTCCAATCCCAGTACAAAATGGTTTCAATCACTAGTACACTGTAAAACCGGATGACAGCTAAAACATTTCATTTACGTAAAGAATCAAGGTTTAGGATAACTTCTTTCCAAAATGCCCTGAATTTTTTAAATGATAACTGTAGAAGATATGGTTTCTCCCCCTTGACTGACACATGTCCAAAGAATTAAGTTCCCAAAACCTATAACATGCCCTCAGTATTTCCGATCATCTAAGGAAAGTTAGTTTCACCATTCATCTCCTTTGATAGTGATAATTTTGTCAATAAGAAATTGCTCCAGAATTTGCATTTGAAATATTTCTGGTTTTCTGCCACCTGCAAATAGTTTTACGAACTTCTCTTTATTAAAGATAACAGTTGCTCCCCAACTCAGAATAAATGCCAGGTGCGAACACAGCCCAGGAATAAAACCTGGTGTGTTCCACGCTAATTAAGTACCAACTCACGTTTTCATGATGTGAAAGAAATATTCACCTTTAGAAGAATTATATTTCTGCACTGAAATCTTTTCCAGTCAATGTAGCTGTAATGCTTGAGAAACATTCCATCACTAAAAGATATTGAAAACCATTTCAAAGGCCCAGGACTTTCTAAGGTTATATCTTCAAGCTGAAGTTTTGCCTTGCCTCTGGAAGGAACACAATTTGACGTTAGGAAGTGCTCTTCTGGAGTGTCAGAGCAACAAGAAACTCTCTAAATGAGTTAAATATCATGGAGAAAATTATCTGAACCTTTCTGAACCTCAGTTCTCATCTATATATAAATAATGGTGTACCATGCTAATTCTACAAGCTCGATGTGAGGGTTAAGCAAGACAATGTAATAATATACTACTATTTTGAGTGTGTGCCTATTTCTGAAATATATGTGAAGTAGGAACAAATTAACAAGAACAGAAGCTAGTAGCAGTGGTTGCCTGTGGGGAGGAGAAGCAGATCTGACACCTTATAAATTTTATATTTTTAATTTTATACCTTGTTTGTACCTGGAAATTTGCCTTGCTCAAGACAAAAAAAGTTATTTATAAAAGAATAATGTAAGTCACAAAACCTGCATATCTTAAGTACAGAAATGGTGGTCAATAAATATAAAAATGTACAATTTTTTTCCACTCTCAGAGCAGAGAGAGAGACAGAGAGAAGAGGGGGGACATAAATTTCTTTCTTTCCTTCTGTTTCTAATTACTGTGCTGCTCTGAGAGCAGAATTTACTGAAGGTGTTAACAGCATAATGGCTTGGTCACTAGCTTTGTTTGATTTCACTGGCGTTCAGGCCCCCTTTCACCTGTACCAGCAGCTTCATCAGGAAATGTTTTCTGGCCACCTTCTGTTACTCCTCCCCACACCCTTCTCAGGAATTGCAATCTGATACAAGCCATCATTTTACTTGATTTTGAGGTCTGAGCAGAAAGCCTAGAGTACATATGAACTTTGATTTTGAACACAAGCTTCTCAGGAAGCCTGGCCTTGATGGAATACAATTCACACAACTCCTAGGGAAGAATGCTGCGCTTTAATGACAGTTGGAAGCTTCACAGTTGACTCACACAGCCGTTTTCACTTTTGACAGATTCTAGATGTTTATTTAGATCTGTCAGGACCAATTTCTCTTAGTCCAGTCTGCCATGTTTAAGATATCAAACGGCAATGTGACTTTGTTATACTGAACAAAATTTTGATGTACCAGCTCTTAAAGATCAGGGTGGACAGATCAACAACCACTTTTGATGTACATAACAGTTCCTAGAATAGTATAGCATTCTACTGCCAATTTGAGAAAGTTGGGCAAATGTTGTGTTTTCCTTCACTAGTATTTCTAAAGCCAAAAGTGTGAATCCCAATCATAATACCACTTGAATCATTGTAGAAAAACTTTTACCCCAGTATACTACTTTATATTTCCAAAAAGACATATTTATGGTCAGAACATTGCCAATTTAACACTATACTCAAGAATCAACATATAATTTGATAACTGTATAAATATCCTAGAAACTACAAAAGAAGTTGGGCAGTAGGATTGGTTAAGCACATCTGTTCTCCAAGAATAAAGCAATTGAAGGAAAATACATTTAGTATCAGATACCAATCAGGTCATTTCAGATAGCCAGAGAATGATGTACATCTTTAGTACATTGTAGACATGTGGGAGTATATGAAGTGACACATACTATGGGTTAGTACCGTATTTTTTATGTAACATGAAATGCACAAGTAGTATGTTTTACAACCTATATTTTTGGGAAAAATCAACAAAGATGTCATGCATTATCTGAGGCAATGATTCCTGATGAGATTCCCTGCAGAAATCTCTGTAGGAAATCTGCTCTGTGGTCTAGGACAAGGAAACAGTGACTGACCATGAATGTGGACACAAGAGAAAGTGTCGGTAAAGGCCTAGCACTCTGCACCCTCCTGGCCAAGACAATCACCTTGGCTCTTGCCAAAATTGTATACAGGTGGGAGGTGACTGGCTGTGCCTGGAGGCAGCTGGTGCCTAAACTGCAAGCTGCCTTTGGCTTACGTGTCCACTCTTACGCTGAATCCACTTTCCAGTAATGAGCTGAGTCAATCTTCCTTCTACTGACGATGTCTTGTATTTTGTGTGAATGATCATCCTATCTCTGTAAAAGAGGAAATCAGTCTCTCTGCCTTGGCTTGCATTTTACTGGTTTTTGCTATCTTCATATGAAAATGAATGAAACAAAAAGTTCTAGTAAGGCCAGACAAATGAAAGAGAAAGAAACACATTTCTATATCCAAATAAGGGTTTTGTTATTATTATTGTTATTCCAGCTCCCTCCTGAATAGAGGATATGAAATAAAAGCTAAAATCATGAATTTGATTTCTGTAATGAAAATAAAGGACAGAATGGTTAATCACTGTATTCATTACCATTTCTGATTCGTTCTCCGTTTGGGAATGGCGGTCCGATAGTGAAGTGGTGCTCTGACGTACAACTGCTCGGTCTTCACCTGGGCACTGCTCTATTTGACTTTTCACTGTGATCACTTAATACGCTTAGTAGGTGATGAGCTTCAGCTAATAATCTAAAGCTTTTAGTTTGCCCAGGTAGGAAGGACACAAGGCATCCTTCCAGGTGCTGCGACAGGAAAATACTTAAGGTGAGCATCATGTCCCAAAATATTTTAAACTAACATCTCATTCACAGATGAAGAAAAACACCACCTGAAGTTTAAAAATGTACATCACATCTCTGCATCAACTCTGTAAAAATATAAAAAGTGAATCTTAATGAAAATGTCACAAAGATTAAACATAGATTAAAAATATGGAGATAATAGGCTTTATCTCCATCATTCATAATATTAATTAATAATTATTTCAAAGACTTTGAAATTAATAGGTAGCTTATTCCTAGCATTTTTATGTTTTTAAAAAGATTACTTCTTAGCTGTTAGGTAAAATATTATTGCATTACATTTTAATGAGACTGAGTCAGATGCACACTGGACATTTAATTAAATGAAGAAAACACAGCTTCCAAAGGTACCACGATGTGCGGATTTAGGATGACATATCTTTGCCGTGTTTTCTAATCAATACATTGTGTATCTTGGTTACAATTCCATGCAAATGGAGTCTTTTTACCTCATTTTCCAAGACAAGGTGTCTGCCGCACAAGCGCAGTGCTGAGCAGCTGCCTGGACTTGATGCTTCTCTCGTCCTCCACTTCCCTGGGAGTTTAGGAAGGTGAAGTCCCCAAAAACCCAGCAGAGACCCAGAGTCTCTACCAAAGACCTGGCTGTGGCTTGGACAACTGAGAAAATCTACTTCACATTGCAAAGCTCTTCTTTGTGAAGGAAAACTGAGCCTAAAAACAGAGAATATTATAGAAGGCATCAGATTGCTAAGGTCTTCCAAAAGGCAGTTTTACTTGAAGGTTCACAGATAATTCTCCCATTTACCTGACAGGAAAGACAGGGAAGCAGATGATGTTACACAAAAGTTTAAGTTATCATTTATCTATGCACTCTGAATTTCTAAATATTTTGCAAATCAAAGAATGTAAAACCTTAATCCATGCAAATATCAACAGAACACGACTCAGGTTTGCTGTAAGAGTTGTTGTAGGTTACTTGAAGAAATGATTACCATTTTTGGTGTTTTGCTTTGCAAATACAGTAACTCACTGTACATAGGCAGGCAATTATGGTTATCTGGAAGACATAATATGCGGTCCTCCCTGTTTCAAGGCCAGAAAACGTAACTTTTACAAGCCTTGGCATGTTGAAGTGCGGTGCAGCTCGGTGAACCAGGCCTGGTTTGGACGCACCTTGACTGACCAAGGCCTTGGCTGAGCGCCTGGATTCCTTGGACCGTGAAACAGGGATGGCGTCACTTTAATTGTAGGTCTGTTGACAGCTAAGTGAGATAAGGTGACAGTGTCCCGCCAGGGTGCCCGCCTCACCACACAGAGTGGTGTTCAGGGTGTATAACTGCTCTTCCTCCTGCCTTATTTCCTTCGCTTCTGTTCCTTCCTTTCTGGTTGTGATTCCTCCACCCTCCAGGTTAGCCAGAGAGTTTATTCGGTTTAAGGACCGACAGGGCAAAAATCAGGGGAATTCTGAACTGCACTAATTATGGCCTTGGTTTGCCCAACTGAAATGCATCTCTGTTGCATTTGCAGACCGCGGTGGGCCTACTGGGGGCTGTAGAATAGCTCGAGCCAAGTCACAACACTTCTCTCACTAGAAACATTAAAAATAAATACCTGGAAAGAACTGGCAAGGAAAACACTGGTTCTTTCTAAATCAGAGGAAGATCTCGTTAATTCAGATCCCACTAGATTAAAAGTATCTAAAAGGTTTCATCAGCATTAAAAGAAGGTATAAGCAAGATTTTGCAGTGATACCCCACGGGTCTAAATAAGGTTATTAGAGGCATCATAGTCTACAAATAGAATAGGAAATAATGTAGTTTATATTTTGCATTTTGTAAGTTTCTCACTGGTCAGAGTGAAAAAGATTAAAATTTCATGCTTTACCAATGTTTGTAAGGTGGTATTTTACTCAGATGTGTGAGAGACATGAATGATCAAGAACAGCACAACTGATGATTTGATGAAAAATTCCCTTTCATAAGGACATAGAGCAGAGTACATTTAGCTTCCTACAATGATACAGAGAGAGTTTCTGCCCTTGTTGCAGTATGACTGTAACAAGGAGCGTTTGTGAGCTTTCTTGGTTGCTCTTGCCTCCTTGATTTAGGTGCTATCGTGTGGTGTTCTTCTGTCACCCTCCAGATGGAGAGCTGTACGCGGGCACCGCTGCGGACTTCATGGGGAGAGACTTCGCCATCTTCCGGACCCTCGGGCACCACCACCCCATCAGGACGGAGCAGCATGACTCTCGCTGGCTCAATGGTAGGTTGGTGGCAAGGACCGCACGGAGCTGGGAAGCACGCCCTTAGCACACCAGCAGGGCTGGAGGTTTGCTGTGCTCTTGTTGACGGTGGAAACTTCGTAACCATGGGTGTGAGAAAGTTGGTCAAAAAGGGAGATTAAAAACTCAGGAAATATTTGTCTTGTGCCAAATGTGATGGTTCTCAGGCCTTCACTATGGGAAGAAAGAGATCTGGGCTGAGCTACAGAAGGGAAGCAATGGAAAAAGCTAAGCCCTTGACCGACAGTCGCCCCTGGGGGGGTGGGCAGACGGACCTCACAGGGCAGCCCTGACCCCCTCCTCAGTGTGCACCATTTTTTATGGTGTATAAAAGTTTAGCATAGCAGAAAATATGCAAAATGTGTATGCTCTAAAAATAATAGTTTCGTTCTGAATTTTAACTCAGTGCTCCTAACATAGACTATCTAGAGGTTGGTTTATTTTTTTAATCATTCACTCACACATACTACAGTGATTATTCTAGTGGTGTCTGTAATGATGTCATGGGTTTTATTATTACTTCATCATCAGTATTTAAATCTGCCATGAGTCTCATCAAGTCAGGCTGCCCAATCCCCAGCCCCCATCTCTGACCTTTGCTTTGGTTGCTCAACTTTATCAGTGAGCACAAAGCTGCAGTTTACAGTTCACCTTTTGTCTCAGAAGTGCGATTGGTTCTCTCACCCTGAAATTCTGCCACATTTATTGTTCCTACCTTTACTTCCAAGAACCCCAAAACTATTTCCATCGCTTCCCTCTTTTAGTGGTCGACTGAGAAAGATACCGCAAGCCTAGTGCTCAGTGAGGGCGCACGGAGCCTGAGCTGTGTGTTTGTTCTGAGCAGTGCGCTGTTCCAAGTGACAATGCTAAACATAGCGCAGACCTCAGACTGCCTCAGCCAGTGTCTCCGTCATCTTTTATCAGCATTTCTGACTGCCTATTGTGTTTTGTGTGCTAGGGACAAAGACATAACTCTTACTGTGCTCATCTGACCTTCCTGCCTGTGTTCTTAAGCACATTGGTACTCTTTCATAAGTTCTCCCTTTTACGTTTCTTTCTCGGCCCCTACTTTCTTCCTCTGGCCTTCGGTCCTGCTCCCCTGTCCCAGGGAACACTTCTGCTGCTGACAGTGAGAAGCCAAGTGTTCCTATATGCTCAAGTCCAGAGCCTGGCTAGTTCTGGACTCCCCAGTTCTTTTCCACCCTTGCTATTCCCAGCCCTCCTTTCCCCCCACTGGAGGACCCTCTGCCCCTTCACAAGATCTCCAGGCCCCGTGTAGCTTTTTAAAATCAATCTCCTGCAGTGTTTGCCACGGCTCACTCTCCCACTCTCAGAGTAACTGCTTCTCTTAGATGCCCTTGTTCCCTGCCCTCAAGATTGTTCTGGGCCTGGCTTTTGTTCCACATGGCTGCTTTAAATCAGGCTACGCCTACAGTTCTTCACGGCTGCAGGGGTCACAGGGCACTGGGCGTCCGGTCACATCCCACCGCACAGGGACAGAGGAGCTCGAGTCGGGCTCGGGCACCCTGAGGCACGGGAGCCTCATCGTGGAAAGGAAGAGATGCACAGTTAAACAGAAGGCTGAGTCCCACTCCAAAGACCCGAAGAACGATTTCAGAGAGCCCACTGTCAGTTATTAAGGCTGTGTGTAAGGTAATTAGCAAGAAAAGTCTTCTTTTAACACTATATTGGGTCTACTCTCAAGCAGAAATATTTGTGTGGGAGAAAAAATGTTTGTTTTTTATACAGCAAAAAGGCAACTTTGATGTACTTAGAACTCAAAGGGGCATAGGAGCTTTCACTGTCCTCTAGGAATAAAATCTCATTAGGAGATGGGATAACTTAAAGGAGAGTATAGTATCCATTTCATTTTTATGGCTTCAGAGGAAAACATCATCCAGTGAAAGCTGCTTTTATGTCATGCATTTCCATGTTGACAGCTGAGTCTGAAGAATTTACACTCTGGGAAAACACAGTCATTGTCCACGGCTCTGTTCTTCATCTCCTGAAATGTGTGGTTCGTTGGAGAATTCAGTATCAGTCTCTCAGCACTGGGTGTGAGAACGGGTTTTTCCAAATTAGCGCGAAGTGTACATCTGACAGGCTGTGGAAACCAGGCAAGGCTGCAGACGGGGCCGAGATAGAGCCGAGGGAACAAAGCTGGAGACACAGTGTTTACACACGCCGGCGCGCAGTAAATGAGCTCTGAAGCACCAGTGTAGACTGCATGGTCGTCCCTCATGCCAGGAGTAACACTTCGTCTCTGAGACGCTTTCCCGGAGTCTTTGGAGCCGTTCAGTTAATTCTGGTGCACGCCTTACATTACTTTGCTGGAGTTAGTGCTTTCAGAAGAATCAGTTCAACTTCTTTAGACTTTCTAATTTCTTCCTGCTGTTAAAAACTAGAAAAATAATTGTTTAGAGTTACATCATGATATAATTTCACTTTGATAGAAATAGCAACAGACTTTACCACTTCCGTGAATACTGTATTTTACATGTGTGTAACAGTTTCAATGTAGTTCTAAGATCAGTTTTAGCAGGAAAGACTGGGGATGGGTAGTGCTTTTAGATAAGGGAACTTAACAGAATAGGGTGCATTTTTTTTTCCACATTAACATAAAAGAGCTTTTTAAATTATTTTTAATCTTTGTTTTCTCTTAGTTCCATTTGCAGTACAGAGCGGTTCCGTCACTGTAAGAGGTCGGCACGTGTACACGACACATCTAACTATGTCTGCCCTCCCGCTCTCTCTCTCCACGTCCTGATCCCTCTCCCACTTGCAGAAGAGCTCCTATTTCCTACCATTACCTATCTCCTGTTTTCTTCTTTACTTGTATTTTGGGTTTCTCATACAGAGAAAAAAATTCTCTTTAGTCTCAATTCTAATTTAAAGTTAGAACAAACTGATCTCAGAAAGTATACTTATATGGGTTTGATGTGGAAAAAAATTACTAGTTTTTATTTTCTTGTGCAACATAAATGCTCTCAAGGTGATACAGTTCTACACTTTCATTCCAATCTCAGCTTCGTGACAATTGGGAAATTTCCTTCTGTGAAAACTCGTAGTTAAGAAACAAATGATTTTCCACTGTGGTGACGATTTGTTGACATTTAGACTGTGAGAGGACCATACCTGGTGAGGGCGGGTGTGAGGCACCCACCAGAGCAGAGGTGTGGCCTGCCCACGCCGACTTCTCTGTAGAAGGAGGCTGTTCTGACGCTGCTTGTGTCTTGGGCAACATCAGGACACTACGCGCTTTAAAGGAAATGCTATAGCTTTGGAAATGAGATGGAGTTTCACCCTATTTCCTGCTACAGGAGGGTAATACTATCTATCGCTTATAGTTAGAAAAGAAATTGTCTGCTGACATTGTATCAAAAGCTCTGGCAATTCGCTAAACTGTCTAATAAACGTGGCCTATCTCTGTATGCTGCACCCCACTTCCACGGGGTGCAGCGGTTGTGAGAAGCTTCCTCAGGTTCCTTCTGTGAGCAGCCGCATCTGACTCAGGGAAAAGGGCAGCCAGGGTGAGGGCTGAACACGTGAAACCCCCGCGGTCCTTGAGAGCCGCCCGTTATCACAAGCAGACTTAATTACCACGCAGAGTGTGCCCCTGCTCTCAGTGCAGGAAGCCCTGTTTCTTTTAGTGGAATTTCCTAAAAGGATCGTGCCTGTGGATACACTGGCCCACTTGTGCGCGCTGTAATTGCAATGGTATGCAAGCCATCATCCCACTTCCTGTCCCTGCGACGCCCACACCGAGGCCGGAGTCAGCGCGGCTTCCTCTGCGGTCATGTACCAGGATATTGCCTGTTCTCCTCGGATTCAGATTTCTCCACAAGAGGCACTTTCAGAGAAATGGAACCAAGAAACATGACTGCAAACAAACTCTGAGTGCACAAATTCCCTTCCCGGCCCCAGGTACCTGCGCACAAATCACTCACCAGCTTTTCAATTCTACCGCGTTTGGAGGCATGAACTATGCCAGGGAGCCCCACTGCACTTTTCAGTAATGAAATGAGTGTCCCGGTTTTGCATGCCGCCGGCCTTCTCAGTGATGCCTTTGGGTTATTTCGCTGGTGTAAGTACATCAGTGGCATTTTGCTGACCTAGGGAGGAAAAGCCCCCAGTAAGCCTCCTTCGTGGCTCTGTGACCAAACACGGTGCAGAAGCCCCGCGTCACCCAGTGACAAAGCAGCAGCAAAGCAGTGGCCCGTGAAGGAGGTAAGGACGCTGGGGTTTGGAGCTTCCTGGGGCGTCTTCCATTTGCACTCTCTGCACTCATTAGCTGGCCGTTCTAGGGCCTCAGGACATCGAATCCCACAGATAAAACCGACCGCATTTTGGGATATTTATCCTAAATGTGTGCTAAAACTTGACTATTCAACATTCTAAGCATTCATATCTATGCTTAAGTGCAAGCTTATAGTCGTCTGTTGAAGTTTTATGGATTTGTTGCCCAGAAAAAAATTCACCCTAATAAAAAATGCATACTACATGGACATCTTAAATAAATAAATCCATAAAATTATTCTGTTCTCTAAGCAATGATAGCCTTAACAGAATTACTAAATACACTTTTTTTCTTAAAGAGCTAAAAGTTACCAAAATATAACGTCACTTGATCTCCCTTTCAAGAAGCAACTTCTTATGTCACGTTTTGCCCCGGAAACCTTTCGTTTAACCAGCTTTGCTTGAAATTGCACTGCACAAATGAGGAAAAGTAAATAAAGCTGTGGAGTAAAAGCTAAGTCATTAGTGGCAGGAGGCTGACAAGGGATCTTTTTGCTTTAGCCTTCTACAAAACTACATGAATAGAATTGTTAGGTGTTATTTTAATATCTTCAAATGATGAGAATAATGTGCAATTTTCAAACGTGGCACATTAGTCACAAATTCTGAATCACTTATTGAAGAATTCGTTGAAGAGTGAGAATAGAAAATGACAGATGTATTACTGTGTTTACTTGAGGTAGTTCCACCTTTCAAATTAAAATTGGTGAAAACTTCCAAAGATGAGGGAACAGCTTGGGAGTTTTTCAGTTAAAGCCAGTTCCCTTTTGCCTCTTGCTTTCAACATTTCTCTGCCTCGTCTCAGCATCACTTTAATGCATACAGAGTCCGTCTCTCCCAGTTTCCTCTGCCAGCGTCCCTGCATTCAGGGCCCGTGGCCTCCACAGGAATTTGCTGCTGACTGGGTAATCCGGGCTTCTGTGTGCAGTGACATCCAGCAGGAGATTTAGCGGCTAGGTGGATGCCATGACAATGCATGCAACCACGGTGTGACCGGCCTCCCTGACATGCCTCTCAAAGGCTTTCCCCCTGTGAAAGCAGAAGCCTGTTTGCAAATTAATTAGTTTCTGGCGGCAGCTTGATTGTTGACCCAGAGTGTGTAGAGTGGAAAAACAATCAGATTAGTGTGCTCAGGGTGAAGGACCAGCGTGCACTTGCGTGTGGCTGGCTCGGCCATTGAAGCTGTGAATGGACTGAAACAAATTCTATTCTGAGAAGCCAAGGGAGAGGTTAAGTATGATGAGCCTGGGGATCTCCAACAGCAGGGAATTAAAGGGTTTTAGCCAGATAAAGCTGAATGAGGGAAGCAACCCATTGAATTTCAATGGCGTGGATAGCTCAGACCAAAGAGCCACTTGTTACATTCTAATCGCTGTGAGGGCAAGGAATGATCCAACAATATCACTCAATATTCAGTGTAGGCTGGGCACAGACACTTTCAGAAGGAAGACATTGGGCTTTTCAGAGTGGTGCTTATTTGAGTCCCTCCACAGGAGGTAATACCTAAGAGAAAAAATGAGAAAGTTGCTGTTTTTCCGTACGATATTTTTTTGTCTATTTACCCTACTATCAGATAAGGTGTCATCTGAGGTGCCCGGTCAGAGTAACCCTGAGTCAAAGAGAAATCTTCACCTGTGGAAGTGCATATTCTGCCATTTATTTTTACACTTTTCAACCTGAACAATTATGCCTAAAAATGACATATTCAAGCTTTGGACAAAGCACTCTAGATGCAGTGTTTGATTACTAAATGTTGTCTTAATCAAAAAGTTAGTTACTGTGTTAGTTTTATGAGATTACCTCGCAAGTGAAAGCACGTACGATTTCCCTTGTTAGACAGCAGTGGGAGGTGGCTCCGTAGTACTTTCTCATTCAGAATCATTCATGTCTCTCAACTTAAAAGTAAATTGAATCCAGGTTTTTCTGGCTGCCAAGTCCTTCATCGTCTGACCCTGCCTGGCCTCCCCAGTGTTAAAGTCCAGCATAATCAATTTACTTGGGCTCACTGGTCTTCAAATTTGCTGTCTTTTATACCTAACATTCCCCTTTTCTAGTGGCTTCTGCGTGTCCCCAGCTATGACTCCCCAAGCACACAGATGCGTGTTTATATTTATCCCAGGATCTAACAGCCTGCTTCATGCTCTGGCACCTGTGAAATAAATCACTTCGGTGGGTCAGCTGCACAGACCTGGAGTTACACTGCCTCCGTGTGTCCCAGCTCCCAAAGACGCCTCCTGAGACTTCGGGAATAATTTCCTCAGTGTACCTAGCAAGGGTTTACACTAATGTGCTGTTCTGCTTTTCTGGGGTGCTTGGGACATCCCAGTGAAAGTAGTGTCTGATGGTGTGGAAACTCCAGAGGTTAAGTGTGCTGTCCTTGGAAACCCTCTAGGCACATTTGGAGAATTGGCATGAGCTGATCTGCAGTTAGTCTTGCCTTTCTCAATCTGCTCTTCAGCTTTGGTTTTCTTTAGCTGATAACTACTGTCATTATATGAGGCTCTTAGGGCTTTAGGTAGGTAGAAAATACTTACTTTCAGTTTAGATTAATAGGTAAAATATTGCTTTTCATATTTAACAATCAGTTGATGAAACAATATAATGAATAATAATGAAGATTAAACTTAGTTCTCACTTTAATTCTAGCCAGTACAATATTTACCATTTAAATAAATAGAACTCATTAAATTAATCCACTAATAACATTTTTCCAATGTAATGGTTAGGAGAACCTTGCCCACACCTCTTCTGCTATAACACGGGCTGAGGACCATGTTAAGTAGTATAACACATTTGGAAAAGTGACTATTGATGTCAGACACCAAAAAAACAACAGCAACAAAACTCAATAGATGTGAGCTGTTTTCGTAATATTCTGTGAAAATTTAAGATAGGGACAATAAAAACACCTAAATATGTCAAGTCACTCAACATTAGAGAACTGCCCAGTATCACAGGCTGAGTAGTCACCTCTTCTCAGAAATAATGAAAATGCCTTAAGGAAAGAAGGCCACATAAAGTGGTAGTGACTTCTTACCTGAGCATGTGTTCCACTTAGTGAGAAGAAACCGACTGACCTTTGATTCTATAATATAAAAAGGATTCTTTTCTGAGCTTTGTACCATATTGTCTCGGTGACTTTTCTCTCATTGCTGAGACAAAATGCCTGATGCCCAAAATTAAAGAAGGAAAGGTTTATTCAGCTCAGTCTGTAGAGGTTCCAGTCTGAAATGAGCTGGCTCCAAAGCAGGGTGGCTTGGTGAGGGGTAGCATTTCAAGGCGGCAGAAGACAGCAAACGGCAACAAAAACAAAAGGGGCCAAAGCAAGCCTCTTTTCCTCCCTTGTACTGTAAGCAGGCTCCCCACCTTAGGGTGGTCCTTTACACCCGCATCATCTCCATGCCCTCCTCTTGCACAGGGTGAGGGCGTTTACAAAGTGAGGACCCCAGCCCCCTGCTGAGTGGCTTAAACTTCTACACTTCTCAAACTGACACAGTGTATCACCCTTTGCACCCAGGCTGATCGCTAAATTGCACATGTGAAGAAGGCCTTGAGCATGTTCTAAACTTCATACAGTGACTACAAATTATAAAGTGTACTCCCATAACAGTGTTTAAATTGTTCCTTTGATAGTGCTAGTAAGGAAGACTTGAGATCTTAAAAGCCATTGAAAAGAGCACTTTCCAGGTAGAGCGTTTGGGTCACCATATGATTTAGAGAACTAGGCAAGGGAAAATCAGAGTGCTCTCCACACCATGTGGCCTCCACGTCCAACTGCTGCCAGAGATGGCTCCATGTCCCATGTATTCTTGTGTCACACGAATACTGCATTTTAAGCTCTATACCACTACATAACTGATGTTATGATTATTTTAAAACATTTATTCAGACATAATTTTTTGAATTACAAATTATTGTTAATAGCAATTTTATAAATTAAATATACATAATGCTTTCCATTAGTATAGTTTTTATTATTTTGGTTAACTATTTGTTACATTAAAATTATTTCTAGATTTAATGTAGGCTGATAGCAGAAGGCATCCATCAAAAATGTATCTCTTCACTATGTTTACCCTAAATTCATACAAATCCAAACAGTCCCTTTTGAGGGATGTTTAGAGAATCGGCATCAAAGAGAACACCCCATTTACACACTTACTAAATCCTGGTAAGAATGCGTGTAGGGCATTGTCATCAGATTTAGTTTTCTTTTGGACTCATACGGGCTTTTCAGCTCACCATTCAATAGGATTTCAATTACACATTGTGTTTGGGCTTATATATTGTGCTATGACCCATTTATAGATTAGTGAGCTTTCATCTCTTTGACCCTGGAAGTTAAGTAATGCCAAGGCTGATATCAAGCTAATGTCTATCCTTTAATGCCTTGCTTAATGCCTATAGAGTCAATATTTATCAAATGAGCTTCCCAAACTTATTTAAGATGAATAAACAAATAAACTAACGATGCTTTTTCTCAAGCAGGGAAAAAGTCTTTCAGGTTAGAGCAAAGGTAGATGAATTCTGGAGATAGAAAATGAAACTCTTTGATTTCCACAAAGCCAAAACCCTACTTATTTGTGGATAAATTTAGAAAAATCTAGTCCTAATAACAATTTCTATTATAGAATATTTTAGAGGACAAGGATGAATCAAAAAGACAACTGGTAATTTGGTCAGTAATTTGATCACTTACTTTTCTGTGTGTGTAGTAATCATACTACAAATTTTGACTTCAGAAAAACTAGTAAATTGTGGGATTGTGTTTTTTGCCAGAAGTCTAGTGATTGACTTAATTGTGTTATTCTGCTTTATTTCCTTTCAAAAAACAAAGCAGAAATGCCTGATTCTTCATACGTTATATAAGGGTAAATATAGGCAAATTCAATGGAGTAATCAGTGGCAAAATAATAAAAGGATCAGGTAACTGCCTTTGAGAGACCTTGAGATAATTGTGCTAATGAGTCGTTACTTCCTTTCCCCTTAACTGAACCTGCATTTATTCGCTTCTTTGTTCATTTCTAACTACGTAGTTCAGCAACTCGTAGAAGGGAGCTGGAAGTATTGGCTGCAATACGCATAGGCAGCGGGACACAATAGGCAAAGGAGAAGCCTGGGCCAGCCCACCAGCAAGTCCCCCCGGGCGCTGCAGCTCGGCCGTGCTTGGCAGCCGTGTCCCGGCACACACCAGAGAGGAGAGCAGCTTTGTCACAGAGCCTGCCCGGATCCCTGCCAAAGTCAGCTCCGCTTAGGCCAGCGCTGTCGTCATGGCTGGGTGTGAATGTGCTGCAACCCCATGTATCACTGCTACCTGAGAAGTGCTTATGAATTAAGAATCATTGGTCCCTGTCGTATGTGCTCGAGGTTACTCGTGGCTTGGTACAGGAATTCAGGGAGGTCGAGCTTTCTCAGATGAAGGGGATCGAGAGGTGGAAGGTGGGGAGGGAACGGAGGGAAAGGAACTGAGCTGTGTTGGGGACACGCACCAGCCCCACACGAGGAAGGTGACCGTGTGCACCGCAGCCGTGGCCTGGGGTCAGCCTTTCCGCCAGAGCACTGTGATAGTAACCGCCGCTCAGACTCTGGGCGCGCGTGCCTGCAGCTCAGAAGGCGAGGAAGTCCCTGCTGGTGTGAGAGGTTCCTTGGAACTGAGGAATGCCCTCTAGGAAGGGAAGAAGCAAGGAATCTAAGGAGGAAAAGACAAATTACCTAGCTCCTTGCAAGGAATCTGCAAAGAACGCTGAAAAGAAGGGAGGCAGAGAAGGCAGAAAGGAAAGGAATGACTTCCTAATGGTCAGTCACAACTTCCTCACGCAACTGTAATAAACAACATGTATCATCATACGACATATTACGACAACACAAAACTGAAATACACACCTTCACAGACTCACCCCAGAGCCTCCGACCTGAAGCTTGAGCCCTGAAGTTTGTATTATGTTGGATTTAATACATGTTTTAGTATTTTTGATAATCTTAGAGCACTGCAAAATGTTACTGCACAGTATGTTACTTTCTGACGTTCCTCAGACTGTCGTTTTACATCCGACCATATGGTGGGCAGCAAAAGCAACTAAGATCTGATGCAGTGTGATACTATAGAGAAAAATCGATTATTCATGAAAAGTCAAAAGTAGGTATTTTGGAGCAGAGTCTAAACTATCCATTTGAATTCTATTTACGAATTTATTTAGTTTTAATAAACGTTTCTCATTTTCCCAAGCTTATTTTCATCTCATCAGATTCTATTTATCTGGACATAATTTAGCTTTATTGGTCGCTCCAGTTATTGACACAGATGTAGTTCTCCTTTTTTTTTTTTCCCTGTGTTGCTCTTTGCTAAGCCCTAGAATCACTGACAATTAGCTCCATTTGCTAATTACCAACCCATTACTCCGGCCTTTTATTTTCTTCATGTGATCAGTACTCACCAGGCACCAATACTTTACAAGATTTTAATGGGAAACATCCAAACCCTCTAGGACAATACTTAGTTTTTTACCAAGTAGAAGGCCTAGACATTTCAGCATAGCCATGAACTCATATGCATATATTTCTAAGACATGGTTATATCTCAATATCAGTATTTCGCACATAAAGTAAGGCAGGGCTAGTTATCCATTTTATTTTTCTTGTAAGATTTTAATTTTAGTTTGATTAAAGCAGTATCTGAATATAAACTGAAAAACATATACAAATAATTTTCTCAAAGTAACCAACCACCTTAATGAATGAAAGTAATTATTTGCTATGGAATTTTTATATACTAATACTGCCTTGCTTTGCATGTCATTAAAGAAAAAAGAAGTATAGTTATTTTCCATTTTCTTGGGACATTAGTTTATAAATCTGTAAACTTTACTTGTTGCTGTATTGTAACTGCCTTTCAATTTACATATAATCTCTAAGCTTCTTGGTCTTAACATCTTGAGAATAGGATTTTTTTAAAGTTAGGAAAATGTAATTTTCTTCAATGTTAATTGATGAATATATATTGCACTATTTGTCAGGTGGTCTAAGAAGCACATTACCATTAATATATATTGTATAGAACAATATTCTTCAGAAAGAGTAGTTTCAGATATTTTCCAATTGTTTTATGGAAGAATACAGAAATAAAAGTTACAGTATAAACTGAACTTGAACCTCATCTATGTGAGATACTACTTCTCAGTGCTATAAAATAAAGTCAGAGAAATCCTTTATTCAAAACAAAGTATCAGATTGGTTTAGGAAGTTATTATACAAGATGAGGTATTTTTGGAAGCAATTGTGTATGAGTACTCAAAAAAGAAAAGTTTTAAGAAAGGATCTAGGGTAATGGGATGCTTGTACAAGCAAAGGTCGGATTGATTACAGTCATCTGCCACAAGTTTAAATTACACTCACCAAATTCTGGATGCTGTTATATTTAGTGGTGTAACACTGCATATTTGAAATGCTTAATAATTAAAAATAAGTCTGAAAATTTGGCTTCCTTGCATAAAGAAGTAATTGAATTAATCACGAAGACATGAATCCTGCATTTGCAGTATAGTATGTTGTCTTCTTCAGAATGCTTCTGACAAGACTCCTTCATCCTTCCTACTCCGTGAAACATAAAACTACATGTAATGAAATAAGAGAAGCCTGTAGGAAATTGGTGGTAACCGGCCTTGGGAGAGACTAAATCCAGGTCTATTGAATTGTAGATTTGTTCTCTTTCTAGCACATCCATTTCAGTGTTCTGTACTTAAAATATCTGCATATTTTTGCTATTTGGAAATATGCATGTGGGAAATATTTGTCAAGTTGTATATAGATTGTTGAAAGATAGGGTAAAGGAGCCTACTTTTAAAGATGCTAATATTTGCCAAAGTTGAAAGATTCAATTGTCAAAAAAAAAATAAGAATTGTGTTACTTATGCATAGTTTAAGTCATGGAAAACTTAGCTTCTTCATGACATAGCTTTAAGTCATGGAAAACAAATCATTGCTACTAAATATGTGCACCCAGGACAATTAGCAACTTGCCTTTGCTTGGGAGTTTGTTCAAAATGTAGAATTTTAGAAACTCCCTGGACCTGTTGAACAGAATCTGTACTGTATTAAAATGCTACATTAGAATTTGAGACCTACACTACCAATATACATTTTCATTATAAAAGAAAAGACATAGAAATACAATGCTTTTTCTCCCATTTTATTTAAGTACATTGTCTTATATCTGAAGTTTTAACACTCAGGATGGTGTGTGTGTGTGTGTGTGTGTGTGTGTGTGTGTGTGTGAAAGAGAGAGAGAGACAGAGAGAGACAGAAAAGAGAGGTCATTATTTAGATTCATTTTGCTTGAGTGATCTAATTGAACCACTATATTTCTAAGATCAGTATTTTTAAATTGATAACTTTCAAGCACTTAAACTGGGAAATATAAACATAGGCTAAGTATATCCTTTGAGGAGGTTGAATTTTCAGGCAAAAATCATTAAAGACCTACTTTATCCTGAGTAATGGTCCTACCAAGACAGAGTCTTATTAAACATCTGCAGGCACTTTTATGATAACCTCCAAGTTCCATCCCAACTACACCTCACATTAAATGTTAGTAGTCATTTTTTAAAATGTAGTAGAGGTCTGGTGATTCTAGGTTTCAGAAGTCTCCAGCAACTAAAAAAAGTTTTCAAAAAACATTAATATGAATTATCTATGGTGCATTGGAATTGGACTAGGAGTAATAATTTATCTTAAATTACAAACTTGATGATGACTCAAACAATATTTAAAAGATATAGTGACTGTTATTGTACAGCTTTTTTGTTTTGCTGGGCATTCAACCTCGGTAGGAGGGGAGGCAAATGCTCTACCAATGAGCTACAACTGCAGCCCTTAGAAATCATTTTCTTTAAAGCTCTCAGTAAAGAAAAACTAAAATTTTAATGCTAAAAGAATAAAACCCAAATATAATGCCACTATCATTTTAGGTTACAATTTTAAATTTTATGTTGCAACCTTAAATTTCAAATTATATGTATGCAGTATAATTGCTTATATGTATATGTAAAATATGGACTTTCTTATGAAGCATAAAACTTCTCGAAGTTTTTAAGCATAACTAACAACTTTGTTACCAATTATATAGACATGATCCTAAAAGACAAACACAAGTGATAAATAAATAATTTACTTTCTATCTTGAAATTAAGGAAGTACCAAAATAAGCATCTAATCCAAAATTTAAAATTTTCTTAAGGGATAAAAATATCATGCAGATTAAACAGGGTATGTGATAAGAACTGTTTTCCACAAAATCAAGTTAAATTGGAAATTGTGCTACAAATTGTGTGCTTTTCTGCAGTAATTTCCCTTCCTATGTAATTAGACATTTTCAAGAATCAAAACCATTATTGTCCTTTTAAATAAACATCAGAGGAACTGCTTATTATATCACAGGTAAAAGTGTTTTTCTACTTTGAAGGGACTCTGAATCTCTGATGTTGTTGAGAACATTTTCTGTCTGAGCAGAAAATGATAGAAGGGCCAAGTGTCCATGACTGCTGCAATCAGCATAATTAAGTTCCATCCATAACAACACTCATGCTATTAAAAAACTGCCAAAATATGTGTCAAATAAAAGTTGACCCAAATCTTTCCTGGTCCTTGTACCATTATTTTATTTTAGGAACCAGGGCATTCTTCCAGTTATCTCACATTTACTAGACCTCCAGGGTCCAAGTGAGAGCAGCTCAGAGGACACGACCCTCCAAGGTCATGCTCTAAGGAGTGCGGAGCCATCCACTCCCCAGGAGGTGGGTGGCATCAGAAGCAAACTCTCTCCACTCCTCAGCAAATAGATTTCCTGTTGTTACAGAGTAAACACGTTTTGTGATTGAGTACGAAGAAAGTTTTGGAAATGAAATGTGATGATTATGTGAAAATTACGCTGTTCTGAAGAAAACTATTACTGGAGTTCACAAATACCAGTTTTGACACCTGCAGATTCTATCTAAGTTTTCAGGAAAAGAAAAACATAAGCAGGAATTGAGTATACCCTGTGTTCAAGGAGATTTTACCAGAAAGAATGCAGTTGGTATTATATATCTGCTTGGATTTTTGTGTTCCCTATTGGTTTTGTTTGTTTTAGGCCACAATTTCACTTTACATTAAATCATAAATTAAATATATGGACAAGAAAACTACAGGATCCATTTCAGGAAGCTTTCAGAGTACATACAAGAATAGAAAAGTTATTCAAGTCCTTCAAGATATATAAGACTATAATATAATCAATAACAACATTAGACAAAGAGGAGAACTAGAGATGAAATTATTTATAATATCCAAATAATCCAATAGAATTATGAAATTAATTTTATATTATAAGAGTGATTCTATAATGAAAAACTCTTAGCTAAACTCATTATGCCAGAACTAAAATACGCACATCTTCTTGTTCAAAGTTGAAAAATAAGATAAAATCAAGTGACTTTTTTCTGTTTAATTTTAAAATGTTATTTAGAAGGAAAAGCACATGTTCTCAACGTGATGAAAAAGAAATAATTAAACCAAGTTGAAATTCTTAGTTGCATAAAAGAACATCATCAAATTAAGTAACATACATTATAAGTAATGATTTGTAAAAGACACTCTTGTTTATAGGAGTAAACTTAAGCTTACTGCATTCTCTACTTTAAATGCTGCCGATTGATGAGGTATGGCTATAAATTAGAGAAAGACCTGCGAGGAAGTGCCGACATGTCTTTCTCCCTTCTTGTGGAGATTTAAATCGTGCCTGTACTATATCTCTTTGGTATGTTGATTTTTTTTTAGCTCCTTGATGAAGCACTGAAACTTTTAAAAAATAAATCACATGGACTTAAAGGCACTTGTTTCATCTCATTTAATAAAACAGTAAGCACACTGTCTAAAAATGTGATGAACTTTCTAGCAAAGGCAAGAAAAACGTGCTCGCCTTTAAAATGGGGTGGGTGAGGAAATGCCATGTTCTTGGAGCTCTCCCAATTTTCTCTTCAAGAGCAAGTGTTAGTGTGAAGTCATTGATTAAGTAGGATCATATAAATTACTTGTTATCATGAAGCAATGGCTTTTCTAAATAGAAAATTATGTTTTCTTTGGATGTAGGGAAGCAAGGGTAACTGGCTTTTTTTTCTTCATCCAAGTTCAAAAGTTATTTTTAATTGTACTGTATGAAAAATATTTCAAACACTTGATGAATATGGTCTCCATTGACAGCAGGATTTTGCTTTTAAAGAGTAGAATTTACATTATTCATCTGCCATTACTTTATTCATTTACCATTTACTTTCCTTTCAATACCACCTGTATTGGCAAAGTACAAAAATATGATCAAATTTCCCTCCAGACTACTTTAATTTTACCAAAGTTCTTCATGAAAAGAAAAATCTATGTGAAGTCTTTGATGCTTTTACATGAAATCACTCAGTACCCTAAGAGGGGTTGGGGACAGAAGCCATTGTGAGATAATTTTTTAAACTTTCTTCCTGGAGAAAATTCACTACATGATATTCTACCTGATGTTCTCAAATGAAAAAGTGACCGGCATAACTCAAAAGCACAGCAATGTAAATGGTGAGAGTGTACTTGATGATAAGTATGTCTGTTGTATGAAAGTATTTACTGAAGATGTAATACAAGGAAGCATCTATCAGTATGACAGCTTCCTCCACCTAAGAAAGAACAAATGACCTAAAATCATAGAAATGTCTATAAACACAATAGTTGAGGCAACTTAGTTAAACTGAAAGAAATAAAACAAATTTCCAGTCCACACTTAGCATTATAAAATAGATCTCTACAACATTACACATATGTTACTCTATGTGTAAATAGTGAGCATCTTATATACCTCCAGCTATCTCCACTGGGGAAAGCAAGCACATACTCGTGTCCTTTCTGTGCTCAAATACTGAAGAGCTCCCTGTGTTACAGTCCAGAAAACATCAAGGACTTACAAGATGAAGGGATGGAAACATAGACCACAATTTAGTAGGTCATAATTACAAGTAATTGTCATATTACAAATAGTAATAATGAGGAAGTCATATGAATTTCTGATACTTCCATTTAGTTTCAATTAGATTGGCATGAGTTTTCCTAAAACCTATTTAGTGCACAGCACTATGTTTCTGCACTTTGAGGCATTTGCTGTGACAGAAAAAAAATGATTTTAAGATAATATATTGAGAACAAGTCAATCAACAGAACAGAAAGACAAAACCCAAACACAAGAGGCTTGATTAGAAAATTTAAAAACCATGAACTTGATGTGTTATTCATTTATTCTCCAGAAGAAATTCTACCACCTGTAGGCAATTACAGCCCCTATAAAAATATACCTGCTTGATTACTGGGCGTAGTGCTCAACCCTCAAGTAAAAAAGCACATGCTTAGCATGCACCAGGCCCTGTGTTCAAGCCCCAGCTCCAAAAAAAATAAATTCCTTAACATTTAATGTAAAAGAATCATATTCACTCTCTGAACGTGAAAACTAACTGTACCTGAAATTTTTACTGCAGCTAATTTGCATCTCCAAGCTCAGGCTCTGTGGTACTGAACTTGGTCTGAACTGGTTTGTCAATTTTTCTCCATTTAAGACTGAAAGCGAAGAGAAGTATTAGTAACAGAAATTAATCATATAACTTACAACCCATAATAATAGCTATATTTACATATTTCATTTTATGAGCATTTTCCTTTATCCTTATGTATACTTAAGATCACCTTGGCTGAAAGCTAAAATGCAGATAAATCACAAGTTCTATATTTCAACATGAAAAAATTGATATAAAGGAATTTTGAATTTTACAGCTATAATTCTACAGATTTAGAACTTATTACATTGTGTCATGTATCTATCCATCCAGGCCTCTCTTCTTTTATTAACCATTTTTACAAGCGTGAAGTAGTCTGAGGCATCAGTACATATTTCTCATAACAATGGCATGTCTTTCCTGTTTTTGTATATTTTTCTGAGATAAAATTTACATACAATCACTACCCAAGAGGAATTAAATGAGTTTTGGCAAATGATATGCTTCTGTAACCGAAACCACATCAAAGTATGGAACCCTGGGGAGAATTCCTGTGCTCCGTCTCAGGAGATCTACACCTGGCCCCCAAGTGAACCCAGAGTTCTGAATTCTTTCACACTAGACTCCTTCTGTTTATTCTAGGAACTCAGGGCCGAGGGATTATGCAGTGGGTACTCATCTGGCACAACGCTTTTAAAATTCATTTGCATCTTTATGTGCATAAGTAATTTGTCCTTTTCATTGATGAGCAGTATTTAATTCTATGGATGAAACAATGTGTTAGCTGCTCTATTAATGGACACCTGGGTGATACGAGGTTGCTGTAAATATTCTAGTACGAGTTTCGTTGTGGGCACGGGCCTTTCGTTACCCTTGATTAAACAGACAGGGTGCTGGTGCAGGTGTATACTTGATTTTATAAATAACTGCGAGGTGGCATTAGACTGACAAAGATGTACAGAAATGCCTCCTTTAATGACCTACCTCTAGCCCTGTGAGCAGGGTGAACTGGTTGCTGAGTGAGAAATTGTGTATAATAAGCATGTTACAATATTCAGAACAAAGAAATGCTCAAAGGAAACTTCAGCTTGATGTCCTTGCTTTTATTTGTGTAACATTTACATGCCATATGGCAATGTATAGTAGAACATAAATCTATGTAGTATTTTATAGTACAATCAGCAGTCATTACAGTTCTGAACAAACAAGATGTACTGTACAAAAAGATATTGAGGCTCTATAAACAAGATGTACAGAACTCTACAAAAAAAGTGGGCCACCAAAAAAAAAAAAAAGAAAACAGTGGGTCATAATTCCAAAAGGTGGATCCTAAGTCCATGCAGTATGACTTGGCTGTAAATCTGATCAGTTGTTATAAAGTAGGTCGTTAAATGAAGAATATCTGTTAGGAAGACGTGAACACGGGGCTGGTATCAAAAAACGATGACTGCTGACGGAGTCACTTGGTGTCAGTGCGGAAGGGTAGATACAGAGTAGATGTGATGGGAAAGAAAGAGTCAAAAACTTTTTAAAAATTAGAAGAACTTAAAGATCTAAATTAAGACTCGAAGGGTCAGATATTATAGAGGGAGACAGACATGAAAGCTGAAGATTGATAAAACGTCAGTGATGATGAAGGGGAAGGCAAAAAGAAGGAAGAAATTTGCATTCCTGGCCAGGTAGGCTGGAGCAGAGGCAGTAGTGCTTCTTGTGAGCCATGTAATGTGCGGTACCACAAGGACATGGTCACAATCAGTTGAAAATTCTGCTCGGTCACTGGACAGTAACTTGGGAACTATGGGAATTAAAACATCAAAAAAGTTCACAGAAAAAGGGAACAATTCTAATAATATATAGTGTGTTTTGATTATTTTATTTTCCATCTTTTTTTTTATTTTAAAAATAAAAGGAGGAAAACATTAATTTCCATCTTTTTTTTTTTTTTTTTTTTTTTTTTTTTGGTTTTTCTCCGGTACCGGGAACCGAACTCACGACCTTGCGCTTGCCAGGCAGGCGCTTTTGCCACTGAGCTAAATCCCCAGCCCCTCCAACTTTTTTGATGTTTTACTTAGCACCAAATAATTTTATCACTTCCTAGTGAATATATCCACCCACATAGTCTCATAGTCAATGTAATTAAAACAATAAATAAGGTTAGAATAATGATTGATGAGTGTGCTTATTATACAATTTGCTATAAAGAGAATTCAAAGAAATGCCCATAAACACACCTAGTTTTACTTGGCATGGTGATTCAAGCCCTAGCATAAATAAAACCTCCTTTTGATTCATTTAATCCATGTGTCTTTGTCTATTCAGGACAGAGAAGCAAGCAGCTGCTGCTCTTTCTGGTTGCTGACTCACTTTAAAAGTCTTTTCCATTACAGTCTCCTGAAATGAAAAGAGCTGCCTTTGGTTTACTTTTATATTTCACCTCAGCCTTGCACTTCTGTTTTCAACAGAATACTGCTTTTTGTTACTTCAACGATACTCTCCACAGATTATTTCTGGTGGACCTTACATGGTTTAGTAAGGAAACAAGTAAACAGGTAACAATGGTCTGTTGTTCCACTCCCTTTGTGTTGATTCTGTTAAGTCAGTTGAACATTGTAACATCGCCATGTCCTTGCTTTGTGAATGAGACTTTGAGACAGAGATGCTAAGTAGCTTGCTCGTGGTCACACAGTCAGTAAGCGTCAGAACAGCATGGGATGCTGGGACAGCAGCTTTGCCTCTGTGCAGCTGCATTAGTGTCCTGGGAGGAAAAGCTGTCCAGAAACTGGAAGCCAATTAGATAATAGTGTTCATGCTTGCAAGTTAGCAAATATCATAAATACAACATTCTAGAACTAGAAATCAAAGATGAATGGTAGCCCTGCCTCCAGGAGCTCAGAGAGGAAGCACAAACATGTATAATTGAAAAAGTAAGCTAGCTCAGGTGGGCAAATGCAAATCTAAGTGACTAAGGGTACAAAGGGGAAATCCAGTGGAAGGTGAGCCCAGAATCACACGTGGAGCCCAGGGAGGAGAGAGCTTGTGTGTCTTTTAAGGACCATGAATGTAGTTGGTTAGCCAGTGGAAACCACATAAAAGAGTGCACTTAGAAATACACACTGTCAACATGGTGAGATGTTGATGGACGGGAATGATTTGAAGCAAGGGGTCTTTGGAGAGAACAGAACAATAGCTTAGGAGGAAGGAGAACTTTAAGTACAAGGTAGGCTTGAAAGATACTAGGAATGATAAAGATAAAATTACAGTAAAAGGTAATGCTGGTGATTCCCCTCAAAGTCTGCCCCTCACTTCCAACACAGTCACCCTGCCTTGCTCAGCCCTCCCTCCTGCAGCCCTGGGCGTGCTCTGCTGTGAGTGTCTTCAGTTGCTTTGCCATGGCTGCCCCTGTGTTGTGAGTCCATCAAAAAATTTTCCCTTGAATGCTCCTTTTGACTGTGGGGAAGAGCCAGAACTTGCACGGTGCCCATCCGGGTGAAGATATACCATGATCTTTTTAAATTTTAAACAGAGTAGTAAATCAGGAAAAAAAAAAAGAACAATAGCAGCACACCAACACCACAAACATAAATGAAAGAAAGCAAGAACATTAAAAGTGATACAGGGTTTCAAAACAAAATGATAGGAATTAACAATGGTTGTTGTATTACATATTGTTATCTTCAACTACATTGCTCAGTTTACCAGATGTAAGAATGGAAGATTGTTCAAACCATTAAAGAGAATAAAAAAGTTATTAGACAAAACATTAGAGATAATAGAGTTTCACTAGACAAGATGGTAGGAATTCACCATGGTAGTTCCATTGCATATTGTTATCTTCGAATCAGTTGCTCAGATTACCAGATATAAGCATGCAAAATTGGTCAGAACATAAAGAATTTTAAGCATCAACTGTTCCTTTCAATATACCATCACACATCAGCAGTACAGTTATCCCAGCTATTCTTCCTTTTTTCTTTTTTCTTCTTTCCCTTTCCCAGTCATTCCTTCCTTTGAGCAATTTCTCTCCCTTTCCTATCATCTATTGTACATTTTGAGTTTTACTTATTCTTTCAGGTTTCTACACCAGGGAGACAATATGATGCTTACACATGTGGGTCCAATTTATTTCACTTATGAGTCTGGTCTCATTAGCCTGCTTTTCTATTGGATGACCCTGGGCAGCAGCATGTACCCTATTTAGTTAATCATGTTTCATAATAGATACTCATGAAAGAAGACTTCAGAACTGCTTTGGAAAGTGAAAAGAACAGGGAATTACTGTGTTCAAAGTAGTGGGGGGCTGGTGGATTAATTACTTTAAAAATTAAAAATGAATTACTGTGATAATTTTTTAAAATTTAAGCATTCATTGTATATTTTGATAATGCCTCATAACACAAAAGCATCAAGGGAAAAATATACCCAAAAATGCCTGTCAGGGAAGCACTGGTAGGAACTTCCACCTGAAGGGATACAGGAGATGAAGCTAAAAGGGTGACAGTGAGCAGCGTGCTTTCTCTCCAGTGACAAGGTTGACAAGAGAAATATGATGATTCACTGCAGCCGATACCTAGAGTTGAGATCCTCACCTTCTGCCGTGCAGTCTGTGATAAGTTCATCTACCTGTGCTTAAAAGCCCAGTATCCAAACCTTTTGCTTCCTGAGCAGGAAGGAGCCTTTACTTGTGCAATATTGTAGACACTTCCTTTGGTTATAACCATTGAGCTCAACTAGGAAAGTAGTGTTTCATTGTTGGGGTAGACAGTAGTGTTTCTGCTAAGTTTTTACTAATGTTAAAAGCAAATATCTTTACTAACATAGCAAATCAAATGCCCACAGGGTGCCAGAGTGTGTGTGCGAGGCACAGGCATAGCTTGAGGTGGTGGGAAGCACTCACCCCCTCACTCCTTGGCTCTGCAGTGACTACTTTGTACTTGGAGGGTTTCCTGTATCTCAGTCTCCCGGTTTCCTTTGGGATCCGAGCGGTGTAAATGATGTAAGCACTGGGAAGCAGCACAGTAGGCACCCTTGCTTTCATTCACCATGTGTGCGACTTCCGGGGCACACCCCCCTTCTCCGCCCCTCCCGTGACTCCTTTTGAAGCTGTCCTGGGGTGAAACTCCCCAAGGGCTCTTCAGTTACAGCCACCTGAGCAGCAGAAATTTTTCCAGGCCTGGAAAGGCAAAGGTTTTTCTACTCCTTGGCCAAAAATGATGTACGGACTCTGCCAGGCTCAGCAAAGAATGCGACGCGCTCTTGCACCGCACTCCTGGCCTTCTCCATGCAGCAAGTGCTCCCACGAGGTCCACTGACTTTGGGGTGCTGGCTTCCCCAGCGTCCTGTCAGGGCTGCAAGGGAAGAGGCCGGTCACAGTGGCCGCTGTGCTGGTGGCTGCTCATCATCTGGTGATGACTTTTCCCAGCTACTAACTTTGTATTCCGAAGCCTGAGACCAGAACGTTGGGACAATTCCTTCAGAGCGTCAACATGCACACCCTTTCCCACTAGTCTCTGTTCTCCTCAGTTTTTCTTAACAGGTTTATAGCATCCTTATCAGCAGGCATCTGATTCTCCTGGCTTGCACTAGCAGTAAAAACGTATGTTAGCATTAACTTTTAAACATACTCACTTTACAAGACATTTCATGGAGTTTTATAAACAGTGTTGTAAAGAAGTCACAGTTAGCAGCATGGGCTGAAAGTATCTGCTGAGAGACGCGGCGCTACAAGGTGGAGCACTCCATGGTTCCCTGGTGCTTTCCCACAGCCGGGACAGGACGCTTCAGCTCGGGGAAAGCCAGCCCTCAACAGCGCAGATCTGAGGACCAGGACACCTGGCTTCCAGCATTTTCTCTGACTCTTTTGAGCAGTAGTTTTGTTTGGGTTTTTATGTTTGGTTTTTGGTGTTTTGGTTTGTTTGTTTAGTTGGTTGGCTTTGGTTTTGGTGAATGGATTTTCTTTTTTAGTTTTTTGTAAGTACATGTTTTCAGTACAAAATGTCTACACTCCTTATGTGGGTCTGGCTCATGTAGAGAGCACAACTCAATTCCTTTCTGATTCTCGCTCTCCTCCTCCTCCTCCCCTCCCCCTCTCCTCCTCCCCTCTCTCCCTTCCTCCATCTCTTTCTTGGTTCCCTTCTTATTTGAGAAAGATCTACCTCTCTGCTTCCTATTATCTGTCTTCTATTTTGCTCTTTATCTATAATTTGGGTTTCTCACGTACCAGAAATGATGTGATGTTCAAGCTTGTGCATCCGATTCATTTCACTTGAAACCATGGTCCCAAGGTGCATCTGTTTTCCTACACATGACTCAAGCTTATCCTTCCTTATGAGACAGTCACACTCCAGTGTGTGTAAATACCACATTTCTTACCCATTCATCCTTACCCCTTCACATCTGTATGTGATGGACATATATGCTGCTTCCAAGATTTAGCTATTAATTGTTCTGCTATAAACAGTAGCTTTTACATATGTTCAGTGCAGAAAAAGTTGTCACATTTGTGTTGGCTTTGAAAGGCTTTCCCTACACAAACTCTCACATGGAAGAGGGATCTCCATCAAAGTGTGAAGAAAGTAAGAGTGTGCGTTTATGTGTTGTGAACTTAGAGCCTTCTTCCTTCCACAGTCTTTGATCCCGAGGCTTGGGGCTTGGGCTGTGCATCTCCTGCTTGGGTACAGAGGCTCTGACTTGTTCCACAGGACTGGCACAGTGCAGTAGCCCACGGGAGAACGGGGCCCCACAATGCTGTGCAAGACACAGTCTAACCCTCAGCGCCATCCGAGACTGCAAAGGAGCCACACATAATTCATGTCCTAGCACACCAGTACCTAGCCTCACTTTTAAATTTACAGATACTCCAGAAGTTTCAATCATTCTGTACACTCAGGTACAGAAAACTGTTGCTCTTCCTGTTCTTTAGGGGTTGGTGGGTGGGAGGAACAGGTTCAGCCAACCGCTGGTCAAGATGCCACCATTCCCGAGGCTCGGGTCAACCCCAGTGCTGAGAGCAGCAGAATGTGCTCGTTACTGACGCGAGCTCAGGCTGCCAAGTGAATCATCCAGAGTGCAGCACGCCCTTGCCAAGGTGTCGCTTTCATTAAGTGTGAGACTGCACCTGAAGGACAGTTTAATTTGCAGCTGCTAAAAATATTTCAACAGAGTGCTGCTGTTATGAGCAGCAGGTGCTGCCAAACAGGAATTTTGCAAGAAACGCCATCTGCAAAGACACGCTGTGGAAGGGTGTCAAGGGTGGGAAGGAGGCACAGGAGGAGAGCGGCGTGTTTGCTCAGCCTTCATTACCGTTATCATGATTACTACATGTGATTATTTGTTTAGCTTCTACCCTGTGCTCCGGGCATTGCCAGAGTCCCCTGGTATCTGTAAAGACAAAGCCCGGTCCACACAGGCTTACCACGCACGTTATCCAGATGAGAGAATCAGTTCCCATGCTATTTACCTTTTGCGATGTTTAGATTGCAGCTCTACGCTGGCGGGATTAATGCACTTTGATCTTGCTTCAATGGACCTTGCCACTTTCTTTTGATGTTCAGCTTTTAATATACATCCACACCAACTTCCTGCTTCATGTCAAAAGAAGTCTTTTAAATTGTGTGAGCGCACAGATTTGGTTAAACCATTGTCACCTGGGCCTTTGCAGTCATCACAGAGTAGAGAATGCAGGTGTTTGCTTTTGTCTTTTAGTTTCAATGGACTTGGGCACATTGGAGTTAAGAATTCGTAACCAGAGACTAGAAATAGGCATTTTCTGCTGTATTGCTGTACAGGACCCTGCTTTGAAAAGAACGAGCTCCTTGATGAGCTTTCGCTTCTGCTTTCTGTTGGGTGGGAGGGACGAGACATAGGAAACTTCCTTTGTGAATGCCATGACAGTTTTCAGGCTCCTAAGGAGAACTAATAAGCCTGCTGACTAGATGAATTTCAGACATCCTTCTCCTTGGGCTACTTCTGCTGCCAAGGCAGGGTGCTGAGGTGCCCGTTGACTCAGGACAGGGGAGCTGTTTAACCCCGACAGGCGCATTGTCTGTCATAAGAGGAGAGATGTGTTTTCTGCTGTTTTAATCCCATTGAGGAAATCTAATTTGGGAAAATTAAAAACAAAATTAGTTTCACTACATTAATTACTCAATGCAAAAATAAGATTATAGAGAAGAATTTCATCTAGTTTGAAAGAACACTCGAAAACTTTTAGAAACACATCTTGAAAACTTGCTATTAGAAATAGTTTCGATTCCGAGGAGCATGTCTATGCATTTCTTTAACCAGGGACGCAGCCCTTTGTAAACTGATGATGAATTTGACCCATCCAGAACACTTAAGTAAACCGTGCTAGGAAGCAAGAAAATATGATTTCTTCTTCACAAAAGCCCTGCATTTTATTACCTGGGGTTCATGCATTCACTCATTCGTTCATCTGTGTTAAAACTGTAGACTGTTTCTAAAATGATACTTAGTCTAGAAGGAAACATAACTAGCAAGATCAGCTGAGAAGACAGAAGGAGCAAAACAGCTGATTACATCAAGTTTTAAAGATTCCACCCACAGTGTGTGCTCCAGGTGCCAGTGACCTGTGTGCTGAAGGGCCAGAGACAGCACAGCCCAGACAGTGGCAGAGGAGAGGCAGAGAAACGCCCTCCCTGTCTGCCAGGAGACAAAAGAAAAGATAAGGGCCGGGAGCACATTGGTGTCCTGCTGCTGGAGGGATGGAACTACCTGAGGGGAAACACTGTTACGTATAGAAGCTGAGGACAAAGAGTGAGAAATACAAGACAAACGCCTGTCATAGACAATCGTGGCAGTTGGGAGTGAGAGAGAGACGGTAGATAGATAGATGATAGATAGATAGATAGATAGATAGATAGATAGATAGATAGATAGGGAAACGTTACAAAAGAGTGGAGTGAACTTCCTTTCCTTGCGATGGAGCAGCCCGCATGCAGAGACAGCAGGGGAGGCGGGGTCACTCGAGCGCTGCAGAAGAGCTGTGGCAGGCTCGGTGGAGAGGGTGTCAAGGTGACTTTCTGGAGGACACTCGCGGTCCTTCATCTCCTTTCTGTACTCGGAACACACTGTGAATGATGTAACTGACACGGTTTCTCATCTCCTTCTTGTACTAGAAAATTTGGAGCCAAAATTGTGGCCCAGCCCAAGCGCACACCCTGACCCCTGTGCTGCGGGCTTCCAGCCTGTCTCTGGCTCCGAGCGGCATCTATCTTCTTGTCCTCTTTGCCTGTTAGGAATTAATTTATTCCGCTTTGTCACGGACATATGAAAAACACAATGAAACCTGCTGTGATATGCTTTGTTCATAGCTTAGAACAAATAGGTAACACAAGACAGAGACCAGGTAGGCTATTCCCAAATCAGTATTGTGTAATAATAATATGAGTTTGCTGCAAGAAGTGGGCTAAAAGAGGAAAAGAAAGTAAAAATAACAGAAAAGATGATTTGAAGAATGTAAAGTATGCAAAGAAGTCCTATAGAAGACAGAAAAAATATAAGGTGAAATATTAATTTATGTAAAGCCTTGAGGATAGAAATAGCCAAAATGAGAAAAGTAAGAGTGGAAGTTGTTTTGAAAGGAAATTTGATGAGTTTCTTATTAGGTCTGAGGAGTTATTTTCAGTGCAATGTCCAGGGAGACGTTTTCAATTAGAATTTTGAAATGCAGATGTGGAAAAGGAAGAAAAAGGCTCATATAGTTTGATGATACTTGAATCTGTGAGAGTGAATAAATTCTCAAAGAAAGATGAAAATGAGAATATGAAGAACACCAAAATAACTGAAGGAAAAGTAGGAGGTGCCTGCACTTACAAGAGGGGCAGGAAATAACGAGCACCAGAAGGGAAACTGAGGAAATGCATGCACTTGGGGATTCAGGAAGAAGGAAATCCTACATGACATACTGAAGGTCAGGTGGTTGGCAGCATTGGTTCAGGCCGTGGAAGCTGCCGGACCCACCAACTCAGTCACGGCTTTAGGAAGAACCAACCACTTGATGTGCCAGTGGCCGAAGCCCGCGGAGGGAGGAAGGGTGCCGACTTTTCTTTGCTTTTGTCATGGCTTCTGCCGCTCCTCCATCCGCAGCAGTGAAGGCTACGGAAAGCTGGGCCGCAAAGAGCAAAGGCCGCAAGGCGGGGCCTCCCTCAGGTGAGGGTGCCAGACAGGGCTGCTCACCTTTCCCCCGGGCCTGGCAGAGGCTTTCTTCTCCTTTTTTCTTTTTTGAGATAAAGACGTTCAAAAACAAATATCCAACACAGAGAAAGAGTCATTAAATAAGGAAAGAGTGAAAATCCAAGAATTACTTTCTTCTTCTCCTTCTCCTTCTTCTCTTTCTTCTCCTCCTTCTCCTCCTCCTTCTTCTTCTTCCTCTTCTTCCTCTTCTTCTCCTCTTCCTCTTCTCCTTTTTCCTTCTCTTCCTCTTCTTCTCCTTTTCCTCCTCTCCTTTCTCCATCTCTTCCTCTTCCTCCTCCTCCTCTCCTCCTCCTCCTTGTTCTCTTTCCCCAACTCCTCTCTTTGGTTTCTTTGCACATTTCATTATTTCTCTGGGGGCTTTAGGATGTCTTCTCCTTCTTTCTTTCTACTCCCCATACACCTTCCCAATGACTCCATCTGCTCAGTTTCAAATAACTTCCTCTTCGCCCACCTCTCTCTCTCCTGAGCTCACTGCATCCATGATCGACAGGCGGCTTCAGGGGCCTCAGCTCCTAATCTGCCCTTCTCCTCCTCCTTCCCTGCCAGGAAATGACTCTTCTGCAAGCAGTTGATCAACTACAAGTTTCTTTTTCTGTATGCGCTCCTTTCACTCTTGCAGTCATTCACCACCATCTTTGTCATCAGTATGCATTGGTTTGTCTTCACATGGTCTCCGCCCATGTCCTTTTCTCTGTGCTCATGGCCCCTACTGATCGAGTTAGCATTTCTCCTCGCTTGTGTTCTGTGATGGTCTCCAGATGGGTTCTCTGGCCTCCATTCAAATATATATATCACTCTAGCAGCCAGGGTGACCCCTAAAATAATAATCTGACAATGTCACTGCTAGGGTTAAAATAGGTCAATGTTCTCCCCAATGGTTTAGAGCAAATATATCCCTGAACATAGCTGCCTTCGTATTCTGTGCTTCTGATCAATTTTTTGTTAACCACCTCTCTCTCCCTGACTCCTCTCCGGGTATAGCTGTCTCTGTGTCCCCTGACCTTATGCACATGCTCCTTCTGCTTTACACCTCCGTGCACTCTTCAGGTCTTGAAGCGTGTGCCACATTTTCTGACAAGTCCACCAATTTCTTCAAGACAACGTTAAATGCCCCTTGTATGCTCTTCTGCATTCTTCCCCATCTTTTACTTTTGAACTTTTTTGCAATACTCTTGCTGAGGAAAGATGAGTAGAAGTTTGAGTCCAGCCCAAGCAACTTAGTGAAACCCTGTCTTAAAATCAAAGACAACAAAAAGTGCTCAAGATATAACTCTGTGCAAAAGCCCTAGGTTTGGTGCAGGGGAGGGGAGACTTTACTAGATTTGAAGAAAATCAGGATGTTTTTAAACAGTTGGTGATAATGTCTATAGCAAGACACTACAAATGAGTAACAAAAACCTTAACAAGATGGGGTTCTTCTTAGAAAAAATAGCGTGAATTTGTAGGAGACCTATTTACTATGTTGATATAGTTTCATTTTCTTTATCCTTACTTAGAAAGAAGAGCAAAGGAGAAAATGTTATGGAGCTTTGTAAGGCAAGGGGAGTGGAGATTAGGGTACCCTGGGATTCCAGGTGGTAAAAGAAATGGGAAGGATGGATCAGAACACTGGGATTGGACAAAGAAGGGGTGGACAGTGAGATTTACAAGCTGAGAGAATAAGATAGTAAAATCAAGAGGACAGACATGTAAGAAGGAATGGTAAGATAAGATCTGTCAGATGGAAGCAGAAAATGCATAGAAAGCAGAGGTTATGGCTAAAGTTTTTTTTTCTATTTTCAATACCAGAAAAGAAATGGCTCTTAAATTCTTGTAATAGAATTTTATGAGATGAACTAAAAAAGAAGCTATTTTATTTTGAAGTGAGAATGAATGTTTTTCTATATCAAAGATGTAACCTAATTTCTTGAACAAGTGTGACCTAATTGACAGTGTTTTTTACTTGATATTTTGTTTTGCCACTTTAATGGAATTTAGTGCTCCTCTTCTATGTATAATTTTATTTTCAATTATACCTGAGGCTAGGTCACACCGCTCATTCACCTGAAAAATTTCCATGCTTGTGGTTTCAGATGCTGGAGGAAAGACTGGATTGGAGGCTCCTTCATGGGGCGATCTGGGCTTTAGGTAGACGAGAAGCCTGGGATGGGGAGCAGGGAGCAGGGATGGGAAGACTCAGGAAAACCATCGAGGTGCAGTCTGTCCATGCTGATTTCCCACAGTGAATGCATTGATCATGTGTCGCAAACACATACTGGCAAAAAGGGGGAGAAACAGAAATGAATGTGTTTGATAATTTACTGTGTTTCCCACTAAAGCTCACTTCTGTACAGTTATAACTTCCTTGTATATTTTAGAGAGAGAAGTAGGAGCTGGCTAGAGCCTTCTTTCATGGCAAACATGAACACACTGTAAGTGTCTACACAGGTAAAATGTGTGTGCTTTCAGAGAAGAAGGAATGTGGATTACTCAGTCCATCTTTTGCAGCGTCTTGAACATGTCTGCAGTCAAGTCGAGCGCAGTTGCACTTAGTCACTTGTCGTGCTTTGCTTTCAAGTGTTTGCTTGAACAGCATCTGTGATGGTGGCAGTGACGTTAGACTCACTCGACCCTCCCTAGCTCTGGCACTAAAGCAGACTAAGGCAAGATTTTCAATTTCTGCTGACTTTTCATTTTTATTAGTCTGTGTTTGCAGTACGCAAGATCACATTCCTTGCGAGGAGCTGGTTCGTGTACAGAACACATATTAATTCTTCTCTCATCCCCCTTCCCCCTCCATCTCTTGATCACCTTCCCATTTGAGAAAGATCTGTCCCCCTACTTTTGATTATCTATCTTTTATTTTGCTTTTTATTTACATTTTGAAGCTCTTATATTGGAGAAACCATGTGATATTTAAGCTTGTGTGTCCAATTTATTGCACTTATCATTCTGATCTCAAGGTGCATCCTTTTTTCTACAAATGACTCAAGTTTCTCTTTTTATGGCAGTGTAGTACTCCATTGTGTGTAAATACCTTATTTTCTTTATCTGTTCATCTGTTGATGGACATACAGGATGCTTCCAAGATTTAGCTATTGTGAGCTGTGCTGCTGTAAACATGGGTGTGCGTGTATCTCCGGGATATGATGTCTTTAACTCTTTGGGAAAGATACATAGGGTAGCCAGGTCTAGTGCAATTTATAGATTGAGTAGTCTGAGCCATCTCCACACTGATTTCTACCCTGGTTATATTAATTTACACTCCTACCTGCAGTGGAGAAGGGCTAGTTTCTCCACAGCCTCACCAGACATTGTTATTTGACTTCTTGATGATGGCCATTCTTTCTGAGGTAAGATACATTCTCAGTATTGTTTTAGGTTTTGTTTCTTGAGTGCTCAGTCGTGTTAAGCATACCTTTAAGTACTTACTGACCATTTGTGCTTCTACAAAGTTAGCTATGAATTTCATTTGCCCATTTTTTGATTGGGTCGTCTGTCTCAGGGTCTAATTATTTTAGTTCTTTGTATATTCTAGATATTAGTCTCTGTCTGAGTAATAGCAGGCAAAAATATTTTCCAACCAAGTAGGTTATCTCTTCACTCTGTCAGTGGTTTATTTTCCTGTACAAAAGCTTTTAAATTTGATCTGATTTGATCTGTTGATTCTCAGGACTATTTCTCGGGCAGCCAATGTTCTGCTTGGAAAGCCCTTGCCAACTTTACACCTTTAAATTTTACCTGTTTTAATATTTATTTCTTTGGCCATTTTTGCTTTTGTTTAGTACGTGGTGAGAGATACCTGGCTAGATTAAATCTTCTGAATGTGGATGTCTAGTTTTCCCAGCACCACTTAGTATTAAGGAGGCTATTTTTCCTTCAGTGCTGTTTTTGACTCCTTTGTCAAAGATCAAATATTTGAATGTGCCTGGGATTGTTTCTGAATCCTTCATTCTGTTCCACTGTTTTTTGTGTCAGTGCCATGCTCTTTTTACCACAGTAGCTTTGAGATCTAACTTGAAGTCCGGAATTGTGATGCCTCCCCCTTTGCTTGTTTCCCACGACTGCTTTTGCTGTTGTCTGTCTCTTCTGGTTCCACATGAATTTTAGGGTCATCTTCTCCAGTTCTGTAAAAAGTCCTGGTGGAATGTTGATGGGAATTGCATTAAATCTGTATATCAATTTTAAAAATGTGGTCATTTTGGTTATACTGATTCTGCCTATCCAGGAACAAGGGATATATTTCCATTTTCTGTATACTATAGGTATAATATAATGAGATTAGTACAGGATCATGGCTTTTTTACAAGAACATCATAAGTATAATAATATAATGCATTTATTAACATGTTCACAAGGTTGTTTTACATGCTTTAAGTATGATATATCATATATACTGTTTTCATGAGAAGCCACTTTGAAGATATCAATATGTAATACAACCACCATTGTTAATTCCCTACCACTTTGTTTGTAACTCTGTATTGTCTGTATTGTGCTTGTGATATGTTGTAAAATGTTGTATGTCTGTTAATGTTTCCCTCCTTTTATATTTAAAATAAAAAAAAGAAATATCATATATAAGCTATTTTTCTTCCATGAACAATTTAAAGCAGACAAGATGAGTTGTACCTACATTGTAATAGCTCAATCTGGAATAAAAATAATTTGAAAATTAAATATCTAAGTTCTGGAAGAAAGACTTTGATCAAAGCTCACAAAATTTAGAGTTTGCCATTTTCAAGCCTGAACTGAATGTATACAAGTTTGTGCTGTAGCTCAGTGTATAACCTACTCAGAAGCACATCCACATGTGTCTGTAGGAGCCTAACTTCATGGATGTGGTCTTAATATGTTATTTACGATGGGAATCCCCACTTTGTCACATTCATTATTCTGAGGGTCAGGCCTCATGAAACAACCATGCATAGTGAACAGATCCACATGAACAAGTGAAATTTACAGAGAAAAGCAAGTTTTATAACAATGACTAAGATTAAAGAAATATTTCCTATGTCTTTAAAACTTCTGGTTGGTACTAGGTGCTTCTAGTTTTAAAATAATTTTAAAATTATTGTTCTTATTAAATTTAATAATTTTTAACTTAAAATATGAATAGGGAATACTTCATATGTTGTACATGACTGACAGAGTCTGTGTAACTTTCCTGAAAAGGAGTAAAATGGAGCCCTGCAAAATGTACTAAGTGCCCAGCCTCAGAGCAAATGTTAAAGGAACTCAGAAGCATAGATCATGTGATAATGATGATTATTCAGTTGTGAAGATCAGGACAGATATTAATTGACACTGTGTAGGATAAGCTCATATCAGGGTTCTCATCTCTTTCCTGGTCTCCTAACCACGGTGCTGACCTGCATGTGTGTGTGTGTGTGTGTGTGTTTTATTCATACTTTGATAAGACAATACCTGTGGGTGAAAAGGTAGATAGGTTACTGCAAGAATTTAAATATTTGCAATGTGCTAAATGCTTTCGGTGAGATAAACTTTTTCTTTCCCGAGCAAAGCCTGGAATCCATTGCTTTTTTTATGTAGTATGTGTGAGCCGTGGCTGTATCAGCCCAGTTATTTACAGAAGTATTTTTGAGATAGGGCTCTGAACATTTCCAGTGTGTATTTGATTTTCTTTCTGGGGAAGATGTTTATATCTTAGGGAAAGTGAGCTGGAAAGATAATCAGGCTGGAGATGGGAGCTGTGTGGTGGAGGCTCCTCCTGGCTGTTGGGTGGAGAAGAAGACAGAGTTGGTCAGGCGGAGATGGAGACTGGTCAGTAATTCCATGCAAAGATCGGGCTGCTAATGGTGGCACAGGAGAGGGCTTTGGGAGGTGACTGTGAATAGGCAGGTGCTGATAGAATATGGGCTACGAGAGAAAGAGGAGACTCCTGACCTGAGCCTCCAGTGGAGTATCATTCTGTTCACTGAGAGGGCAGCGTCAGGAAAGGTTCTTCCTTTTGCTTTCGATAGAGTTCAGCTTTCCCTTCCCACCCAGCCTGCTGATCAGAAGTTTAAGCAAAATTGTGTTATATCTGAAAGGAAGAATAACAATGGTGACAGTGATAAGTAACATTTGATGGCACTTAAAATTTAGGAAATGTTTCAATATCCAGTAGCGCATTTTCTACTGGTGGTCATCCAAAGGATTTCTGTACGTTCTGAAGAAAATGAGTCAATTTTTTGTAGCTGTTGCATGTTTTATAATATCCATTTGTATGCAAATGGATAAAATTCAGTTCATTTTATGAACTGAACTAAGGAAATAGAGTATATGTAATCTATCAAGAAGAGGTTAAGAGGAAGTGAAAATGGGCAATAGTGCATGGTATTGTTAAAGTGTGAATTAATATGTACACTCTGTTTGCCTCTCAGACCCCAGGTTTGTCAGTGCCCACCTCATCCCAGAGAGTGACAACCCAGAAGATGACAAAGTATACTTTTTCTTCCGTGAAAATGCAATAGATGGTGAACATTCTGGAAAAGCTACTCATGCTAGAATAGGTCAGATATGCAAGGTGAGGTAAAGAAAAAACTGAGGATGACACTGATGTCCAATCAGTTTCATTTCTTGTATTTTCCACCTGTATGAAAATACATTGAGAAATGCAGCTAACATGTGTTTAATCACGCGAAAATGTTTGAATGGGACCATGAGATGCAGAGGTTGCTTTGCAGTCACCCTTCCCAGGGGCAGAGTCAGGTCGGTGTGCAAAGCAAGACTGTCTCAGTCACAAGAGGCCATCTTGGTCTGGAAGGCTTGAGATACAAAATGTTTCTTTGGCTATAAAGATATAAAATACCTGCATAACCTGGCAGAGTATTGCTTTTGGTATTTTCAGATTAACCAGTTTCCTACAAATGGTGAGCTTGGAATGCATATTTGCCTTTGGAGTGTAAGAAAAATATTAATTTAAGTGAGAAAAACATTAAAGCCCATTTATGGCTTTCTGCACACATGTACACATACAAACACATGCACAGAAATGCATAGATTAGAAGTTCTGAGCTTTATCTTTCTGAGAATTCACTTTTTGAGTAGTAGGATATTGGGTTTAATATTATAGTATAATGTTAGATCTACAGGGTGAGAATCCTCAATAAATATTCATTGATTAGTTCATATTGTCAATCTGAAGCATGTTCAATAATTAGAAAATTAGGAAATTTAAAATGCCTGGAAACAAGGAAATAAAATGTGACTAGGTGAACCTCTTTTCTATAAAAAGAAGATTATTTTAAACATTTTACTTAAGAGGTTTAAACCTCTTTTTTTTTTTTTTTTTTTTTGGTTTTTCTCCGGTACCGGGAAGCGAACTCACAACCTTGCCCTTGCCAGGCAGGCGCTTTGCTGCTGAGCTAAATCCCCAGCCCCTAAACCTCTTTATAGTATAGAAAATCATATAAACAAAATATAAACTAGTGTTCTATTTTGAAGGAACCTACGTGTTCCTTCAACATATGCACATAAATATTATTTTAAAAGACTGCAGTTGCTAGTAAATATGTATCTTTCAGTGTAATTTATTGCTGCAGTTATGTTAAAATTCAGTTGTATTTGCAGCAAGGAAACATTTTCAACATATTTTCTCTGGAATGAGTTTCCTTTAGTAAGGTTTGTGCAAATATTTCCTCAGTGTGTTATTTACAAAGTATAAACTGCTTCAACACTCCGAGTTTGCAAGTATTTGATGCTAACATGTTTATTGGGAGGCCTAATTTTTGGTGTATGCTATAAGGCCTGCATTTATCATCCATTCAGTAAACAGTGACTGTTCGCCTACTGTGTACAATAACTAATTGGAACCCTACCTGCACAACTGAGTAAGATTTCAAAACTACACTGCCAGCATGAGAAAAACGAAAACAAACTCCACAGCAGAAACTACTCATTGCAGTGGCAACAGAATGTAGAAAAGCAATGTGACTTTTATAAAAATTTTTAAATTGGAAATTTTAAAAAAGTATAAATTTATCATCTACCACATAACGTTTTGATATGCATGTGCAGGGTAAGTTGAACAAACTAACATATGCGTATCTCCCAGGATTCCATGTGGTGAGGTCACTTAAAATTCTTCTTTGAGATTTTATGAGGTATAATACATCATTATTAACTATACGCAGCACATTGCACTTTAGATCTCTCAAACTTATTCTTGCTGTCTAACGGAAATCTTGAATTCATTCACCAACATCATCCAAAGCCTCCCCTCCCCCGCCCCTGGAAGCTACCTTCTATGTGGCTTCCATGAGCACAACTTTTTTAGATTCCTTATTTAAATGAGCTCATGTGGCGTTTCTCTTTCTGTGCTTGGTTTATTTTACATGCTAAGACCTCAAAGTTTATCAGCTTTTTGACAAATAGCAGGTATTTTCTTTTCAAGGCTGAAATCTTCCCTTGTATATATGTACCACAGTCTTAAATTCCATTCATCTATTGATGGACATAAAATTGCTTTTTAAGGTTAAGAGACATTCATTACGAGTAATTCCTTGAATATAATTTGAGTCAATGACTTGACCTACAGGGTAAAATAGCGACAGCTACTTGCGTATATCATTTAGAATGATTATGATCACGTTGAAAAGTGGAGAATTGGGAGACTCCCACGCTTGCAAATACAGATTCCTCCTTTTGGAAAAAATGGAAAAATAAAGACTTGTATTTGTCTTTGTCTCAAGATACAAGGAAAGTTGTACTTGAAATTGCCGTTTGCAAGCACCATGTCCCACCTGGCTTCTCCTTTTCAGAACGACTTCGGCGGGCACCGAAGCCTGGTGAATAAGTGGACCACGTTCCTGAAAGCCCGGCTCGTCTGCTCCGTGCCGGGGCCCAACGGCATCGACACCCACTTTGATGAGCTCCGTAAGTAGCTGCCGCTTTTGTACAAAGAACGTTTGTCAAGACTTTGTCAAGACCCTGAAAACATGCAACTTCCCAATTTTGTTTTCAAACAGAGGATGTATTCCTGATGAACTCCAAAGATCCTAAAAATCCAGTTGTCTACGGAGTGTTTACCACCTCCAGGTAAATAACTTTTCTTACCATTTTGTCACAGAAACTGCTCCTTTCATCTTTGAGCTTTTGTATATCCTAAGGGGACTGAAATAGGGAGAGACATGGGGAGTGAATTTTTAAAATACATTTTAGCAAAGGCTGTGCGCATTGTAAATATAATGGTGAAGTGACTGGAAAAGCTTGTGTCGTCTCCTAGGTACAGCTTTGATTTAAACATTCAAATGAAACGTAAGGGAAATAGGAGCACTGGCAAGAGTTTATAGAGGTGTAAACGAAGAGCGAAGAAGCTTAATTCAGAACAGATATGTATATAATTCAGAATACGTTTACAACTTGTAACGACAGCCGTCCTCCACCCCCCACTGCCCTAACCCCGTTCATAACTCCGTGAGTGAGGTACAAGAAAAGCCCAGGTCCTCTCTGGTACCTTCAGTTCCACTGAGATGGAAGTCGTCTCGCGGACCCATTGGCTGGCGTGAGACCCTAAGGAGAAAGCACAGCCTGGCAGGGGGAAGCGGCCACAGACCCTCCTCGTGCTCCGTTACTCACCAAGAGCTCACCAAGAGCTCTGATGGGCAGCGATCTCACTAGTAAATAAGCAGAGTGTGGAATAATGGAAAGGGGGTGGATGACACAAGCTTTACCTTACCAAACGCGTTCTGCCCAGTGAGTGTGAGCTTTCTCCTCTCCTGTCACGAAAGCACAAAGTTGTATCAGTTCTTGTTGAGGTTAAACTGAACCAGAGCCACGTGCACAGTCACAGCGGAAGCATCGCGCCCCACGAAGCCGGCCTACCTGACGTAGACCATTCGGAGAGTATGCAGGAGTCCGCTTCCAGGCACACGAGGCTTTCGTTTGACCCGCTTTCCATGTGGTTTCCAACAAGGGGAGCTCAGCTCGAAGTGTTCCATATTGTACACAGCACAGCTCTTTAATATCTTCATCCAGATACATTCCCCAGCCTTAGACATGTAAGCAAAATAAAATGCAAATTTTTCAAAGCTTTGTGACAAATTTCCAGTTTATTCCTATTACCTGACTTTCATTACCAAAATAATATGAATAATTGCTACAACTCTCCACTTTGGCTGGAGTGAACTAGCTATCAACTGAAAACTATCTGCAGTGTTGGAAAGAGATGAAATTAAATACCTTCGCAAATATCAAACTGTTACTTGATGTAATACTTTGGTGGTTTGGGAGATAAAAATAATGTAATGTGGCACATCATTTGCCAGGGACAAATCATTTTCTGCACAAACTTCAGTGTATAAATTAATTCTTAAACATGCTTGCTTGTTTAAAATGTTGTTTGAGGCTTACGCACAGTATATATTTTTACTTCTATTTGGTGTTAAAATTGAATTCTCATTTAAAGAAGATTTTCTACATGTTTTTTCTATCAAAATTTAATAGAATTTTGATATGAATGTATATATTAAGTGAATGCTAAAGATAGTTTTATCATACTTTCCCTTGTTGAGACATCATAATTTATTCTCTTGTGCACCATTAAAATATAAACACATGACTAACATAATCCCAATATTATTTGAGATTGCTAAGAATTTATATTCAAGTTTCCTTTTACTATTTGTTTTTGCAATGTTGGGGATGGAATTTAGGGCCTTGCACATGTTAGGGAAGAGCCCTACCACTGAGCTACAGCCCCAGCCTTGTGTGCAAGTTTTGCAGCTTAATTTCTGATATGTAAAAGCTCAGTCTCAGCGGTTTTCCTGCAGTGCTATAAAGACAAATGTCATCTTCTGCTCTCTCTGTTTTCAGTAACATCTTCAAGGGGTCAGCCGTGTGCATGTACAGCATGAGCGACGTGAGGAGAGTGTTCCTGGGTCCCTACGCACACAGGGACGGTCCCAATTACCAGTGGGTGCCCTACCAGGGCAGGGTCCCCTACCCACGACCAGGAACTGTAAGTGCTTCGATGCTAGCATAGGAGTGACTGTATTTCTGCCAAAGGTGACAAAGAGAAGAAAAGAGTGTATCTACAAATGAACGTGAAATACACATAGTGTAGAACAAAGTTCCTAAGACTATAAATGCAAGCAAGACTTAGATTTTCCGTGCAGGCATGGAGTTGCACATTAAAAATTACTGCTTACCATTCAGCGCCCATGCTCTTGAGAAACCAAAACTGAACAGGCAGCCTCATCTCTTTTCCCTCCCAGTGGGATGCAGGGGAAACGGCCTCATGCAGGCCTGAAGCATATAGGCTCCGGCCTGGCTTGGTCTCTCATTTAGGGAAGGTTTGGCATTACACTTCACATTGGAGAAAAAAATTACAGAAAAACCAACATTGTCATCCCATGGGCCTAGCATAAACGTCTGAATGTGGGTGAAGAAGACAATCTGAAGAAACATGTGTCAGAAGAGAGCAGGGCCTGGATACCCTAATATACACTGTCTAGCCTAACAGCCAAGCTGTGTCCCTCACATGGACCCTGCAGCAAATCTGGGCAAAGTTAGAAAAACTCAGCATTAAACTAGCTCAGAATCACTACCTTAACCTAAGGGGCAAATGCAAATAAAGACATTAATATGACATCGATGTGATGCCAGGACAGTTGGAGACCACGGCACCCCCGCAGCAGTGTTTTCTGTAAGGACCTCCAGGAGAGGGTGTTAGAAAAGGGGGCTGACCAGAAGTGCAGCTGTTACTCTGATTCACTTTAGGACTTTTATATTTTGATGAATTCAAGTAAACTGTGTTTTAAATTATTATATTAGGTGTAGAACTTTTATTATTATTATTATTTTACCTATATTGCTTCATTTGCTGATGAGAAAATCGATGATTTTGCATTTCACATATAATATTTCACATGGATGAACCTAGTAGCAAACCTTAAGGTAAATCTCAGAATAATAAATAACTGAGAGGACTGTATATTGAGTATAACAAGTCAAAGAGGCTCTATAAAGCACAAGCTATTTACTTCCTACCTTCATGATAAACTGCTTTTACTTTGTGTCTAGATAGCCTTTTCTTCCTATGGCTAATTCATCCACATGTGCTTGCCACACAAATCCACTCTTTCTAGATCTACGTCAACAAACATGATGGGACATCTCCTAAGTGCTAGACATTTCCAACCACAAAGATGAATTCAGTTTTTAATCTGAATATCTGTACAACATATTTAGAATTATAATGGCAATTAGGACAGCTATGGAAAATATTGCACTCCAGGTTCTGTTCTAAGTGATAGTTTATATATATAGATACAGGTACAGATACACATGTAAACAGACATGTACTAAGACCTGGATCTTAGTAATCCACCGTTCTTCCCATTTCACAGAGGACTCTGAGATGGCAGGATGGGAAGGCAGGCAGTGCAGTTCTCACCTGCTCTTCCTAGGTGGTTGTTACAACATGAGAAACTAGGTCAGCAGGCAACATTCTGATAGCAGTAAGCAGGAGTAGCAGTACTGCCTAATCTAAAACCTGGGGATGGCCTGGAGCTCCATGCACAAAATTCTGTTGGATGAGCTCATAAATCCTGACAAGTGGGGACAGGAATCAAGCTCAGTGGCACAGCACCTGCCTGGCAAGTGCGAGGTCCTGAGTTTGATTCCTGGTACCCAAAAAGCAAAAACAAATCACAAAAGGTACTGGCTAAGAAGTGTCATTCCATCAGTGGTACTGGGGGAAGGACATACTAAATGACCTTCAAACATCATGTCAGTAGCACTACAAGTTTCTAAGGAAAGGCTTATAAGTTTTATTAGATACAAAATAAAAAGATAAGGCAAACGAATAAAATACATTTTTAAAAATCCTACAATCAAAAAATCGCTTAGTTTAATTTTGAATCACACATCGCTAAACTCTTGATATTTTTTCATATTAGTAAAGCAGCACAAAATTTCTGAAGACATATTTTCTTGTATTTTTCCAGCCTTTATGTAGGAATTTAATATTTCCATAATATTAATTTAATAATTATATAATTTATTTTAAAAATCATGAAGTAAATTCTTAGAACCTTTGTTCTGGTACTGTATTAATGTATATCTATGTGCATAAGTATATATGTATATATTTATGTAGCCTCAATTCAAGGCAGATCTATTTCATTACTCATAAGTTATTAATGATTTTTCAGCATAGTGCCAAAGACAATTGATTTCTCATTCTAAGTTTCTTGCAAGATCAGAACCATCTCTTAATTATATTTCATCTATCAAGCTCTTATATTAAATGGCAGAAATTACTTAAACCTAAGACAAAAAGTACGAGATTGGGGATACTATATTCCATGAATGCTTCTACATAATTAAAGACAGTAAAATGACAGGAATATTTTAATTTTTCTCATTTCTGTTTTATTATCTCTACCTGGAGTGGTTTTATCCAGATGTGGCATTAGGCCAGTGAACACAAGTGAACCCTTCTGGGCTTTGAAGGCCACTCTCCTTCTGACGGTCATGATGTCCATTCTGACCGATCAGTTTCTGTGCTGTGAAGATTGCTGAACATTTGGAATAATACCTCCCCTTATTCCTAGCATTATTTGCTTATTGAACATTGATGTTACTTTCTCAGTTATGTTCTAAACGAGTCAGTGAAGAATCATCTAGATCGGCTTTTAGTTTGGAAAGAACATTTACATTTTAACTTGAAGAGATCATAAAGAAAAGTGAATGTATTCAAAATTCTTCTGTCTTCTCTGTAATCTCATGATTAAGTGCACTGGGTGATAGCAAGCTCCACTCCCCACGTCAGATCTGCTGCAAGCGCACCTCTGAGGAGTCAGACTTCTGCACGCTGAACATAGCAGAGCCACTTCCCGTTTCTGATAAGAAATGATACCATAAGGAAGCCCCATTGAGAGAAAGACACATTTAGAAAAACTATGCTACTGAATATACCTAGTAACTTAAGTAGAGAGTCACTAATAATAACTATAATTTGAGTAGTTTATCAGTACAAAGTCACTTTAAACATAATGACAGGTCTGATGCCTAGATACAGAGCCATGCCTTATCATATAATTTACAGTCCTCTTTATTAGACCTTCATGAAAAGATCCTCTGTTCTCTCCTGACAGTGTCCCAGTAAAACATTTGGCGGGTTCGACTCCACGAAGGACCTTCCGGATGACGTCATAACCTTCGCCCGTAGCCATCCGGCCATGTACAACCCGGTGTTTCCCATGAACAACCGCCCGATAATGATCAAAACAGACGTGAATTATCAGTTCACACAGATTGTGGTCGACCGAGTGGATGCAGAGGATGGACAATACGATGTCATGTTTATTGGAACAGGTATGTTTTTAAAGTTAGTTTAAACACATTTTCATGCAAAACATTTTTTATTCGGTTAAGTATGCTAACAACAAGTCAGGTTTTATACTCACTTTCAAAACGTAGTTCACCTCTAGAACATTACTAAAAACTTTTTTGAATAATCTGTCATTACAAATGTGTTATCTTTTTAGACAAATTGAAGGATATTATTTTAAAATAAATTTCTTCTTCAGTGAAACACTGGTAAATGTAATCCAATAATGCTAATAATTATGTAAACAATAAATGTTCCTATTCGAATCATAACTCTTTCTTGGCCAGTGGACTTTTAGAACAAAGATGTGTTGCTCAAACTGTTTGACATTCACAGGATATTCAATAGTGGCTTCAGAATATATCAATACAAAATTATCTGCCCTTCAAAATTGTAGTATGATGAAAAGATTTCAACAAAGAAATGATAACATCAAAATTCTTTCATTGTTTCCGATATACACTGAGCAAAAAAAGACTTCATCAGAAAAATGATGAAACTGATTTAACCAATCATCAGATACTTTTCTATGGAAATTTCAATATTTTTTTACTAATTTCATGATCAAAAACAAATTTTTGGAGGTCCAGTTTCAGAATTAATTCCATCATCATGATTATGACATGTTACTTTATTTTCCCCTACTTTTTTAAGTAGTACCACGGTTTGTGGAAGTACCAATTACAAATCTGAAGCCTGCTACTTAGGGTCAGATTCCATGGTAATAAATTCCTGGTCTCCATTAACGCTGTTAACTGACATAAATCACTGGGAACCAGAGTGAGTGCTCACTGAAACCTTGTATAATAACATTTATTTTCCCTCGGTGAGAAGCAGAAAAAAATTACATTAACTACAGGAGAACCATAAGTGGGCAGTCTGTGTGTTAAAGGCTTAAGTTTTTATAATGAAATTGTGTAACACTTCGGCTCTTCTGTGTAGCAGTGTCAGGTTCTGGGCAATACATTAAAATCTACTTTTATGGGTAAGAAATTTTCTCTATCAAATAAAAGGCTCCAATGAAGTTCAGGTTCCCATAAAAGTCAATGAATTGTGAGCACCAACTTCAGGTTATAAATATCTTTAGAAAATATAAAATAGAACCAGTTCCCTTCAGCAGATATTAGTGTATGTTTTTGTGGCAGGTTATTGTCGAACTCTCTGCAGGGAATCTCAGCTTATTCAACAACACTGCACTTGCCTTTGTCTTCACCTCTGCCTTCAACTTGTGGCCAATCAGCTCACTCACTGTCAGAGCAACAAAGCTTGCTTCCGGGTATTTGACCAAAGAAACCCAATCATGAGCTTTTAATCCCTCTTGGACACAAATTGTCCTGAAAGGCACCAGTTTCATGAGAATGTCGAATGTCTGATGATGTGCGTTGCTCTAGGTCAGTACAGACCAGGGTCATCTGTCAGCAGAGTAAATTGATTACAGTAATTTTATCTTTTAACTAAGTTGCCCATCATAGTACATTGATCCTAGTTGAGTAACCTGATTCAATTTGTGTGAAATTGTTTGAAATACTACTCTGTAAAACTTGATCTAGAACGCAGATAAAGTTGTATTTGGGTACTGGAGACCCGATGAAAGGCCTGGCTAGATTAACCTAATTTCCCTTTAATCTTCAGTGTTATGGGCAGTCTGTGGTTCTGTAAACATAGAGGGATCCTCTTAAAAGAGGACTTTTCTTTCTAACTTTACAAGGGATAAACTAGCAGCCTTCTTGATGGTGTACAGCACAGTGTGTGGGTCCCTTGGAAATAGTTATCCGTAGTATGAATGCACTGACTTGTTTTTTCGGGCGTCACTTGTTCCTTACTGGCAAGAATGTCTTCACAAGTAGTCCGTTAAAGCTGGTCACAATGAACTACTTCGAGCTAAAAAGAATAGATCAAGTTTAGTCAAAACTGAAATACTGAAGGGTAAAACCGTTCTTCATACTCGGAATATTAGTGGATCAATATCATTTTCAGCCAACTTTGGGAAAACAGATGGCTCCTGAAAAGTAGAAAAAAGTTGAATTATCAACAAAATATATTCACCTTGCTTATAATTTGTGCTTCTGAATTTTAAATTCTTTAATGCTTTACAATTAATTAACTAAAGTGTGAATTGAGAAATTACTATAATAACTGGCTGTAGGTGTTTATTTGAGGACTCTCAGCATTGTCGTTCATCTCTTCTTGTGCCTGGAGCCTTTTGGGTGACCGCAGCAGCCGGACCCTGAGGCCACCGCCTTGCCCGGTGTCCGCGTTCCTTGCATTTCTGTCACTGCTCCGCTTCACAGCAGAAGCGGACAAAGCTGCAGTTCAGCTGGTGTTATTCCTAGTTGCTGGTTTTCTTTTTCTGAGACACCGATGATTAATGGGATTTTTAAAAATACATAGAACATCATGCAACCTGGCCAGTTTCTGTAGTGGTTCTTGCATTTTTTAAATTATACAGTTTCAGTTAGAACCTTCATCGAATTTTAATATATTTCAAAATTTTCACTTTTTTTGTATTCCAAGGCAATCATTCTCCAGTTTGTGAATTGCAGGAGATGCCCTTGAATGTGTACAGTTTATTAATATTTAGGCAAAAAAACAAAATAGTTAGAAGGAAGACCAAGGTCAAAATGTTCTTTTTTGAACAAATCCCAATTCCCTCCACTAATACTGAACGCTAATCAGGTCTACTTAAATGGTGATGGTCTCGCATTCTTGCTTTTAAAGATGTCGGGACCGTTCTTAAAGTCGTGTCAATTCCTAAGGAGACCTGGCATGATTTAGAAGAAGTCCTGCTGGAAGAGATGACAGTTTTTCGGGTGAGTGCTGCTTCATTTCAAGTGTCAGCAGGTTCGGTTAGAGGCGCCCCCGGGGGAGCCCCGCGGACTTGGTACGGACGCGCAGTCTGGCATGCCCTTCTAATTAGCTTGTCAATGCGAAAGCCAGACACTAGTCAAAATAAACCTTGAAACTTCCAATGCTGGTGAAGTCTAAAGAGGTAAGGAAATATATGCCTGGCTCGCATTTTGTTTTCTCAATGATAAAATACAAGATTTATATTTTATATTGTTTATATAAATCACCTCAGTGCACAGCCTCCTCCCCCACCCTCCCGTCCTGTCTCTTCTGCACTTTCTGCCAGGGCTGGGAGAGCGTGTGACCTCCCGCAGGCACAAGGGCGGGCATGCTCAGCAGGGCAGAACAGTGAAGCCGCTGCAAACATTTTTTAGCATATTCATGAATTTTTATTGTATTTTCTTAGGGAAAGCATTTGTTAGCAACATCTGAGGTTTTCACATCACTAGGAGCAAATTTGTTTTGGATGCCTACTCTACACACTTAAGAAACGTAAGAGGCACGTCCTTTCTTGCCGAGCTCCTGATAACTGCACAGGTTTGGACCGTGTTAGTGGCCGCTGGGGTTGAAGGGCAGGACGCGGGCGAAAGAAGACTGAGAACTGCACGGTGTCGCCCCCTGTGACGCCTGCTGCTCCTGTGGGAAGCCCACTGAGGGTGCACCTTGAACTGCAGCACATTTTGACATGATTTACCGATCAGACATGACTGGGAAGCAGATTCCTATATGAGATATATTTTACCATTTTGACAAAAGAATGGCGTAAATACATTTTGAGACACATATAACTGCTAGGTATTTTTAATTGAAAGAAACGGGTGGACAGAAAATGGGAAGATATTGGATGTAGTCTCACAGCCCCAAATGATCTTCTGTAGTCTCTGGTGGCTCAGAGAGTTTATCTATAAAATGTAAGGCTGGACTAAAGTCCTCAGTTGATTTGATGCTTAATGGTGAACAAAGTAGCTCCAAGACTTCTCCTACACTCGCATTTCTGTGCCCGACAGCCGCTATTCACTACTCAGTGTCTTAGGGAGAGAAAAAGGAAGAAAAATGCGGCAAGTACCCAATAAGCATTTACTCCATTAAATTATGATCACTTTTGAAACATGTACCTGTGTGTTGGGACACAAATGTTTAGCATTAAGAAACTAAGAAAGTTCTAGAAGAGAGTTTAGGCTCCTCAGTTACAGCTCTGTGACAGCTCTGTTAGGAACACTTACCCCTCAAGTGTCCCCAGCACTAGAGAGTGACAAGAAAACCTCTGTCCCTGGGAGACCCAAGAATTGGAGACACTGTACTTAGACCACTAATGATGATGGCAGGCACTGTGATCAAAATATTATTGCTAAATTATTTTATTGTTTTCATTTACCTACAGTAAAATTTCCAGTTGGCATTTCTACTAATCCATGGGTTATGTTTTCAAAGTAATAAAAGCATCATAATTCTGATTTTAAAGTCAAGTGCTTTGGCCTTTTGTCAGTATTGGGTATAGAGTGTTGGTTAATCTTCACCATGTATTGCGTCCCATAAGTTACCTCAATGAACAAATACATTGATACGTTAGCCTATAAGTGTTAAAAAAGACAATTACCCAAATGGACTATTATCTACAATAGAGTTGGCAAACAAATTATGGGCATTGAGGGATGGATTTACAAATTGTTATCTTATGTTCCTTATTAGATCTGCAGAGTCTAAAATACCCTTTCAGTCAACATTCATTAAATGAATGAGTGAAGTACTATTGATGCAAAAATGAAGTATGAGAAATGCAAGTGTTTAAAACCCTTCCTCATGGAGACTGCACTTACAATGAGTTTGCAGAGCACAGGAAGAGGAAGTAGACACAGCAGCAAGTTATCCTTTTGATCTGGCCCCATACTATTTCAATCAACTATATATATTCAGACATTCGTGTTGCCTCCATCATTGCAAATGCAGTTACAGGAGACACTAAAACAGGCTATGTTAGGGATGTGCTATTTCCTGTCTCTGCTTGCATTAGTCATGGTTCTTTTGCATAATTCCTTTCAGTTGTCATACGTTCTTAAAATGGGGCCCATTTATTAATTCATTGGCAAATAAATATACATCCAAGTCTACCAGAGTCCTGGCCCCATCCCGAGTCCTGGTGGCACAGAGATGAATGCTGTAAACATGGGCCTGAACTCGTGAGGGTTACGAGCTGGTATCTGCTGGACCTCACAGTTTCAAGGACTGACTTTGGTCTAAAATATTTCTGTACAATTAATTTTCTTGAATTATCTGAAATCACGTCATGACCTTTAATTTGGGTGTTCTTCTCTACCATCTAATTTCTTTCTTTTACTAATGTTCTTTGGTGTATTAATAGAAATTTCTATTTAAAACAATTTTAATTTAATCTGGATTACTAAGGTAACCTTTAACAAAATCGTGAGATACTGAAACCCAATCATTTTGCGAGGTATTTAATATTTATTTCCTTGGTTAACCTTCTACGTACTTTTACAAGTACACAATCGACTTACACCTGTGATGACCATTAGATGACACTTGTGTGGCATTTAAATTATCTTCAAAAAGTTCTCCATCAGTCTGTACCAGTTGTGCATAAACAACATTGTGCTGCTATGGAATGACTGGTTAGCAGTCTCCAACTTTATAAAACGAAGTTCTTTGCACCCAGGAGCACATCTCCTTCTACTGCAGCCAACCTTGCTTCCTCCATATTCTCTGCTGTGCATGTTGTCATTATTATTTCTTTGTCACTCAAATAGACAAAACATATTTGGGCAGAGTTTAGAGAAATATTTACTTTTGACATTCTCTTCTATCAGCCAAAGTTGATACATATATTGTGGTCTAGCAATTGGAATATTTCACTGTCAAACTTTGTTTAATTTATGCCGTGAGGGAGAAAAAAAACAACACATTAAAGTGATAGCCATATACAGTGAAATGGCAAGAAGGACAGGGAAACGTCACAGAGTCTGTTTCGGCAGAGCCAATATCATTCCATCTAAAGTAAAATAAAATAAGGTAAAATGAAAGGTCAGCCTGAGCAGTGTCATAGTTTGACAAGATAAATAGACAAGGTACAGAAGCAGGGTCATGTTTGTGCCCGATATTCTTGGGTTTAACCATACACACATGCACACACATGTACACTTACACATACATGTGCACACACTTATCCTAAACAACCAGCAAATTTCTCCACGTTATTATCTCCAAGAGGCCACATCCCTGCCTGGCTGAATAACCCAGCCTCATGTAAGTTCCTGGATACAGTCTAGGGTCTCTGTGCCCATTGCTGTTTTGAGGTTGGTTCTAGAAAACCACCCCAGTTAATCACAGAATATTCTGTTGATTTCGGTTTATGTCCAAGTTATTTTTATTCCAGGTGAAATCAAATCCTAATTATAGTCATGCAAGAAAAATACTTGTTGGTAATAAAAAATTTCCATTATACATTTTGGTCCTTATTTATACTTTTGGTTTCTCACACTAGAGAAGCCACATGATATTTACATATATGTATTAGATTTATTTCACTTAAGAGTATGGTCTCAAGATGCATCCATTTAGCTAGAAATGTCTCAAATTTATCATTCTTTATGGCTGACTAGTACTGTCTTGTATAAAAAAATCCCGTATCTTCTTTATCCATTCATTTGTTGATGGGCATTTGGGTTGTTACCAAGATTTAGCTATTACAAACTGTGCTGCTATAAACATGAGTTTGCATGTATCACTGTGGTATGATACTATTAATTCTGTCAGGAAGATACCCAGAAGGAGAATAGCTGGGTCAAATGGGACCTTTAGTCCTAGCTTTTTTAGGATCTCCACACTGATTTCTACAGTGGTTGCACCAGTCTACACTCCCACCAACAGTGGCGAAGGGTTCCCTTTTCTCCACAGCTCTGTCAGCATTTGTTATTGGTTGATTTCTTGATGATAGCCATTATTTTGGGAGTGGGATAAAATCTCAGCATTGTTTTAATTTGCATCTCTCGGTTGATCAGTGATGTTAAGCATTTTTTCATATATTTATTTGCCATTTGTACTTCTTCATCTGGGAAGTGTCTATTCATTTTAGGCACCCATTTTTAGACTGGGTCTTTAAATTTGGGAGTCTGACTGTTTTTAGTTCTTCATATATTCCACATATTAGTCCTTTTTCTGAGGAAAGGCTAGCAAACTTTTTTCCTACTCTGTGGGTTGCCTCTTTACTCTTGGTGATTTCTTTTGCTGTGCAAATGCTTTTAAATGAGATTCCACTTGTTGATGCTTTCTGATATTTCCTGAGTAATCCGGGAAAAATTTTTACCTACACTGGTGTCTTCAGTGGTTCTACCTACTGTGAAATATATAGAAAATGTTCACATGAGAAGGGGAACTAGGGAGAGGGGAATGGGAGAGGAAGGAAGGGAAAAGAAAAGGAAAAAAAAAGGAAAAAGGAAAAGAAAAATAAGAAGTAAAGTGCTTATAAATGAGGGAAGAAGGGCTGAAGGGAGGTGAAAGACAGAAAAAAAAGGAGAATCAAGATATATCACGTACAGGTACAAATTCCCTGTGATGAATGTGATCATTATCTATATATAAAATTACCAATAAAGTTAATTATTTAAACATTTTCCATTAGAAAGTTGTTATTAATAGATAATAAGGCACAAAATAAAATTGGCCCTGGTACAGGACTCAAGAAGTGACTACTTTGCCATTAAATATTCGAAGTGCTGTTAAAGTAATGCGACCTGCTAGACTCTAAATGAGATTCACAGCCATAAATATGAACTTCTGTGGCATTCACTGTGAGATTTGAAGAAGCTGGTTAAAGTCCACAGAGCCTCAGTGTCCTCCGATTGGACACTACGATCCCGAACACTCTCTCAGGGGTTCTCTAGGAGTTAGGATTACTAGTAAGTGATAACCATGGCTATCTAGTTATACACATGAAAATCTGGTTTACAATGCTCAAAATCTCTGTATCTGTATGTCATGTTTCAAATACTTAGAAGATGCAGAAAGCACGACATACACTGGGTTTTGCTTCAGGCAGTGTGGGAGTTTCTCTCCCCCTCCCGCCCGGGCAGGTTCTGGTTCTGAGATAGCCCCCACCTGTCTCCGTGTGGACCATCTAGGACCAACGCCCTTATTTATAGGCCTGTCGACAGTGAGGATCGAGAATCACAGGCAATGGTGGGCACATCAGTAACGCACGCATCTCAAGCCCAATCTATGCGATATTCTATGAGCAGCTGAGCAAACAAGTGAGAGAGTTTAATTTCCACTCAGATGTGAAGCACAAGTGCTGCTGTCCAAAGCCTCTCCTGTTAAAGCCTTCTCAGGGAGCATCCGCAGACTCCCATCCAGCGAGCTGCAGTGGAAGCGCCTGGGATCAGCAGGTTGAGCTGCTTTGCAAGTGCAAAAGCAGAAGTTTAATAAGGACTGGATTAAAATATCTGGAAAAGTATGTTAAATTAGAGTCATTGAAGATCTTGAAAAGAGGCTAAGTTTTTAATTTCATTTTTACATGAGCACCCATTGAATTTGCAATTGAAATGAGTTTCATAAAAAATGCTTATGAAGCTACATCTGTTTTAATTGGAAGTCATATTCACCACCAGTGATTTCTCTGAAAAAAATATAGCTTATTTAAGTGGATGGTGTCTTAATATATTGTCTATTAAAATTCAACTATAGGCAGTGGATGAGCATACTATTTCAGAGTGTAACTACTTTTCTGGTCTAAATTATAAATAAGTTGGTATTAATTCTAGGACCTTAATTTAAGAATGTTGAAATCATAATATGATACCATGGAGTCTGGTGCATGTTAGGGTTTTTTTCATGTTTTATAATTTGTATATGAAATATTTTATTTGCATTTGCCTTATCCATGTTTTTGTGTTGGCAAGGAACATAAAGTAAATGAATATTAATCAGTTTCATTTTTATAAAGAACTTAGACATAGCTAATTTTCACTTCAATTACACTAGTATAAATTTCCTCTGAGAAGTGTTTTCCTTGCACCTTGATTGTAAAATTTTGTGAAAATCTGCACGAAGGCAGCTGCTTGTATAATCCCATAACTATTTTTCATGTGACCTTTTGCAATGGAAGAAATTACCATGGAAGGTTTCCCAAAGCTTCTAAATTTTTCTTTGGTAAATTTATTCCAGTATTATACAAGCCTGAATCTTATTTTCAGCTTTGTATTTCAAAGCTGAGTATTTGTGATTAATTATCCCCTTTAATTTCTGATTCAATGATGCTACTAGCTGCTAAAGATCATATCCCAATAGAGATAAAATTTGGTGACATTACTCTCATGATAGTTGTCTTTATAATTGATAATACCTATGAAAAGTTGTTCATTTAATAATTAGGATCATTCATTTAAACTGGAAAAATGGAAAGCAAGTGGAAATCTCTAAATTATTGCACTAACTGGTACATATTCTACATCATCTGTCTCATTTTTTTCACAAGCAAGTTATGTTAAATTTGCTAAGAAAATCCTATTCTCAGGTCAGCTATTTAGGGTTCAGATAGAGACTTGGGTTTCTGGCACCAAGAGCCAGTAGTTAGCCATGCAGGAGAGGGTGAGCCAGGGAAGAAGACAGCAAAGCCAAGAAAGATTGGGAAAGTGCGGTGAGTGGGACACAGATGTGCTAAGAATGGCCGAGGGTGAGAAACCCCGAGGGAGGCTCTCGGATGGTCGGTGAAGAATTCCAAGGCACAGTGGGCTAGAACAGAGGAGGCAGTCAAGAAGTATTGAACTGCATCACCTAAAATACAGACCAATAATAACAGTTCAGCCAGAAAAGCATGCCCTCAGAGGGCCAGACTTCATCAGTGAAATCTTCTCCAAGGACAGCAGATCCCCTCGCAGGACGGATTGACTCAGGGGTCATATCAGGTGAGGGAGATGCAAGCAGTGACCACAGAGTGTGCAGACCACTGGTAGGGAAGCCAGCTAAGTGGGAGCCCAAGGGAAGATGCTGTAGGAGACTGCTGCCTCTACCTTGGGTAGAGATAAAGCGGAAGGGATAGAGTGTGGTGCAGAAAGTTGAAGAGATAGGACAGAGGAAAACTGGTGGAGAAATCATTCATCCATTCACTTAAGTATTCACTGACAACTTGTAAATATGCTGTGTAATCATCACCACTAAGAGCATGGCGGTGAACTAAACAACCCAAATCCCGGACTCACACTGAGGGAGCCAGTTGATAAATCCTGCAAGATGGAGCTATTGTCCCTGCTCCTGTCCTATCAGCCTTGGCCCTGCCTGCTCCTGTCTCTGACAGGACCCCCAAAGCACAAGTGAGCTACATGAGGGAGCTGGTGACTTTTTTCCCTGAGCAACTATACTTATCCTGATGCAAGTATCTACACACAATTTGGAATGTCCTCATCTGTCTGATTTTCTCAAGTGGCAATTTCTATAACACCCTAGTAAGTGATTTTCCCATCTTGCTGTCAGCCCTCAACTTTCCATTCTAATCACACTTCAGACTCCACTTTGGGTGGAGTAAGGAAAATCACCAGACATTAGATACATTTTAGATAGATCAGTAGATATTGGTGATATGCACTAAAGAGAAAAAGCAAGAACTAGACTTTGTGTGTGTGTGTGTGTGTGTGTGTGTGTGTGTGTGTGTGTGTGTGAAAGAGGAGAGAGGAAGAGGAGAAGATGGTATAGAGGGGAAGAGGGATTTGACAGACACGATGCACCAAGCACTCTTGTAAAGTGTTTTGCAAGTATAAACTAATTATTCTTCTCAATAAGTAATGAAGAAGGGACCATCACTCTGTGTTGAGAGAGGATCTGGGTGACAATGGGTTTGCAATCCCGGCCAAGCGCCTGACAGCAGGGGTCACAGGCTCAGTTCAGTGGTGTCAGGGTCCAACTCTTCACACTTTCTTTAGTGCTAGCTTCAGACACCTATGCAGGCGCCTCTCTGCCCTCATCAGCCCGGTCTGAAATCTAAGCACTCCTCTTACCGCATGTCCTCACAGCTGAATGAGAGGATGGAAGGGTGCTCCCAGGCACTGGGTCTGGAGGGCGACATGAGGGTGATCAACTGGACAGCAGATGTTCAGCCGTCACAGTAAAGGGCATGTTCTCACTAACTCTCCCTCTGCTTGGATCCCATTGTTCTCCTCACCTTCTGAAGCAGCTCTGGAAGTTCTCTTTGTGAGTGTCTCTACCAGACATGACCAAAACTACAGTCAGCACTGCCGCTGAGTGCCACCCAACGGAAAGGCAGGCTGGTAGCATATCAGTGTGTCTTCATCCACTTTATTCAGGGGATCTGACGTCATGGACCTCTGGGTCTTCTCCACATCAGAATGACCACCAAAGGGAAATGTTTTGAATGGACTCAGGACATCAAAGCAGCCATGATAGTGCAAACACAGACATTCATGAAAGAGGATCCCGCAGCCGCTTCAGAAGCGACAAGAACAATGGGAAGAGGGTTTCTGAAGCAAGGGGGAGGACTTTGAGGGGGATTCATGGCGATGTGCCTTTTACCGTAATAATTTCTTCTACAAAATTTAAATATTCACCTATTTTTCAATCATATTGTAAACTAATATGTTCAGTTATGTAGCTGTTAGTGGCCTCCACGAGTCAAGGAGCGAGAGTCGCTTATGCAGGCTGAACTCTTTCACAAGGTGCTCCAGTTTGAACACTGACCGCGTTCCTTGGTGATGGCGACTCCTGGGTGATCAGCTATGTTACTGCACATTAGCATGTTGATGGGTGTGGATGAGGGTGTATTGTTGGGGAAGATCTGAATTATGGAGGCAGGAAACCGTCACTGTGAGAACAATAAAGTCAGCTCATGAGTCTTGCCGTCCTTGACAGCTGGAACCAGGCCCAATATCATCACCAGTGGTGCCAGGAGCTGACAAAACATGCACATTTGTTCAAACCATGAAATGACCAAATACCCGCTATCCTGCCTAACATGAATGATGGCCTCGTCTACACCAGTCAGAGCTTGATCTTTTCTCTGTCCTTCCCACCTTCTGAATGATTCATGAAGATCGCTAATCACGGGCTGACCCTGGCTGTTAGACAGCATCCAAGCAGAGAGAACCCTGCTTTTACAAGCCCTTCTCCAGTCACCTTGAGCAAGCCCGCTGCCCCAGTCCTTCCAGCCCCCTTTTCCAGGCAGTCCCACCCTAGCCCTGCATGACCAGTTGCCTGTGTGGCGTGGTCCTTGACAGGAAGACGACCAGGAGCTCTGCCTGTCTGCTCCGCACATGGGACACACGCTGATCTGGGCAGCTTCTTCCATGTGCCTTATTTCCAATTATATTGCTTCCTCTGAGCACTAGTTTCCTATCTGAAATTTTTTATTGCATATACCTCAATTAATTACTCTTAATGCCTTAATTAATGACTCTTCTTACTGACCAAATGCTTTATGTGTTTTCTTCTGTAGGAACCAACGACTATCTCAGCAATGGAACTTTCCCCTAAGCAGGTACTGTCGTTACTTGTTACAATCAATATCATTTTGTTAATTCTGTGCTTCAAATATTCTAGTTTTGTTGACAATTGTACAAGAAAAGAAGCCATGAGAAAAGAAATACCATTGATAAAATAAGCTCCTAGATTTAAATAGTTTTTGAAAATAGTTTTCCTTTCCCTTATGTTTTTGATAATTATCTGTGTCTTAAAAACATATTTCCTGAATCATTATTTAAATTCACATCATTCTTTTTGCAGACATTATAATGCAGTTTACGCTTACTCAATAGTTATTTTCATCCTTTATGAATTCTATATATGTACTTCAAAACTAGCATTAATGGCTATTTGAGAATAAATTTATAATTTAATTTTATTTTAAATATATTAACAAAATATACTTATAAGCTAATAAAATTAAGCAGTTGGTATATATGTTTGGAGAATCTTGACTTAAAAGTTAATTTTACGTTTTCAATAGTAATGTGTGCTAGTAAAAACAGAATGTGACTTTAAATTTGACTAAACATAAAAAGAAAATAGAAAAGTGATCTCTCCTCAGTAATAAATTCTAAGACTCCATGAACTCAAAGAATAAATAGAGAATGTTGGGTTCCCTTCCATACATACTGAATGAGTATTTTGGCAAGACATTTAGAAACACACGACTTCTAAATCCTGATTAATATGCACAACACATGTATAGTATTTAAATTCCTAACAAATTTCCTTTTCCTTTTAAAAGTTATCTAGTCTTTAACCTGGTACATCAAGTGCAATTTGAAAAGCATTTGGATACTGAGTTGGAATTAATTATCAACAGTTTAAAAGGAAAATCCAGAGGGAAGTAGCATGCCTCTCCCTTAAGTACAAACTAAACTGTAAGATCACTTGGCCAATCTGACTCTTAAACTGTCTCATGTGGCTCGTATCTCTTTCTCTTGTGCTCTCTCACACTTTATGCCTTGAAGGAAACTCTAAGGTCTATGCCAGTGAAACTCAATGTGTACCCTTCCCACATAGACATATTAAAATAGATTGCTAATCTCCAAGACACTCAGAACAAATCAGCATGAGGAGGACTGACCAGACACTGTCATCTTATACTGCATGAGTATGTGTTCACCTGTTCTTGTAATCTAAAAATTGGCACATGTTGGCAGGGAAATCCGGGGATTTCCAGGATGTAAGCTAGACTGGGATACTCTTTCCTGTAATGATTTTTTAAATTATGTATTTATTCTCTGCTAGGCTTCATAGCCAAGCCTAATTACATTACCTCCACATTTAGTCTGGTAAAATATTTTCTTTCTGTTTTAAAATGTTTAAAGCGGGGGGCTGGGGGTTTAGCTCAGTGGCACAGCGCCTACCTGGAAAACGCAAGGTTGTAAGTTCGATTCCTGGTACCGGAAGAAAAAAAAAAAATGTTTAAAGCAACCTAAAAGATTCTCTACAAATTCAAATTTTCACCACTGAGCAAACAAAAGCAATTTATAAATTGAAAATGTCATTGTAGAATAAAATGTCCCTAACCTACAAGTTCCATTTTCCATTTCTGGAAGACACTAGATGTCATTCAGATAGGATACAATTTTATCCTTGCTTTTAGGCATCTTTTTAAGTGAGGCAGTATTTTGAAGAGAGACAAGTAATGTTAAAAGTGATTTCTGAGTAACTGGACACAAATCCTGCTGGGGTCCACTTGGGAGGATCACAGAGTAAAGGCTGGTGGTGGTGTTCAGTTGGGCAGAAAATATGTCTTGGTGGTGACTGGATTTTGCTCCGTGAGGCCTGCCTTATTCCCCTGTATTTCACCTGGGTAGCTTTATTATTTTGCACATAATTAGCAATCCTGCAGAATTAAGATAAAATGAAAAAAGCATTGAGTTGCATTTAATTTTTGGCATCTTCAGATTTTCATTACAATAATTTTATTTGTCATATTTTTTGGTTTTCTATTGTTCCTAGGCATTACTTTTCGGTTTTTCTCCTAGAGAATCGTGATAGACTTAGTTATTTTAGTTGGACAGTTCTTTTCCTTCTCAAATATCTTGTGCCATAAATCTCTAAGTATGAATTTGGCTTATGATTCTTAAAAGTTAATGGCCCAATGCAGAGAACTCTGTGCTGCCTCACCCATCTGGTCAGCAGCTTTCAAACTAGTTAGGGTTACGGCACACAGAGTGGCATGTCCATTTACACAACTGCTGACCACACTGCTGGATGTTGGCTAGAACTTTCTACAGAATTCCTTCCTTGTCTAAGTACTGTGGATTCTTTTCATTTTGTCTCATTGAAAGTGCTTTGTTCATTTTTACAAAAATAAGGAGGCTCATAGAAGGCAAACTAAAAGGAAGAAAAATTGGTATTTTCCTTATCCTTCCAGGCATTTGACCGTCACTTCTTAATTTGTCCTGATTGAGAGCATCACTCAGTGTAATACTAAAGATGAAAATGGGAACAAAGGAACACACTACAGAGTCGAGCACCTAGTAAAATACTCTGTAATTCTGCTTTTCCTATTTAGTGGAATAGCAATGACTAGGGGCTGGGGATTTAGCTCAGCGCCACAGTGCCTACCTGGCAAGCGCAAGGTCATGAGTTTGATTCTTGGTACCAGGAAAGAAAAAAAAAGAATAGCAATGACTCTTCGGGTAAATGCTTCCACATGGTTTAGTTCTGGTGGCATTACTCTTTCCCTCTTACTTTCCTTTTTTATAGTAAATTGTAAGTCTGTTGGTTGGCTTTAAGCACTGAACTATTTTTTACATAAACACTCCTTACCACCTTAATTTCTTAGATCCTTCAATCTCCACTCACCTTATTTGCTTATTTATAGAAGTAATTCATGAATGAAAGTCTTTGAAAAAGCAATGTTAATTATTAATCATTTCTGAATATTAGGCAATTTGTAATGCTAAAGGAGCATGCCATTGTTTGCAATGAGGCTTTTCTGAAACTTATTTTTCATATACAGAATACTGGAGAAAATAAGATTCAGTTTTGAAGCCTGATACCTGTGTATTGTTACATGTTTCAGTGTTTGTATAATCTTTGTTTAAGACACTACAATTAATCAGCCCTCTAGTGTAAAAGGACTTATGATAAAATTATAATACACGTTAGATAAATCTCAAAAATTTTTTATCTCATTTTTTGTTTACATAATTCTGTGGCGACATGTTACACTGGCTTAACTTTGAGCATTCTGAACACAGTACAGAAATCCTAAGGTCATAGCTCCTACAGAGCTTTTATGTTCTTTTTGCAGTGTTCCATATTGTGCTTCATTGAGCATGTCAGTCACTGATACATGATACCTGAGATCACAATATGAAAGATGAGAGGTTTAATTAATTAATTACTTTGGTTTTTGAGACAAGGTCTCACTAGGTAGTTCAAGCTAGCTTGGAACTTGCAGTAGTCCTCCTGTCTCAGCCTCCCAAGTGCTGGGATTACAGGTATGTGCCACAGGCCTGGCAGAAGAGGATGAATTTTGCTTAACATTTCAGATGGTTCAGTTCATGGTCAGCTAGTTTCAGGGCAGGAACATCATGGTGAAAGGGTGTGAGGGAGCAAAACTGCTTCTTAGCTCATGGCAACTTAGGAAGCAGAGCAGAGGCACAGTGGCGGAGAAGAAGGGGCCAGGGCAGATGCAGTCTCCAAGGCCACACAATCTGACACACAGAGAAGCTGGCTTTCCGAGCACACTCTTCCGGGCAGATCCCAAAGCCAGCCAAGATGCGCCTCCACCCTGACAGTGATATACCATGTTCAGCAACTCCAGGCTCATTGCTGGAGAATGGTGGTGTGGACTTTCTATCTGGATGCCTACTTTTAAAATCTGTAGAACATGCTCATCTTATGGATAAGGAATTTAATTCTTATGAAAGTTATGTAATACCCCAAATCCCAGAGTTCACACAGGTGCAGGGCAGGATGGAGAGTCCCGGTGCCTCAGTGCCCCATGCAGGGCTCCTCCCTGCACCCCACATTTGCCATTGTGCATGTGCCAGAGCCGTTGCTGCCCCTCTGAGGATCTTCTGGCCGAGACAGACTTGGGATGAGGTCCAAGCAGTCTTCCTGGAGGTAGTGCAGGGCAGGTGATCTTGCACTGAGCCCAGCACTCTCCCCTTCTCCTCTCAGGAGAGGCCTGGCACATCCCAGGCAGGCGCAGATGCTCAGGCCCAGAGCTCTGCGTCAGTAACCTCCTGCCCACAGCACGTGGCCATGGAGACCAGCACTGTAGTCAAAATTGTATACAAAGCACTGGGTAAGCATGAAAACAAAAGGCCTGAGCCTTGCAATTGCTCAGTCTGTGCTCGTCCTTTATTTCTAACTACCCTTTGTTTTACACGTAACAAAAACACCCATTTCAGTCAAATGCTTAGAATTTGCTCTTGCTCCATTTCCAGAGGATGTTCTGGAAAGTCTGTAAGGAGCTGTGGATAATGGGGCTTCTTGCCGTCTGTCATACACTACTGATGAGTGCGAATAAGTGAACTTTCTATGTGGGGAGGAGAGATTTCCGGGCCCAGGCCATTTTTCTCATGACGCTCCACTCCCCCCACAGCAACAGCTCTACATTGGCTCGGCCTCAGGCGTGGCCCAGCTCCCGCTGCACCGCTGCGACATCTACGGCAAGGCCTGTGCCGAGTGCTGCCTGGCCAGGGACCCCTACTGCGCCTGGGATGGGGCCTCCTGCTCGCGCTACTTCCCCACGGCCAAGAGGTAAGGGCTGGACAGCGGTGCTGACGCAGGGTTCCCTTCAGAGCCCACCGCCTTGCCTGCCCACTGTAAATCAGGTTTCCAGGTGGGGTGGCGAGCACCTTCTCCTTTCCTTCTTTTTTCCCCTCTCCTTCCTTAAAACCATCAAAATAACCAGCAAACTGCAGAGGGGCAGCCTAGTCCTGCAAGCCATACAGCGTGACAGCCTCAGGAAAGACCTGAGGGAGTTTAAGGCAGAGTGACAATGTCCTGGATTTTTATACTTGGAAATTCTAGTTTTGTGACTTTATTTTACACGGGGAGAAATGTAAGGTCAAAATGGCAGAGAAAGTGAAGAAAGAAACTGAGCGAAGTCTGGTTCTCTTGGACCAAAATATACTTATCCAAAAATGCTTCTTTGTTGCTGCCCGGCAACATCTGTCCTTTTTCCACATTTCAATAAGGCAGTTTACTTTTCTGCGTGATGGAAAATTCTAAGAGAAAGGAATTTATTTATCTTTGGTGCTGTACAGAGCATACAAGAATCTAATCATAAAAAAACTCAAATTATTTTTCTAGATTGGAAAAGATCCCATTTTTCTGTGACATATATAATTCTGATTAATGATCACCCCAGAAGCTATCTTTTTTTTTGACCCAAGAAAATTTAAATATTAGTACTGCATCATACTCTGTTTAGAGTTGAACTGGAAACATAAAACCATACAACAAAATATCCATCTATCTATATATATGTAGTACACATATATTTTAAATATATTCTTCATAGAATTTAAAATTATTTTGGGCAAAATTCTTGAACAAAAGTGACCAAGTTATAACTAGAAAGTTACCTTCAACAGTACATTTAGATGAAATGTAACTACAAGATATGGCCTACAAGACTCAATACATTAGGAACATCTGCCTAATTGATCCATAAAGCTCCACTGGCAGGAAATGCAGTTATGATGCAGAGAACTGGACAGATCTAAATGATATAGGCAAATTGATTTGCCTGTCCTTTAGCAAGGAGAACACTTCCAATATTTGACCAAAATAAATGAAGTAATCATATCCACACACCTACTACTCTTCATTGAGGGCTATCTTTGTTGAAATTCACCAGTGTTTAAGACAGAAGCAGTGATAGCAGAAGGTGAAGTACAGTATCTTGTAAGGATAGGGACCTAAAGATTAAAGCATGCGCATCAACACACTGAAACAGCGTAGAAACCAGCATTATCAATGCACTGCATTGTGAGAGCAGTATAATTTGTTTTGCTTATTCTTTATTGTCCCTCGTCTTTTGAAAGGAGCTATGAAAGTGACTTTTGCATAACTAATAAGATATGTCCTATGCAGTAGGAGCTACTTTACATGATTGGGAAAACATCAGGGAAAAGAAATAGCCATAGTTGCTAGTTAAACCTTTGCATTACAAATTTTAGATAGCACTGAATGTTAAACAATCCAAACTAAAGTTTGCAATGTAGATTAGAACACAGTGTCAGATTAATATTAAATGTAAATACAGTACCCACAATGACCAAATTAAATATACATTTTCTTTAGCCTTCAGCATTCCATACAAATGTGGCAGCTTCCATCACTGGTATGATTTGTACTGCTTGCATACACCAACTAATTTTGTTAAAGTTTTCAATTGAAAAAGAAAACAATATGGAAATTTTATTTATTGACTAAAGGAAGCAGGAATAGTTTAATAAATAGTACTATGCAGTCTTCACAGCAATATGGCCAACAGTTAAATTTAAATTATATGTTTCTTAAAAGCATTTAGCTCTAAGGGGGATTTTTGTTATTTAAAACATGGAGAGTTCATGTTTGAACTAAATTTGAATATTATTCCCTTTATAGGATAAAGTGTATGGCACTGCTTAACAAGTAATTATCTATTTAAATGTTAAGCTTTTCTTAATAAGAAAGGAGATAGAAAATCACAACCACTTTACAATAACTTAAAACCTATATATTATGTATTTGTGTTTTTTATATACCTGCAGTTCCAGATTGAAGGGATTTTCATCAACACATTTTTGTTATGCCTTACAGATTTCACTTAATCCAATTTCATGTGTCTGCCTCGCCTTGTCTTTGAGAAGGGCGTTTCGAGGCCATTCAATGTATACATTTTGGGGAGGGCATTTTTGAAAAGCTTAAATAGCAGTGAAAATGCCTTCCTGAATGCTTTCTGGCTTATATTTCACAAGTTCTTTTATTGGCTCAATTTTGAAATGCGCAACATCTGTTTGATAGACTCTCTAATTCTGCAAATAGAACTCTATAAATACTTTAGACTGCTAAATTTATGAATTTAGTAGCAAATCCCATATTTGCAGTTCTTCATAGCTTCGTGAGAGTGCTTTCCAGGGATGGTGACCGAGCAGGCCAGGGTGCTCGGTCCTCCCCAGTCAGCTCGCGTAGCTCCTCCTGTGTGGAGCTGCAGTCCAGGCTGGCTTCTCAGCTCCCTGATGGTGAGAGCCTGGATTGTCCCTCCTGGCACCCGCCATCAGCAAAGTGGACAAAGAGCATGTCAACATCAGTGACCCAATGTACAGTCGGAGCTGCAGGCTGGACAAGACAGTAACGTTAATTTTTGTACACAAATTTGGAGATGAATTCACCTCTCCTCTCAACCATTGTCTCACAAAGAGGCCCTCCCTTTAGGGTCAACATTTGTGCTTGTTTTTCTATTCCATTCACAGATAAATTGATCTGCCATCATAACTGTGTGAAAATTAAGGAGACTTCTTAATATTATCATATAACAATGCAAAAAGAAATTTTAAAATGAATTTAAGGAAAGAATGGCCAGGGGCTGAGGATTTAGCTCAGCAGCACACGCCTGCCTGGCAAGCTCAAGGTCGTGAGTTCGATTCCCGGTACCTGAGAAAAAACAACAACAACAGAAAAAACAAAAAAAACAAAACAAAACAAAACAAAAAACAGAAAGAAAGAATGGTCAGTTTTAACATTTTAAAAATTTACAAGTTTATTTAAGGAATTATGCATAGACCATGAGAAAAAGATAACAATGAGCCTTAGTCATGCTTACTCCCACACTAATGATCAGAAATAAAATTTGATGAAGGCTTAATAAATAAAGTTTGTTGAGGAAATGGGCCACTATTCCAAATTTTGTGGGTTTTTTCTTGGAAGTTAAGCCTAGAGTTTATGGATGTTAGGATTGTTATCTGATATCTGACAGCAAAAACCCATAAATTTTCTGCCCTGTACTTTAAAAGGCTTTTAGATCATCATCAGTACATCTGTGTACTTGTTTCCCGTCTTCTTCATTGCTCTTACAGGTGCATGAACTGCTTGTAAAGATCTTTCCGTTGGATGCAAATGCATCTCTTCCTACGAGTTCCTGGAGTATTCGGTACAGATGCTGATGCTTATCACGAATACCTGTGGAGAATAACAGACCTTCACTAATGCCTCTGACTTGTCGTTTTTGTAGACGCACAAGACGACAAGACATAAGAAATGGAGATCCGCTTACGCACTGCTCAGACTTACAGCACCACGGTGAGTCTTGGGTCTGCTCTTCAGCCCTGCTCTGCTGAGCTCTCCTGATACGCGTGCACACTAGCTCACATACACGCCATGCACACGTCTCTCCTAGAATGCTTGAAGAAAAGCAACTGAGCTGAAAGAAAATCCAGCAGAAAGGAAATGCTAAAGCACACAAAGCAGGGAGAAGTATTTCAATACCATAGGTACGAGGAATTCAAGCTTTCAGAAATCGCTGAAATGTACAGCTCAGCTTTCTCAGATGCACAGGAAGAGACCAGGTTTAAGTATATATGTTATAAATAGTAGCAACCTGAGCAGAGTAGACAATAAAAATGTCCATTTAAATATGTTAAAGAAGAACATAGTCTTAAACCTAGCATGAGAATCATCCCTCTGTGTGCTGGTGAGGGGAGCGGTACCCCTCTTTACAGTGCAGTAGAAGACGGCACGGCGCCGTCACACTGCAGCCCTGGTCGGGTGTGCACGGAATTCACACTGCAGCACTGGTCGGGTTGGGCTTCCTGGAGGAGGCTGAGACCCGCTTAATGTCACGGTTATTTACTTAATGCTGAAACATCTGTTCATCTTTATTTAAAATGCAGTAAAACTGTGCTCATAGCTCACTCTGCCCACTTCAACCATTTATGAAAATAATAATGAAGTTGCGCTACCCTCTGCTGGACGAGCCTGTTAATGACAGCTAATGAACACTTCTCAATTACAAATGCCTGAAAGCTCAACTCGAACCTTGCAAGGAAACATAATCCTCCTGTTGTCTATGTGGATGGCTTTTTCTCAGCCCTAACACCATCTCTAAGGTTTTACTCACGTGGTTAGAATCCCATGGCCAATGAACATCAGGAAGACACCGCCACATGTAGTTCCCAGGCTGTGTGCCAATCTAGTGACGCCCTGCAACACAGCGCCCCCTGCCGTGCTGCGCGGGTGAGGTGTGCAGACCTCGTGCTACTGTGCTGAGACCTAATTTCTTGGGAAATGGCAGCAGCAGGACAGGGCAGCCATGAGAGGAGCCAATGAGACTTAGTTTGCTTGCACACCTTTCTCCCCAAGGGTTCTCCCATCGGTCACTGTTTTCCTTTTAAATAAAAAGGAGAACACTCATCTGGTGGCTGTTTGTCCCTGCGTGGGTACGGTGCCCTCACTGACACACCCTCCCGAAATTATCAAAGGGCACGTTCAGTCAGGCGTCTGTCTTCCATCTATGTCATGTGGAGCTATTGAATTGTGACCAGCCCTATTTCAGAAGAAGAATTAAGAAATGTGAATTCATCATTTCAAATAATCCATTTGCTTAGATTTGGAGAGTTAAAGATAATAACTGGAAGTAAAAATGCAGAAGGATGTAATTAGAATTCATTTCCAATCAGACTTTAGTCTTCATATCAATGTGAACTTTGTTATTTGTGGGTGTTATATTTCTAGGGCTACATCAGATGTGACATCAGGAAGGCTGTAGGTATTCAATAAATATTTTTTGAATGAATGATGTAGAGATTTCAACTATAAGTAGTCACCTTGCTATTTTTTCTTTTGCACACCTTTCTCCCCAAGGGTTTAAACTAAATAGAAGATACGGTTAGTTCTGAAAAATGTTTCAGTTATATATTATCATATTACTATCATTCAGAAATGAAATCTCTTCTAAGAAACATCTTTTGAGGTTATCAGTTAACTAATAACAATGACTTATACAGAGTACATGGAGCACTGTGCTATGCTTTGAAATTGTTAGAGATTATATAATCTTACCGATGCATCCATTTGTTTAGCAGTGTAGTTCCTTTATAGATGCAGTTGGTATTCCGAAATAATAGTTATACTACAGTAATGAGTGTCTATTAAAAAAAATGACGAAAAGGAAATTCTGGAAATGTAAGTCTGTGTTAGAGCACTTGACCAGCATGTGTGAGGTCCTGGGTTCAAACCCCAGTGCTGAAAAGAAAGTGAGGCTGGATAACTGAATATTGCTGATCATCCAATGAATGGGGTTTAGGGAACATTTCTGATTATAGGTGTGTTTTGATGAATTAAAGTGAGAAACACCTGTGAGAATTAGGGATCTAGAATTGCTTCGTTTTAGAAAGTAAAGAAAGGCAAATAAAATTTTCTCCTAAATCTTAGATCAGAATGCATACCTCATAAAGTAAAGGAATTGGTGTGGTTTAATGTTACTGGATCTGCATGTGTGTGCCCATGTGTGCATCTGCACATGCGTGTGAACAATCCTACTTGCTTCTGACACGGGGGAGGAAAGACACAGCAGCTCAGGAATCTGTGTGCTGATAGCGTGTTCTCTCTAGGAAGGCTTCTCTGTTCCTGGCCTGCTTCTGTGGCTGACTGACCACACCTGACACATGCGTACATAGACTACAGTGAATTTCAAGTGTTTGGGAGCCAAGTAATGCACTCCAAGTTGACCGGCCCGGTCTTACTGGAGGCCTCCGTATTCTACCTTGGAGCAGTCAATGGCAATATTTGAAAGTCAAATGGGCAATAATCCAGAGTGCAACCCTGTTAAATCATGTATTTCATCTTGCTAATGTCACTTCTCACATCCAGTAAAGCGTATGTGCTCATGTGGAAACACATAAAGATAGGAGATGTTTTCACAGAAAGCTGCTAAGCAACGTGAAACCAAATTACACACTTTGGTGTGATCCTTTCCAGCTGTAATGGTAAACATACTTGGTAACACTTTATATTTTACATGTCCCGAGGTTTTAATACAGATGCTGTACATAAAATAACTCTGAGTTAAGCTGAAAGAAATTTCACTGGAGATGAAAACTTGAACACCCACTGAGTACTCAGCTCCCTCTCCTGCAAAGCAAGATTGGTGGTGAACTGGCCCTGGTGAAGTTGGAATGTCCAGCACACTCTGCCTCATCAGCGGTGACCCTTCCCCTAGAAAGCTCTGAGTGTAAAACCCCAGAGAGGGTGTGCACTGGTAGATCCGTCTTCCTAGTCACACCTCATACAGAACGCTAAAGAGGAATTTCAGGTTGTTTCCAGCCCGTTCCCTGCCCTAAAATAATTGCTATGCTCAAAATTGGAGCTTGTCCAACTTAGCATTCAGGAGAATGACTAGCCAAGTCAATTGACCTCAAACTATCTCCCATTTCCCCGGCCTTATAAACCAAAATGAGCCATACTATGATTTATGTATCCAGAAAGGAAAAAGCTACACCATAAGTACCAATATTTTTGTAAAAAGTCATAACATCCATCTTAGATTTCTGGATCTTTGAAGTATTTTATGTCCTATCTTCTAGCTTAATGGCATCCTTGAATTTCACTTCCTAATAGTTTTCTTGGCTGTTCTACATACACGCATTTCCTTTTTAGCATCTTGCAGTAAAATTTTCACAGAATCCAATCTTCTGAATTATCTCCACAGCTAGCCCATCTCAATTTATGTCTTGGTTGGCATCAACATCATTCTCAAATTTTATAAAATATCTTTGGCACTGCCATCTTTATGGTCTAAAGAGCTATAAATCTAGTTTTTTGGAGCAGTGCTATTATGATCTATGCCGTAGCCTCTTCCACATATGAATGTGAGCATTCAGCTCGAAGAGGAGCCTTAAGTTTTGATGGATGTGCTGATGTCGACTTTTTAAAAAATCTGTAATTCAATAAATTACCAAGTTTCATCAAGTCTAAGGTGAAGCAGAATGTGAAATGCACCACTATTGTTTGTACTGCTCAGAAAAGGTGCCCAAGATGAGCAATCTAGTAGAGGATTCCGGCGTGGAGCCACAATCCCGGACAATTTGATGGAGCTCTAAGTGAGACATACGCACTCACAGAGATGGATATCGCAAGGAGAGCTGCCCATCTCAGTCTTAACCCTGGGCAGTGCAAATAGGGGGAAAACACTGCTTGGGCCATAAGGTGCAGCTTAACACGGATTTACTCTCCCTATTCACACTGCGGGGAAGACCCAAAGCCTCGGCCAGGGACTTTAGCTTAAGGAAACATTGGGTTGAAAGAGTTCCACAGTTGGTAGAAGTCAGAAATGATTCTTTCTGAAAGAACACAAGCGCAAAGCAAATTCAGATCAAGAGCAACTGTGAGGCACATTCTACTGTCAGAATGACATAAATGAGTGTGATCCAAATACAGATCATTTTAGTATTACCTGCCATTGTTTTTCTGAACCCCTTTGAAATGACTTTATGTTTTTGGAATAATCAACCAGCAGCTGCTGTCTTCTGAAGTAGTCCAGGTGAAGAACCCAGTTCTGCCCACTACTGCGTATGCGGCACACAGCATGATTAAGACCAGCTTAGAAAAACCTGCTTTTCTCTTTGTGCTTTATTAACGTCTTTACGTACGTCACCAGAAGCCACCTGTTCATATGCCCATAACTTTACTGTGACGAACAGAGTTTTTCAGCTTGCTGCACTTTTCCTCAATTCCAAAGCTATATGGATCACATATCTTTGAAATATAAGATGGAATTTTCATTATTTTTAATGGAAGATTTCTGCTTCCACAAATGGGTATTTTTCTATCTCCCACCATATCTCCTGGGGAAAAATAAATGAAACAGTAAAATTCACATTTCCTGATTTTTTAAGTAAATGTTTCTGTAGTAGTTGTCCCTCTGGCATATAGATTATCTGTGCTTTCTTTGGTAATGCGTTTGCTATAAAATTGTGAAAATAAAACATACCAGATGTTCTGCATAGACTAAACAAATAGTAGATATCTTCATATTCATATTGCTTTCTGAGCAACTGGGTTTCAGCTTCTCCTGTTTTAAGGAGTATTTTAGCCTGTGCCAGCGTGAGTGGGAGAGTACAGTGTGAAATATAACTATCCAGCGGCTTCATCTTTCACGTCATAATGCATCAATCCCTTTATCATATTTATGAAGTAGGAATCTCTAAGACTAGGATATTAGTGATTCTTTCTGTGAAACAGTTACCTACAAATGATAAAGTTAAAATTTCCACGTATGTCTACGTTCGTACGTCTGTCTATCCATGAACCTAGCTGCATTAAGACTATGTCATTTTAAGAAGAAATTCACAAGGATTCATGTATTCAAGAAGAGTAGAAATTATCTAAATTCTAAAATTCTAAAATGTTATATCCTGGTTGATAATTACTTCCCAGCACCAAGGACATAAAACAACTTACTTTAAAATTTTAATTGACTTAAAAGTTGATAAATTACAAGTTCAAATTTACTATAAGGTTTCTTTAATTAAGTCTTTTTATGGTTGAAATATTACATCCACTAAACTTCATATATATGGGTCATATTTCTAATACATGCATAAAAATCACATGCATGTGCCTAAATACACAGGCATGCATGCGTTGATTGGTGCATGTGTGTTTGCAAAAGCACAGCCAGGAAGTGTTTCAGAGACTGTACTTGGTATAGTTGGCCTAGTAAGAATTGGAAAAACAGTAGTAAGCCTTAGCTTGATAAGTAAATGACCGTAATCCCTGTTGTATACTATAACATACATTATAAAATTTTTTCTAAACTTACTATGCTAATTATAAAGTCAGTTTTCAACCATCTCAATATGGAGGTTCAAAAAATACATGAATAGATAAATTCATTTTTTCTTCACTTTTAAATGTTTTATACCTTACCAAAGGATATTAATCAACCTGTGAAATGCTTTTCAGGCTATTTCAGCCTACAGAGATATTGTTCATCCAGTTGAACTCAAACAAAAATTTTTCCATTGATAAAGCATGTGCTGTATTTGCAGAGATCATCCAGAATCGAGTTAGCAAAAGCTAAGTGATGGCATTTGTACTTAATGAGTGCGTTGCTGGTGTCCTGTTCCACCAGGGGTTCATGGACATTTTCCCATTTCCTTGCCTCCATGCTTGACCTTTCACACTGAATATTATTGAGAAAAGTAGGGGCTTGGGATTTAGCTCAGTGGCACAGTGCCTGCCTGGCAAGCTCAGGGTTGCGAGTTTAATTCCTGGTACTGGAGAAAAAAAAAAAAAAAAGAAAAATATTAAAATACAATGTGATGAAACATTTAGAATTTAATTTTTCTTTGTACAATATAGTAACTGTATTTGCTAAATAACCTAAGTAAATATTCAAAATAATTTGCATCTATTTGCCTCTCTCCTAAATTAAGTTTACCTTTATATTTATTATTTATAATATTCAAATTTAATATCAGAGTATCAGAAATAGTAGAGTATCAGAAATCAAAGTGTAAAGGGATACCTGGCTCACTACCTCATCCCTCTCTGTCTCTCCCTGTGACACAAATTCCCTAGGGTTGTTACGTTCTTCACATTTCCACCCTGGGAGACATTTCTGGGGTTAAAATGGAGAGTGATATGAATGGCAGCTTAAGTGTGATACCTTCTGTCTCTGCTACCTGGAAGAGAATCAAATGCTCAATAAGGCCTTTAGCAACATGATACTTTTGGCCAAATGATGGATATCATAGCTTTTTTGTTGTTACAAAAGGAAGCAATTTATTTAACTTCTTTTTTCTTTCCATTTTGGGGGTTTATTAGCCTCATTTCATTTCCATAAAGTATACCACTAAGAGAGGAAATGATTAATTGGAGGCCACTTCCTTAAAAACATTATTACTTGTCATTAACAGCTATAACATATTGTAATATTGTATTATCCAAACACGCTGATGCTTTGGAAAAATTTTAGTATTTTGTTACTTTCAGTTAGTTTGCTGCAACCATTTGGATTGCTGAGCCCCAGAGGATTTATTATGCCGGTTTAACCACTGTACCCTTCTTGTTCATTGGTAATTTTCATGACAAAAATTTGTATTCAAATAGTTGTTTTCTAAGTGCAAAGTGCATTTGAAAACAGCTTTGAACAAGATTATTTTCTTTGTGAAAATCTACAAAATTACCCATGGGCCTTTAGTGGTATAGATCTCCTTGGAGGTGGGACAGTATATTCACAAGTTCTTAAATCTCTTTCTGCTCTTTTCCCATATCTGGAATTTTTGATTTGGAGTATACTTGATTAATCGTTATGTGCTCTTGGCACATCACAAATCTACTTTTGTAAAATTATTAAACTTAAGAAACTTTGAAGTTTATAGCAGTTCAATGAAACATTCTGCCATAGTCAGTGTTATAACTCCTCGACCCTTTCTATTTATTACACTTTTAATCATTTCTTTTATGTAGTCATAAGTCTGTGTCTTGAGGTTGTCATAGTTACGTGAAATTTCACCCTTTAAAGTTATGATAGTTATGGTTATCTGGATTTTCCACTTGACAAACAACTGCTCAGGGTTTCTTATCACCTCTGTGGTAGACTGTGGATCACAGAGTACTGGGAAAGACGGCCAGTTGAACAATAATTGTAACAAACAAGACTCCATGTGCTCTGAAAAGACATGAGAAAAGAGATGTTTAAAACCTACTAAAGAGGAAATGCTTTCTTCAGTGATTTTGTGGGAGTAGGATTACTATTGGAAAGGACTTCATAATTTGTCTTAATGTAGATTCTCAGTGAAGCATTTTATATACTGAATTAACAGTCTAGACTATCACAATGACAATAATAAGAACAATAATAATCACCTGACATATGTACAGCTATTACTGTGTCCAATATTGTACTAGTATTTTATGCCTAGTATTTTATGTAGGTATAGTTTAAGTATGACAAAAACTATATTAAAAGTGTTATACAAATTTATGGTATCTTGAGCCAGGTGTGGTGGCCCACTCTTGTAATTCTAGCACTTGGGAGGCTGAGGCAGGAAGATCATTGTGAGGTCGAGGCCAGCCTGGGCTACAAAGTGAGTTCAAGACCAGCCTGAACTGCATAGGAAGACCAAAAAAAATTTTGTGGTATCTATAATTGCTAAATAATCTACATAATATAGTTAAGACAATTTGCAATTATTTGATTAAAATAAACAAGGATAAGACACAGATGATAATGCCACAGGCAAAGCAGGTATACTAACAAAATCAGTCATGCACCCAGAACATATTACCAAGAATCTATGAAGAAATGACCTAAATTTGTCTAACCTTTTATTTTCCAGCCAGGGTAGAGGAGAAATATGATCACAAAATTAATTCCTTTTAAGAAAAAGTTGGTGATTCCAGAGAATAGTAGTGATTCCTAAAAATTAGAGCAGGAAACATTTCCTGGTGATGAGCATGGAGAAAACGCTGCAACTGAAGGACCAGGACCCTCATGACACTGAGACATAAACACAGGTGCATCATGGAGCACTGCCTGTGAGCTCCTTCCACAGAGACTGGGGAACACTACATCAGAAGTCACTTATCAACACCCCAACACGTTCCCGTGTCCCCCTCAGACCGACTGGCTTAAACTAGAGCCACGAAGGAGAATCAATGGCACGTAGGTCACAGCGAGCAGGTGGTGCCCTCTCTGCGATGTTGTCATGAGTTGTCTGAGTGTTTTTTCTAAATCAAAACTTCAGTGTTCAGGTGTAATTGCAGTGTTGGCGCTCTGCGATAAATAAGCACACTCTGGCTACAGTTTGAGCACTCAGTCTCCAAGAGTGTCGCCATCACTGATCTAGAGGGAGATTTCAGTTCACACTTACTCTGAAGATATAAAATTTTATACCCTTCAGAAAATTTCTAATCATTGATCTCTCCTCAGTTGAGCTTTTGGTGTAAAATTAGGTAACTGGATTCAATATTATATTCTTGGAAAAATATTTAGTATAAAGCTCTTGTCTGCTGCCTTTTCTATGTGGAGATATTGGCTTTAATAACAAAGATGAAACTGAGAGTGAAGAATATAATGAGGCTAGAAGAATATAATAAGACCAGAAGACAAGCATTGAAATGTTGTACTCATTTGAGAAAGATTTTCTGGAGGAGAACTAGAGAGAAAGGGAGGGAGGAAGGGAGGAAGGGAGGAGGAGGAGACAGACAGAGAGACAGACAGATAGGAGAGGGTATCATTAATGTTTCCTATATTGCACAAAATTTGAGAAAATGGTTGGGTGGAAGAGTTACAAAGGGGGATAATATTTATGGAGTGACTTTGTTTATTAGACACCTACTCACAGGTGTTCAAATGGAGGAGAATTACAAGTCCCCAATTTAGCAGTAAGTATACCTGGGGGCTCACAGATGGGTGTGCTTGGCCAAGCCACCTTAATTGAAAATTCTGACCGTAAATGAAAAGTTGCTGATGGTAGAAACAGTCTACTACAGAGGAATTAACAGAAATCACTGTATCCAACAAAAGCTGACTTTTCTAATTATGGCCAATGGCAGCAGAACAGAACCAAATATAAAATGCAAGAATCTCCCACTGAAGAAACACAATAGCACCTGTGTACTGAGCATGACTGATAGCTCCTATGGCAGAACATTAGGCTTCCTGGTTATTTGCTTGAAGATGTTTCTCTCTGGAGAAGGGGCCAGGAGAAAAGGTCAACTTGGGGAAAATGAGACTTTAGAGTACTGGCCAGAATCGTTATCAAAACAAACTAAGGAAAGCACCAGGCCAGGAAACCGGTTTTCCAAACATGCTTATCTTATTTGGGTGAGCAAGACCCTGGATGTCCTGGTGTTTTGTGATGACCAAGAAATGCACTACGTTAAACTAAAAGCAATTTCCTATAAATTCTTCATTCAATTAGACATCATGTTCTATCAGATTCAACTAAGGAAGTCATGGGTGAGGTTAAGTCTTTAATATCAGAAAACATTTCGGATGACTTTTTCATTTTATTTTTTCTGGTATACATGGAAAATTTACTGCCACCAGACAAGATGTTGAAGAGCAAAATAAAAACTGATAGGTTTCCCAGGACTACCGGAAAGCTTAGCAAAGCAGACTTCTGAGATGAACTGAAAAGACCATTTGAACAGTGATTTTCAAAATAACATGCCCAGTTACTTCACGGCCAGCTCTTTCCTATTACAGTCACTCTGCTCTTTTTTGCTCTGTGTCAACTAGTGTATTGAAGGATCTATGCAGAGCTTTGTATTTAAGAGCAGAAACTTACTTCTGTAGATTGTGATAGTAATGTAGACAGGTCAGGTGACAGACAAGTCTATTATTATAAATTTCTACATGAGGAAAGCAGCCCTGAGAGGCAGGGCTGTGCAGACAGGAGACAGTGGCCAATCTCCCTGGTGTTTGTGGTTAGTTTTAGGTTTTCCTCTGTCACCAGCCAGGTACGTTACAACTCGTGCATAGACAGAGGCTGGGTGAAAAGTGCTTTCCACAGGGTAAGAAGATGTCTCCACCCAGTGGCCCACACAGAGAGCCATCAGCAGAAACAGTGCGTTTGACATAAGCAGCACTGACTTTTTTTTCTTCTTTTTCTTTTGGTACTGGGAATTGAACTCAGGACCTTGTGCCTGCCAGCCGGCACTTGTGCCACTGAGCTATCTCCTCAGCACTGACTTCTGTGAGGGACACTCTGGTTACTCATGGCTGCCCCTGAACCACAGGAGACTTCTTTCCCAGCCCTGTTGGACTCAGCGGCCCAGCGACTCAGCACTCCTCTACGCAAGGAACAGACGCCTTACCAACAACCCCAGCCTCGTGTGCTGCATTTGTTTAACTCAAGACGCACCACTAATCTCAGAGGGAAAACATGTGCTGTGTTCATTGTAGACCTTGAGACGTAGGATGTATATCTTTAATTTTTAAAAAGAGGTGCGACTTGGGATCAGTCAAATATTGTTTCTTCCCTTTGCAGTAATGCCTTAGGTTTTGCCATTTCCAGGGCATTGGTCATGGCAGTGAGGAGACAGATGTATCCTCATGCTAGTAATACCACACAGGGGCAATAGAGACAGCCGCTGAGCCTGGCTCACCGAGGTGCTAAGCGAACAGAAAGTGGACTTAGCCAAGCAAGAGAAGGGGTGACGGCCATGGGCCATGCACAGCGACCAAGAGAAGCCAGGCTTTGGGAAGCTTGGGATGTACTTCAAGTAGACAGTACTGGGTTCCACAGACAAAAGACTCAGCTGATTACGACAAAGGGATGCCGAAGACGGGAGGGGGTGTTTTTTAAATTAAAAACCTTGCTGAGTTTGAAGGAGAGGGCAAAAATTTTTCATCTGTCTCCACTGTCAGCTTCCTATGCATGTGAAATATATTTATTATTTTCTAAATTAATGTAATGAGTTCCAGACTGCCCAGGATGTCATAATGGAAACAGGATTATACAAGATAATATGGCATTTTGTCCTCTAAGTGAGTTCCACCTAGATTCCCTGTGTTGTCCTTTTGATCTGAGCTGTGTTTCAGTTACCACATTGAAGGAGGTTACATAAAGGGTAAAATAATAGAAACTTAATCAGGAAATAGGCTTTCGTATTGCTGTATTTTATTATATACTCTTGCCATATTCCATAGCCTAATTCTTGAAATTAATAAAAGATGTGTCATTTTAAAATAAGGACAATTGAAACCACATTGTATTGTAATTATGCGTCTTTCTTCTGAGCCTTCCCAAGTGTTTCGCAGCAAGTGGGCATCAGCACAACCTTGTGGATGTTTTAAGGGTTACTGGTGGGAAGTATAAACTTCCTGAACTCTACCTTCTTTAAAAAGCTAGGTAAATATTATTGGCTGATGAATTTAATTTTAGAGATGAAAAACACAAAATGGTAAAATAATATCTCAGAAACAGATCCTTTTTTTTCCAAAAGCCCAACGCAGTAACTTTCCACTGGAGAAAAGTGTCATGCAGACTGGCTCCATTAGTCAGGCTGTAGAACTCCAGTGCGGAACTATGTTCCCATAGTGCACTGTCCTGGTAGATGAGGATAAAGAGTCAGAGGCACATGTGATTGATTTTGCTAATGGAATGCTATTTTCTGGTAGACCAATTTCCACACAACCCAGAACACAATGATTATTCTACTAGGTAGGCATTCGGCTTCGGAAAGTTTATGTCCTTGACATTTCTTGCCATCTTCCAACCATTGAAAACTTCCAACTTGGCAACAAGTCCTCGCCTCAATTTACAAATGCATTCTTTGGAGAGTGGACCTGACTCCTCTAACATTTTCTCCTTTTGTTTTTTCCTCCTCCTGCGCAGATAATCCCCACGGGCACAGCCTGGAGGAGAGGATCATCTACGGAGTAGAAAACAGCAGCACCTTCCTGGAGTGCAGCCCCAAGTCCCAGCGCGCACTGGTGTACTGGCAGTTCCAGCGGCGGAACGAGGAGCGGAAAGAAGAGGTACTGGGTGCCACTGCCCGGACTGTTTCTGCCTAGCGTCACTGTTGACCGCGGGATAGAGAAGTACTGACAGCCCTCCCGGTCCTCACAGCTCGTTCACAGCGAGCACGCATTTGCTGAGGGCTGTTGAGACGCCAGGCCGGATAGGACTTGGAGGAGCAGTGTGATGGCAGCAAGGTTCTGCCGCAGGGGCACCAGGGACACGTTCCAGGGCCCCCTGCGTCTCACTGAGATCATCTGCAAAGCCAGTATATCACATTTCTCCATCTAAGCAGTCAGACATTCCAGTTTAACTTCTGCTCGCTGAATTCTTGTATTCCCACTTGTTTCCTTTCTTTCTGACTTCCTCACATTGGGAAGGAGTGGGGAGCAGAGGGTAGGAACCGAGAATGAGGTGCTGAGAACTGCCTACTGCTCCACAGTGGAGCTGCCATTTCCTCTGTAAAAGCCAAGTCACAGACAGTCTCCGAGAGAATGCCGAGCCTTTAAGAACATTTAACTGCATTTAAAAATGTCTGGACTGGCTGATTTGCAAAATGTTTTATGCGTTAATAATTTTACCAGTGAATATGACTATAAAAAACTACTCCCATTAGTAGTTTTTTGACATTTTAAACAGTCTCTATATAATCACATTGTGCAAATGTCAATTGATTTTATACACTGCCAGGCTGGAATTCTAGAAATTTCTTTTGTAAACTGTATTCAGGACAAAAGTAAGAGCATAGTCTCCTTTTTATGTCCCATTCAATGCCTGATAAGTTAAACAAATGCTTAGAAATTTTAAAGTTACTTATTTTCTTCCTGTTGTCCAACTCCCAGTTTATATTTCTTTCATTTAATCTCAGTTAAGTCCATTTTAATCACCTACTGTTTTCTCTGCCATGGTTTTGTCTTACCAGTTTAAGTATCTAATGTTAACTTTGTGTCATAGATAAATACCTACCTTTCAGTTTATAAGATAAAATCACATATTTGTTCTTTCCTCCCTTTACCTTGGTTATTTAAATTTTTTATAGGAAATCTTAGTGAAGCAGTAGTATGTGGAGCCAGGGATACAGCTCAGTGGCACAGCACCTTGCTTGGCAAGTGCAAAGTCCTGACTTTGATTCCCAGTACCAAAAATAAAAAAGTAAAAATAAAGCAGTGATACAGCCAATATTTTCCAGTGATCTTAAAAACAATGGATGGTTGCAACTCTTTTCCTAGACACAAAAGTGCTGTCCTCAATCTCCAATTAGAAATTGTGTTAACTACTAACTTGCACCTAAAAAAAAAAATCTGAATTTTTCCTGAGATCTTCAGGTCTCATATGCTCAGGAAATACGTGGGTTGTGTAATACCTCTCTCTTCCCCGCTAGATCAGAGTGGACGACCACATCGTCAGGACGGAGCAAGGTCTGCTGCTGCGTAGCCTGCAGCGCAAGGACTCGGGCACCTACCTGTGCCATGCCGTGGAGCACGGGTTCATGCAGACTCTTCTCAGAGTGACGCTGGAGGTCATCGACACGGAGCACCTGGAGGAACTTCTGCACAGAGACGACGATGGGGATAGTTCCAAGACCAAAGAGATGGCCGGCAGCCTGACCCCGAGCCAGAAGGTCTGGTACAGAGACTTCATGCAGCTCATCAACCACCCCAACCTGAACACGATGGACGAGTTCTGTGAGCAGGTGTGGAAAAGGGACCGGAAGCAGCGCCGGCAAAGGCCAGCCCACAGTCAAGGGAACGGCAACAAGTGGAAGCACTTACAGGAGAACAAGAAAGGGAGGAACCGGAGGACCCACGAGTTCGAGAGGGCACCCAGGAGTGTCTGAGCTGCGTTACCTCTAGAAACCTCAAACGAGTAGCAACTTGCCTAGACAATAACTGGAAAAATGCAATATACACGAACTCTTTCCATGGCATTACGTGGGTGTTTACAATGGTGAAGAATTCAACTGAGTTCCACCAATTATAAATTAAGTCCATGAGTAACTTTCCTAACAGGCTTTCTTCCTAATACCAACAGCTACGAAGGCTGCAGGTGCGCACGGATGTTCACCCTAGCAGACTGTTTCCTACGAGAATCCATTGTACAAGTTCCACCTCCTTTGCCTGAGAAATTAAAATGTCCCTTGCCATATTGCCATCTGCCGGAGAATAACTGCATCAGCAAAGCCATCATATTGAACTAGAAGTTTAAAGGAAACTGCATGGATTTACTGAGCTGATGAATATTCCAAAACGTGGTTGGATGCGAAGATATTTTTTTTTGTCTACCAGCACTCACATTTGTACGTACTGCAGGAGGAAAATAAGGAAAATGATACTGAATGAAATGGTCTGTGGAAATGTAAAATACATAAACCATCCAGCGTCCAGAGGCAAAATGGAATACACTGATCTACTACTGATGTCTTCTTTCAGCTTTGACCTAAAGATGTATTTTATTAAAATGATAATTTAAATGTATCAAGACAAATATGCAGTAAAAATTAGCTGTTTTCTAAGCTAGAGTAGCTTTTTGTCTTACAATTATTGTGCTATATCGTTGGTTTTAAAAATTCCAAATGTGTGCTGCTTTTATTGACATTTTTTTTTTAGTTCTGTAAGGAGGATAGCTGGTATTGTCCTAGATACACATCTGTTATTAACCATCAATTCCTAAAGCCAAGATATAAATTATGCTTTATTTTTTTGAGGAAATCAAACAAATGAAAGCTGTTCACACCTCCCTTTCTTTAAGTATTACCTAAGTTAATTTTAACTTGTGTAATGTTCCTAGAAAAACAGAATATAACCAGCAAGAAAAGGGAAAAATTGATTTGTCAAATGCATTTTACTTTACGTAAAAGCTCAAAGGAAAGATAATGATCTGTACATCTTATAAAAATAACAAGCATGGTCCTAATACAGTTAGTAGAAAGTGTCTCCTAATTCTGTGCTTGAATTTGAGCGTGATGCATGAGACATAAAAACTCTCTTATGATTCCACTAGGAATTAATGGATCACTGAATGATTCTGGAAAAGACAGAGAAATCAGTAACAGGCTGAACAAATTGTAAAGGCACATTTCTTACCTTCAGAATCAGCCCCTCGTATCTCACCTGCTGAAGAAAATAACCCTTATTAAAAATATATGACTCTTTCCAAGTCGGTGGGCATGGCTTTTATACATACTAGTTTCCAAGAAAGGACCCAAACTACAAAACTGTAAAATTCTTTGTTTGCTGCCACAACTTCCAAAATTAGGTAAAAGATTTGTCTCCAAGAATTTGTCTTGTTGTCCTGAGGAGACTGTGAGCATCTCTGGCATGGAGACACAGGGGCTTTCCACACTGTGTCTTTGTCAGGAACACTTCCCTGCCCGGTCCCTTCACTGGGCACACAACAACCAGGAAGGCAGCTTCCTGCTAATTAAAGGAGGGACATTGAAATTTAACTCCAGTTGTCTTGGGACTCTAATTAACTCAGCGTAAATTTCTCTCCTCAGACAACAGAAAATTCTTATTCTTCCTCAGCTGAGCTATTTCCCAGAAGGAAGCTCATGTCTCCCTTTTAATGATGATTTGAATAAACAACTTGTTGACATTTGTTTCACATAAAAGCCTAAAAATTGTCTACCTCCAATTTTAGGCACCATTGACTAAGATGGCTCTGTTTTGGACATGTATTTTCAGAGGGAAGTTGAACTGTTACACAATTGGAAGAACACACTCCTGTACAGAAAATGTTTGGAATATAAATCAAAGAATCGAGACTGCTGCAAAAGTAGCTCATTATTTCCACTTTAGTACAGTATCTTAACTATATTAAAATTCAGTGTTGCATTTCATTCTAAATTTTCAGCTGAAACAAATTTATTTGCAGTAACAAGAGTGTTTTATTTCTTTTTAGTCCTTAAAAATAAAAGGATTTGAAGGGAAAGAGATTGTATAATAATTTCATGGATACCTTCCAAAATCTGAGAGTGTTTTGTTTAACATTAAAAAATATCAATAGAAAATCTCTAGACTTTAGTTCAAAGTATCCAAAGCAAACGAGTTACTGGCATACCTTTAAAAACCATCATGTCTGAGATTTTGGAAAAAATGCAGATACAGTGTGCCGGTAGCTAACTGCTATCACAGTCACAGTCTTCTGTTGATGCGTACTGAGAGGGGACAGCTTGCATGAAAAGGAATTCATGCCTCACTTAATAACTTAGTTTTAATGGCTGCCGGCCTGTGCATGTATCATCAGAGATGAAACTTGGTTGAGAGACTCACACGACCTTCAGCAAATTACAATAGCAACCTTAAAGTATGAAAAGAGACATACCAGAAAGGAAATTATGACCCCGTGGAAATCAAACGTAAATGCATGTAAATGCACACGTACTGCTTCTTTTAATGTATTATTTAGTGATTTTTAATGATACGTGTTTAATATTTTTGCTACCTACACATTAGGCAAAAGAGATGTAAATGGTTTTGAACAGAAGAGGAAGAACAGTGTAAGACAGAAGTTTCCGTAGGTCCTCCACGGCAGTGTGCTCGACGTCACCCTGAGGCACAAGATTTCTCCACACAGGGGCAGGGTGGTTGATGTGCTCTTCCAGGCCGGAAGGAAGAGGCCCATTCAGTTAGCATGTGTTTTGCCAGAGAGTAAATATGTTCCATATCTATATTTATCATTGCATTTCAGATGGGAACTAAAAAACTGGAGAGTCAAATGTAATGAAACTGCTGCTGTAAATTATTCCTTTTAGCATGTACTCAGTTGCTAAATACACATTTCTTCAAAATATTTGAATTCAGATGTCTTTACTGGTTCCCTGTAACATATGGTATTAAGGAACATAAGCTTAGAAGATTTCGAGAAGCAGAATCAGGTTGCTATATAATTAGCTAACAGATTTCTTCATTGTAGTCATCTGTAAATTGGAGTCTATATTTATGGTGATGATACAAATTTTTATGCCCTTTAAATTAAATATTGTTCCTTTTTATGTCATATCTAAAAAATATAGGAATGAAATTCTATACTATGTCATGTTCATAGTAATTTTGGTTTCATTCAGGATCTGCAAAGATGTCAGCTTATTTTTGTTGTTATTACTGATCCTGGAGGTCTTGGGGAAACATTTGATCACTATAGCGTCATTAGTATAACATTTGAAATCTTTGTCTTGTAAATTCATTTTTAGCACAACTTCAATTTAATGGAAATCTATCAGGTTTCATGGCTTCAAAGACACATTCAGCAGATAGAATTCAACATCTCCTTATTTTGTAACAACGTGCTAGATATGAACTAACATGCCAAAGGCACTCATGATTTTACTTTACCTTTGTCTGTAATGATATAAAGTCAATGTTAATGTCTTCAAAATACATGTTTCCATAAAGAAGAAAACATTATTTTTCAAGAAGTCTGCAACAGTCCTACTAGCTTGCTTGGTTTCTGCCAGTGTTTGTGCGCTAGTTAATTAGAGAGACGGGCGTTTTTAAGCTGAAGGGTGAAGAGGACCCCCAAAGACATAGTGTGGCTGCCTGAGTGCGGCTCTTACCCAGGGCCATTGGCCCAACCAGCCCCTCCGACGAGACCCTCTTGTTCGTTCAGACACTCAGGCACACACAGGCAGGGCACGGGGGCCGCTCACAGTGAGACCATACAGAAAAGCTCATCTGAGCCACAGGAACCTGGGCTTCTGAACACCCTAGCCTTCAGAGCCCCATTTGTACCTCTGCAGAAGCGTCTCTGATTTTAACTTTCATTCTATGCTGTTAGGGGAGGAGATGCTGGGACAAGTGAGGCATGACTGCATCCTCAAAGAGCTCACGGAGAAGTGAGGGAGGCAGAGGCAGGGCTACCACCTCGTTATCTGCAAGTCTTTTCTGACCAGCTGACCCCAGCCCGTGCTAGCCAGCCCCTGTGCAATGCCTTTCAATGTTCTCTGTGTGGCCCCACTGATCACAGAAATGGGGTTCATTGCTCATGGCCCAGTTTCCAGACCAGGAGCTGCTTGAAGCCGGGCTTGCATGGCCCCCGAGGCCTAGCAGGATGCTGAGAACGAGGAGAAGCTCAGCAAATCACTGTGACAGAGCTGCTGCTCACATCGAGTGCCAGGGTGGAGTTCACAGCAGAAATGCTTAAGCTCAAGCGGAGCAAGGAGCTGCTGTGCGAGGAGGGATGGCAGAGGAAAGGTCACGGGAGAGCTGTGCGCTGGGACATCAGGCGGATCACGCAGGTGAAGAGAGAAGACGGTCTGGGTGGAAAAAATGACAGGGAGAGGTGAGGCAAGTGCGCATGCCCACAGCAAGCTGTGCAGACACAGAGCGCAGGGCTCTGCAGGGCATGGGAAGCCCTGTGGCAGTGGCCCGAAGGGTGCGCTTGTCCGTCTTTTCCTGGACTTCAGTTCAGTGGCCTCCATTCACAGACCACATGCTCATCCCTGGAGCGTGGTGACGCATGTCACACATGCCCCCTCCTGCTCCCCACACTCTCCATCCTCTCTTCATGCGGACCTCCGTTTCCTTTACCCAGCCAGAGCCTCAGTACGGGGCAGTGTTCGTACCATCTCCAAACCAGACTTTATGACAAGTCACCCCGGCAGGCTGCTGCTGGGATTGTGAATTCCACCATAGAAGGGAGACGAGGTGCTTGCTTTGCCATGTTGGCCCCTCTGTGCTCCGAGTTCCAGCGCTGTTCACCGTCACGCTTCGCCTATCTACTCTAGTGTTGGAGCCCGTGGCGGGCAGGTCCGAGCTTGCTTTGCTAATTAGCAGTGTAGCGTCTGCAAAATGAGTATTAAAATGTGAAGTCTGTGTTTGTTTGTTCAAGGGATACCCTGGCTGGAGTAATTCATGGCTAGACAATGCTGCCAGCGAGATTAGCACACACAGGCAAAGATTTCTATATTTTATACGAAAGTTTAAAAAGAAATGAGGGCTAGCTTCATTCTGAATCTGTCAACTCCACTCCACCATTAAATTAAACTGTCTTGTTTGTTCTCATATAACAAAGGAATGTATTTTATTTCTCTTAATCTAAACATTATACTTGCAGATGCAGTGTTTATTTATACAGTACCTAAGCCAAAGTTCTCTTGAATGTGTTCAAGTCCTCACAGCTTGAGTAATTCTGACGTCTCAACTTCTCCTTTCTCTTTGTAAACCTCACTGGAGCATTAGACCTCAAGTAAATACATTTGAAAATCCATGTCATTTGTGCAGCCCGGTTCTTAATGCTTTGTTGGTTTTGTTGATAGCTAAATCTAGAGAAATCTAAACTATTTTAGACAAAGTTTGTGTCTAAAATTCAACAGCTTTTCCACGTTAGGTTTTTTTTTGTGCATCTCAATTTTCAGGGAAAGTATGTTTTTGCATTTCAAAAAAGAATGACAGTATTACTCAGCTTTGAATACTGTACTTTATTCATGCAGTGTTTTTAATTATTAGTAAATATGAACAAATTAATTCAAGTCCAATTCTCTATACACATTTTAATAAATTCCACTTGAATTTGGGTGCTGGCTCTTTATGGTGCATGGTGGTGTCATTTTCATTGATGCCATCACCAGTTTCAGAATCACTACTCACTTTATCCTTTGCACTACTTTCGCCCCTAATAACATATCAGTTGAAATTATTTATACTTTATTTGGTTTGGGAATTGGGTTAAATTATTACTGTGAATGTTATAGAACATCACAAGAAAAAAATCCAGTATTCATAAAAAGTATATGGTCAGCAAGTACTCAATACTGAATACTTACTATCACGAAGTACGTTCACTCAAAGAATAAGAACATCCTCACTCTATCATTACTGTATTCATCAACATTATCATTGTAGTAGTCATTGCGGGAATGGGAATGGTAATAGTAATATTACTTGCGTACTACATACTTATTTCTTAGTGAAGTGCTTTATTTTTTACTTTTTAAACCATTACTACAGCTCTCAAATGGCTGCTTTAGTCGGTGAATACATCAAGACATACAGTGGTTAAGTAGCTGAGTCTTCGATCTGCACAATCAAAAGTGATAGAAATAAAGTTCTAGCTCTTGTGTCATTCATGGTTAGCTATGTTCCTGGAAGGACAGCTTGCTACTGTAAATGGAAGGGAAGGGACCACACTGCATAGAAAGAGAGAAAGAGAATAAAAAAGAGTCTTAAAGGGTTAAAGTGGGAATGGATTCTGGCTCGACTGAGGAAGAGATGAATCTCAGTTCTTCAGGAAGCCAGCAAGGATGACTGAGCCCACACAGCAGCCACTCAGGAACAGCCGGTGCAGGGCTGGACAGCCAGCTCCGGCCTTCACGCGTGAGGACTTGAGGCTTCCTCTCATTCTTCCCCGGGCCTCGGTTCTCCCACCTACAAAATAGATTTCTCAGTTCTTCATCCATAAAAGCAAAACCATAAAGACTTTAGTCATAAAGGGGAAGAAATAAGAAACATTTTCATTTAACACTAATCAATGTTCACTTTTTTTAAAAAAAGTTCTGATAAGGATGAGAAAAGATATTCCCTCTCTTTTGAAGGAAAATGTTCTTGATCATTCTTATTACCACATATTCTAGTCAAAATTAATTTATCCTTTATCCTAGTCAAAATTAATTATCATAGCAATAATTTTCATGCCCACAATGTTCAATCAACATATGTCCACTTCTTGCCTTTTCTGATCAATATTTTAAAGAGATTTCCAATTAAAGATGTACTATGTTTGCATTTGAACTTGCAAACTCTCCAAACCCCATTAAACCAAGACACAAACATTCATGTTTACCTTTGAACTATATTAAATTTTAATTCTTGTCTAGCCTCATCACCTCAGTGACGCATTTGACAGTAAATCCATTGATTACTCCATTGTAAATAATCACTTGTATATTTTTCAATATGCAATTTTAAAGGTCTGTATTTTCAAGCATGAAAAGGAGACATTTCTCTAACTTTTTTATTTTTCAGAGATCAAAATAATTCTTATTTTATGCAGACTCAATAAAATAAACTATATTGCATTAAGTGTACTTTCACACATGAAAAATCTTGATACATAGTCTAAGCAATTGCAAGCACTGATGAAAAACTTTCAAAAGTAACATCAAACTGGAAGAAATATATCTTATAGAAGAAACCATATATCTTGTACCAAGATATAATTCATAGGAAGAAAATGTAAGAGCAAGCATTTATTAATAGTCTCCCAAGGACACATGAAAAGACCCCTACCACAATTCACACCTTGGCATATAATAATTTATGCAAAATGGTTCCCTTTAAAATGCAAAGATGAAAAGAGACATGACACCTCAAACCCTACTGAGCTAAGGGTAAACACAAGAAATAAACCATATGTGTTGTGGGAGGCGATTCCACAAAGAAACTGTTAGGGAAAAATGAACCCAAGCCATGACACGATCCAGATGTTCACTAATATGAATGTCTCAGCAAAATCCGAGGGACTTCAAGGCCTGGTTGGAGAGGATAGATGCTCCCAAAGTGTGAACCCTGACAGGGTCCGGTTATTTGGTAATTCTTCTGAAATAACTGCTTTCTGTTTGAAGTATTGTCGTCTTTCAGCCTTCACTATCTTGGAAGTTGATAAAAAGCAGCATAAAAATATGAAACAGCTACAGAGGCTTGGAAGAGCAGTTGTTCTCTTCAGAGGGTTTGAGAGGCCATTCTGGCTGGTGCCGGGGAGCAACTGCATACACCGGACAGTCAGGAAGGGGGAGGTTGGGACCAGCACAGCATTTTATAGCATCCACAGGGGACAGAGCATGACACAGAAACATAGGCCGTGTACACATGTATGCGAGGCAATGGTGACAGTAATTGTCACAGAAAATTTGAGTCGGTTTCTTCCCGGCAGATGCACCCTCCAGTTACTTCCTTCTGGCCCTGGTTCTCAGGGCTCCCCATCACCCCCATATTTAAACGCTTTCATGGGAGACCACACAGCTCCGCTCATCCACTCAGTCTCCACTTATGAGCCACAGGAGGAGACAAAGCACTTAGTGTAATGTTAAGGGATTGAGCTGGAGATTTCTCAAAACAAGAAATTTTAAGAACACAGTGAACAAAAAAATAGCCAGTGTTGTGAAGGAAGGAAGGGAGACTAGGGTCTCGGAAAGGTGAGGGAAGAAAGTGCTTTGATCTCAAAGGTAGTGTAATCATAAAATGAGCAGAGATAGCATAGCTTTATTAACATCAGAAGTGCCTATCTTCTTGCCTCATTTCTTTTTAACCCTGCTGAACATCCCAGTCCCATGTGTTATTATTGATGTCCACCTCATCTATTTGCCCACAAATTCACTAAATCCACCCACCTCCACATGTAGCCACAAAATAGTGGGAACGGTTTTGCATAAATTATTGTATGCTGAGGTGTGAATTATGGTAGGGTTCTTTTCATGCATCCTTGGGAGACTATTAATAAATGGTTGTTCTTACATTTTCTTCCTGTGAATTATATCTTGGTTCTGCAGGCCTGGGCATCATCTGGGAGAAACACCCATCCCACCACACCTGGGCCTACCCAGTCTGGGCCCCCACAGAACATGGTATCAAGGTGACTGTGTGTGCAGAAACATCTGAGGGCCATGTCCAGGCAACTCAGTATGAAGATTTGGATCCAGTTCTCCTGGAGGGGCACAAGTTTGGATTATCTTCACTGTGCCTGGTGGTTGGTGGGTCCCCCGGCCCCTGAGGTCCGGTGGAGAAGAGATCAGACCACAGACACTGAGATGTCAGTGCCCACATGTCAGGCTAACCACCAGGTCCATTTATGAAGAGCAACTGTTAAATATACTTGAGAATGATTATTGCAGAAATCAATAGAAAATTGCTATAGTTAACCACTACTTACACAGCAAAACTGCAAGCTGAACTAGAGGTAGAATTTCACTTAGAAGATTACCTCTGCTCTTCAGCTGTTAAAAGTGAGGTTTCACATCTTTTTGTTTAATTTGCATGACACAAAACACAGCAGTCAGATGCACTGGCATGTACCTACGATTGCAGCTACTCGGGAGGCTGAGGTGAGAGCACCACGCTTTCGAGGCCACCATGGGCAACTTAGCAAGACCTTGCCTCAAAACAAAAAATAAAAATTGCCTAGGGTGTAGCTCACTGGTAGAGCAATGTGCAGCAGGCGTGAGGTCCTGGGTTCCATCCCCAGAACCACAAAAAGATGGGCAGAAAGTGAGAAAATAATATGGAAACTCAGCCCAGAAGTGGTTTGGTCTGGCCTCGGGGTCACATTCCTCAGATGGGTGGGCCAACTCAATGGGAGAGCCCACCTTACGGCTAACATGGCTCCTCCTTTTCTTTATATTTCCCTGGAGAGTAAAAGTACAAATTTTCCTGGATTCTTCCAGTATTGGGTTTCCTGAACTTTGGCACAAGTGTGAAAATTGCTGTTTGAATTTCTCAACAATTTTCTCCAGTAACATTATAGTATTTTTATTCTGTGGAAGAAATACAGTCACTGAAATATTTCCTATAAATAGCAATACTCAGATTACCAATAGAAAGAGCTTTTAAATTTAAATATGCAACATTAACAAATACAGTAGCCAAGGACACTTCCTCAGAATATCTTGGTGCTATTAAAACTCCGTGGTGTGTGTACAACATGTAGAAGCACAAGCAGCGGGAACAATACATGAACGTGTGCATGCCATATATTTCTAACATTTATTTTTCAGTTCATGCTGGGTGGTCTAATACTGCTTTTTACATTACAACCAGTTGATCCCAAGTTCAGGGTTATTGAAACCATCATAAATAAAACCCATCTGTGCATTGTTTAAGTACCAGATGATATTTACAAAGGTTTCAGCAACTTTGCCATTTCTCTGCCAGAAAAAAGCACCGATGTCTTCCATCAGTTGTACAATCACAAATATTTGCATAATGCTGCCTTCACCCCAATAATCTTTTTGGGCAATTTCAAGTATGACTCAGAAGGAAAGAAATTATTTCTTTCTGCTGTTGCCCCTGTTGCATGTCAAGGTAACGGACGCTGTCTAAAGTAGCCCACACTCTGCCTGGAGACTGTCCACTGTAAGGATCCATGCCTTCTTCAGAACAAAGCAAGCCCATACACTATGTTAGTGTGAAAATCGTTTGTTGGCGAGTAGCAGCCTTGTGTACCTATTAAGAATCACTTCCAAAAACCCTTTAGAACCAAAGAACTGGATATTTTGTTTCGATGAGATTTCAGGAAGTAGGGACTTTAAATTAAAGCTCTAGGGAGATTCCAGCCACAAAGTTTGAAAAATGCAATTTTATCTTAAGCCCTCTGTAAATCACCTGAAAATACCGCTGGTTTGGCGATGTGGAACAGACTCCTGAGTTTTTTGTTGGAAGGAAAGGAGAAATTGGGAGCAATGGGAATGGGAAGCTGGCGCCGTCGTGGTAGAAGAATTTCCAAAGCAAATAGGAGACTGACTGTGCAGAGGCCTCGGGAGGAGCTGGAGTCAGGAACGAAGAGGTGTTTGTTTCCTGAACCTGTGTCGGAAATACAAGCGTCTCATTTGTGCCGCTGAGAACTGGGCTTTGTAATGGGACCTAATAAGTTCTATTTTATTTTAACATCAAAAAGTGAGCATGGGATAACAGTGCTGTATCATATCAACAGCCCCGTCAGGAGGCGCACAGCAGCGCTGCAGGTTTGAGGTAGTTTCCTCGCTGCACCGGAGCTGCTTCCTCGCGGCCCCCACGCAAGATCCGCCGCTTGCGCTGACCTGGTAGCGAGGGGCCCACCTGTGCGGAGGGCCAGGCTTCACTGAGCCAGACGGCGCCTTCTGGGGTCCCGCAGCTGTCCCCCGAGCTGAGGAGAAGACACAAGCACCCCACAGGGTCAAGGGACAGAGGACAGACGACAGAGGACAGGGCAGGAGGACACGATCACCTCCAGAGAGGAGGGCAGCCCCCACGCCACGGCAGGAGAGCGAGGTGTGTGCGGGGGTGGGAGCGGCTCGAAACTGAAGCGGGAGCAGGAGGTAAAGGAAGGGGGCCAACTTCATTTCCTTCTGCAGGGCAGAATTTTCAAAAAAAGCGTTAGAGAAATGAGAGAAGATAATTCTAGAGTTCGGGTCATCTGACGAAGGACATGGTTTAGGAGTTGGATCAAGAGTAGCTTATTTATCTGTAAATATGATTTCTGAAATTTGGGGTTTTTACTCAGGTAATAACAGGCTACTGTGTGTGTGTGTGTGTGTGTGTGTGTGTGTGTGTGTGTTGTCTAACTCAAACTTGTGCACTCCTGACCAATACCCCCCCCTCTATGCATCCTATTGTACGCAGAGAATTGCAGTGCTCTAATTTCAAACCTAGAGCTGCGTGTCAGGCCCTGCCGTTCATGTCTGAGGCTCTGGCACGGCCGCCCCCGGGGTGCACTCCTGCACCATCCGCTCACACAGCAGACGGGCCCAGGGAAGCCCCACAGCCCAACTCTACCCACCGAGGCAAAGGAGATAGATGAGAGAAATAGAAGCCACCTGGCACCTCGCGTTGTAAGTTCTGACTTTGCTGGCTCCCCGCAGCCCGGCCCCACCAGGGCCCCTGCAGACCCCTCCTGCACATGTCCTACCCAGCCCTGATGCCAGCAGCACCGTGCTCTGAAGTGCGTAGACCCTGTGTGGTGCAGACCCTGCTCGGAAACTCACCACTGTTTCCGACGCCACCCACAGGCACCACTGTGCTCCCTCCCTCCCCCAACCTGCTGTTCCAGACACGCTCTGCTTCCTGGTCCATCCCAACACCTTCACCGCATGAGAACAGCAATAAGGCTGTGCGCATTACTAAATGTCTTCCTGAGTAATCTCTTCTACAAGTCCTCCTTGGTACCCAGTGCCCAGGGGCTTCAGGTAAGGTGAGACTGTGCATCAGAGACTTTCTTCTGCCTCAGATGAGAGCATCCCAGGGCAACCGTTCTCGTTCTCCTCCCCAGAACACACCTTTAAACGGAGAAACTGAAAATAGCCCTCCAATTTTAAATCTTCAAACTCTTCCACACAGATGGGAAAACAAGTAAACCTTGGGATGTGCTGGAAATGTCACAGGAGTGCCCCAAATGGATTTTAAATGCCCCTCTACCCATCTCTGGAGTAGTATATGACCAATAGACACTAATAATTGCCATAAGTGTAGGAATTACAAAATGCCTAAGGACAACGTGAGACACTCAGAGAAGTATTTTCAGGCAGAAAGGGTCTTCACCAAACTGCCTTTCTGATGACTGCCTTTCCTGTCTGCCTGTGACGCTCAGCCTCCCTGTGTCCTCTCATGAGAGCCCCACTCACCTCTGCTCACGGCTGTGGACGCGCGGGCCTTTGTACCGTAGGTAGAGTCTGAGACTACTTTTCTGAAAAATAATATCCCATGCTCTGCAAGACTTCTGTAGTATCAGCAGCCTCCTGCTACGGTGATTCCAAGCTCTATCAATCAGAAACAGGTGTGTATGATATACAGTCACCTGTCATCTGCTTAGAATATGTAAATATTAAGGAAACATGCATAGTAGAATAATCGCATGTGCTCAGGAAGACCAGAGGAACTGATACACTGCATTTCTTCACTTAAAAGTTATGCAGTCCTTTGCCACATGCTTAGCACAGAAGTACAAACCTGACTTCTGGAAAGTTACAAGTTGTTAGCTGGAAAGAATAGCTGATGCTAAAATATGCAATGGAAAGTGGTACACACCTTGAGAGAAGAGGTTTATAGGCTACAGTGACTCAGGGATCGGAGAGTGAAAAACAGCCTCAGAACTGACAAAGAGCCACTCACTTCCTGTGCCTGGACCTCTGTCCAGGCTCAGGGAGAGAGAGACCCTCAGGGCAGGAACCCATGGCAGCGTTCTGTCTCCTGGGATGGTGTCTTCATGCTAAAGATCACTGTCTCCTCGCCATGGGAAACTGCAAGAAATGAGTGAAAGCTTTACATCAGTTCATGGCTGTAGAATGTTTCTGTGCAGATATTTCTGACATTTCGAGAACAAATATTTCAGCCTGGTAACTTTCTGCTTTTCATTTTGCACCACGGCAGCCTGTATGACTGAGAACCACTTAATCCTTCCATAAAACTCATTTTGTGTTTATGCAGGAAGCTTCTAGGTGTCCAGGTTGCCCATCTTGGGCACACAGGTCTAAAGCCGTGACCATGACCGTCAGCATGGGCCAAGCCCTCCCTCGCGCCTTTCTGCTGAGCATTGGGAGCATTGTGTCCTGAGAGTGGATCGGCCTGGGCAGACCCTCGGACATCAGCTCTCTGTGAAGACCCCTCAGGATCCGAGTGTCTAGGGATTCTGCCAAGGCTATCTTCACATCCTGAAATGCCTGTCTGAATATTCAGAAATGTTCTTTTTAACATTTTATTTTTCAACTCAGAGCCATCCTAACATACCAGCATCTGGAGGAATGTAGCACTGCGTGCATCCGGCCGAGGTCAGACCCTGGGTGGAAGGAACTCCACGGTTTCAGCCTCACTGCACCTGCCACCTTCCCAGGGGACTGCTCCTGCGTGGGTCCTCGGGGTGAGACACGAGCTTTTCACAGACACTGGAAAAATGGGAAAGGGTTTTGATAAAACTGATAGTGTGAGGTTGGATAATGAGGATAAAATTAGATTCTAATTATTAGCTACTCTTTCTGATTGGCTTACAATCTTGGGCAAAGATCATCTGCAGATAATACTTCTTCCCAACCTGAAACCCACGCCTTCCCACCGAAGGACATAATGTGCTCACTCACTTATTCATTCATTTATTCATTCATTGAAACAGTCAGTAAGTATTTCATGAGAGCAGATACCATGTCTACAAGGATTATAAATGCTAAGGAATTAGTGGTAAGAAGGACAAAATTCCTACACTAAAGTTACATTTTTTTTTCTTACATTTTGATGTGTGCAATAAACAAAGTATCTCATGACTCAATATGTATTACATTTGTTTTACTCACAGTTTTCTTTAGCATCAGCAAGGTGCTGTGTACATAGTTAGTGTTTAATATTATTTCTCAAAGGAAATATTTAGTTTGACTTTGCTATTTGACACACCAGCTATTTGTAAATGGGAAGTGAATAGTTCTCTGCAGGGTTTCCAAAAAGATCAAAAGTATATAATGTATTTTTTGTGTACATCGCGGGCCTAGAATACAGGAAGTGCTGGGATGGTTGTTCACTTCAGCCCCGGATTACACACAGCTGTGATCACTCCGGAAACTGCAGGCCAGGAGCGGGTGGGGTCCGGCTGGTGGACACAGCTAGTGGGCTGGCTCCCTCTGCATGCTGTGCACAGAGCTAAAGAAACTCAGGTTAGCCTTTCTTCCATTTCACAGAAGCTGTCTCACTACTCACAATTGGAATCAAAACATACCCAAGAGTAAGAAAGATCTGAGCTCGTGACTGAATCAGGCTGACAGGTGACAGTGATCACGCTATAAAATGGCTGATAGGTCATTACGGGTGTGAAGGCTAAAGTAGTTAGCCAAGCTCTTCTGCGGCAGCAACTGAAAGTCAGTCTTTTCCATGTGGCTTCAATATATAAAACGGAGTGGTGAAAGTACTGAGAAAGGCAGGAGTACTGAGTGGGAGGATGAAATGTGTTAAAGGTACAAACACTGATCATTATAGCACTGGATAATTCCACTCCTTGAAGTGTAATGCTTCTTTTTATCGTTATGGCTAAATAATATTTAATTATAATATGCATCTCACTCGATGCATTCAACAAACACAGAGCACCTACAACATTCCAGAAAAACGTGTTTGGCTTTACCGAAATCATCTAATAGGAAGCAAATTCCTCCATATGTCTTCATAACATGACGTTTCACTTAACTAACCCTTGAAATTGTTCCTCTTAAATCGACCTCTGTTGTCCAACCATGTAGGAGCGCTCACTTGCAAATTCTGTGCCATGAGCACAGAACCAAGGTGAACGGCTTAACGGAGAACTGGCCCCACTCACTTTGAATCATGACATCTGTCCTTCTTCAAATGGAAAACCTCCAGGAAGAAAGCGACACGTTGTAAATTCACGACAGCTTCCATCAGAGTCAGCTAACAGAACATAACTAACGCTGTTTGAGGTTGTAATTACATGGCTACAGTCGAACTGCTTGGCATGTGTAGGTTTTGTACACTGCTTTAGTGCATTTCTTAAATTGACCCGTATTTATTAAAAGGTAAGTAGGTGCCATAAATCACAAAATTATAAATTCCCTACTGCTCAAGAACCCAAATAAGCAAGTGAACAAGCAGACTTGCAACTAATAATGAAACCTTTACCAAAAACAAACAAACAAACAAACAAACAACTATTTTCTCAGCCTCCAAAGCTTTATTTATTAGAACCAATTCCAAGGGAAAGTATACTTTCATGTCTTACGTTTCCCATGGGCTAGTGGGTAAAACCAAGTTGCATGGGGGAAAGGAAGTAATATAAAATCAAATGAACAAGTGGGATAGATTAACCTAAAGACATGTAGACAATCTACATATTCAGGAACATTTTCTTAACAGTCCTTTTCTGCCACTATCTTTTAACTCTAAAATCCCCGTGGAACTGACTTTTATATTTTCTTATTTGGATTGATTTCCCCAGATTCTTTGTTAACAGAGAAAACTGATACTGTGCACATTCTCCAAGTGACTGCGATTTCAAATGAGATACATTCATAAAAGCATTTTAATTCCTCTGCTTTTTAAAGGAGATTATTACTGTTAATTACATATTATTATAGCACCAAATATTTTAAAACTATAGAGTAATTTCAAAAAGACTGAAATCAGAGTTTTAAAACGGACTTTATCATTATGATATAACAAAATTATTTTTGAACCAGTAGATTTTTCTCCAAAGTAGTCAAACCCTATACATTGAAGATATGGTGACTTCTTGCTCATTTGCTAGCTCAGTTCTGAATGTTAGCCAGTTATGTGTCGGCAGATAGATATGTATTAGCACAGCCACTATAGGAAACACTTGGGCGAGAGCTGGGCTTGTAATTAAATTATATAAATAATTTTAATGCATACTTTCTCAGTCATCTCTCAGTTTGATCATTATTTTTAAGTTAATTTAGTAGGTTTTATTGTTTTGATCATATTTATAGCACATAAAGTATAAATATGAAATAACACAAAAACATGACTATTAAAAAATTTATGCAAAAATATGCAGAAAATAACCTCAGAAGAATTTATGATTTTCAACTACAACTTTTAAAAAGATGCACAAAATATGATAGCATATCAGTCTACAAAAATCTTATGTACTTTACAGTTATCAGCTAATATAATACTTCAAATTACCTAACATATTAAAAAGGAAATTACATTTTAATACCTTTACATAATTAATTATAATGTTCTTTTAAAATATACTTTCTTCTCCACACAAATAGAAGCATAACAAATTTCAAACACGGGTCTCTAATAAGATGTGAATGAGAAAAGCGGCTTTCATTCTGCAGAGTGGGTGAAGTTCACTCACGCTATTTTGGGCTGAGTTCCACGAAGAATGGTGACAACGGGATCATTTCTGAAGTGAACATCAGGACCCCAGGCAGGAAGAGCAGAACACTGTCCCCAGGATGCAGTAGCCACACAGACTGGTCTCCAGGGAAGCCACGGCGTGGGGTCCACCTGCCACTGAGCTAGGACAGAGGGACAGGTTCTGAGCAGCTTTCCAGGGACAGGAGGAAGGGGCGACGCCACGGCTCAGGGAACACAGAGCCGCAGGAGAGCTCGCGTGCCAGCACCCGCAGGCATAGGCAGGCAAGGACTCCAGGGACGAGGCCCAAGCCCGGGACTCCCTGACCTTCCGGAAAGAGCCCCGAGTGAGGCAAAGAAATGCAGAGAACTCACAGCAAACACGAACCACAGCAGAAGCTACAGATCCTCCACCTATGTTATTTGTCTTTTATTCTTTTCCTTCAGGAAAACTTTCCATAGACCTCTGCTTTAGCACTTTTTGTTATACATGGGTATAAGGTAGTACGTGTATTTTAACCTGGCTGGCGCCTTAACCAGAGGGTGAACTCTCCAGAGAAAGCTCAGTGCTTCTGTATTCCATCTGCTGGTGCTGGATAGTCCCAGACACCGAGAAGCAAGCACTCAACAGATGTTCAGTTGGGTGATTGGTAAAGCACTACTAGAAACCCGTTAAACTTTTACCACAAGCATATCAAAATCAGTAGTGCCTTCTTTCAGATGGAATGTGTGTGTGTGTGTGTGTGTGTGTGTGTGTGTGTAAAATGTCACATACACACCACTTGGTATTTCACCATAGCTTTTGGAGAAAAAGCATAGCAAGCACACATTACTCTTTCTCCCTTACATTAAACCAAAGAATGAAAGAAGTATATAAGCTTTACATTGCATAAATGTAGAGCCACGCTCAGAAGTAGGAAGGAAAATTTCAGAAGGACCAAACTGAGCCATTCCTGAGACCATGCAAGGAGACGATCTGATCAACGTAACGGCGTCACCTGAGCGGCGGCCTGGGTGCGTGTGATTTTCTCACACTCCAAGGAGCAATGCCAGAGATGCCGTGGTGGGCGCCTGGCGTGGAGGGGCTGGATCCAGGGGGCCAGAAGGACGGTGCTGGCGTCGGGACAGGCACTGTCCCTCCCACACCTTGGGGCCCTTGCCACCAACACTGAAGTGTCTCTCCCTAGTGCCTCCCCCGATGGGGACCAGATGGTGCGCTATCCTGGCAAGACCAGCGGAAGGGGAAAAGCCCAGAGGAGAAGAACGGACCCAGCTCCAGCCAGGCCAGCGGTGCTCTTCTCCCAGAATCAGGGAAAGTGTGAGCGGTAACGGGCCTGTCTGCAGTCAGTGTTCTGCCCGGACAGACTTCTTAACTGAAATAGCTGCACACCTGAAAGAGAAGACTGAGAACTCGTGGACGGACCCACCAGGCCTCTTAGAGAGCCCGGCCCCATGAAGAAGGAACAGCCAGGACCGGAGTCAGAGAAAGCGGGTCAGAAGGAGCAGTGAGCACTGGTCACTGCTGCGCTGGACTCTTTAAGTAACAAACTCTGGGTGGTGACGGATGTGTTGATCAATGTGGCTGGGGCGATCAGTACACAGTGGGTGCGGACACCAGATCACCATGCTGCACACAGGGTGCACACACTGTGTACAATCCTGCTTGTCAAAAACTTTGAAGCGAGCAATGCACTCTGGGACCTCAGGTATGCTGATAGAATTGGTCCAAGGTGCTGCCAGGAAACAGCTTTTTAAAACTCCTGACGTGATAGGAGTTGTAGGATCTTATGCAACCTGGGATTGAACCCTTTTAAATGAGGCACCAATAATAGGAACTCAGATCACATGCGTGCCTCCTAGAGCTAAGGAAGACATTGAATCTAGGACGCTGGAGAAGGTGGTCACGGAGCCTTCTGGGGCTGACTGCGCGACTCTCTCTGCTTGGCTTCCCCTGTGGCCACGCCCATTGCTGGAGGCGGAAGAGGTTTTGGTAAGAGAGCACCCGTGGTTTTAGGGTTTCTCCAAGGGATATCCTGAAGAGTACACGAACAATAGGCACACAAAGTAGAATCACCTTCTTGTATTCCACACGGTGCAGTGTCAGACATGTGATCTTCCAGATCTAGAGCAGATGTACGCTGGACTGCAGCCCCCCGCCCACAGAGTCCAGTGTGGAAAACAGAACATGAACACGTTCGTTGTTAGACTACAAGATGTTGCCTTGAATGAGACAGGGAAACGTACAGGGGAGGCTTTTATTCAGCACAGAATCAGAACAAAAGGGGTCAGGTACATGACACGGATTCAGATGTGCTCTGCGCGTGTACCACGCACACCCGTGTACCACGCACACCAGTGTACCACGCACACCCGTGAGGCACAATGAGTGTGGCCTTTCTGCATCACAGACACACACTGATAAAAAGAAATACCTGACAATTTACCGTATTGTCAGATATACTTCCCAGTGCCGCAGCCCCCAGTCTCGGGGTCCCAGCATTTCCTCTGCAGCTAAACTGATACACACAGCTAGATGCCTCGGGGCTCCCTCCCCTCAGCCAGCTCACTCGCCCCAGATCATTCCCTGCCCCAGGACCCACGGCCAGCAACTGAAGAGGCCGCTTATAGGGGCCAGAGTTCTCATCCCGGGTGTCCAGCGGCCCTGGGCCACCTTAGCCCGCGCACTCTTTGCGGGGTGGACGTCCGCCAGTGCTCACAGCCTGAGTGCTGTCGTGGTCCTGGCCCATTCCCACCCTGTCTCTCCCTGGGGCCTCTGCTGATCTCCAAGACCTGAGGCTGCTTCCTGGGGATACAGACACGGCTCGCTCCGCAAGGTGGCGCTGCTCAGACTTTGCTTTCCTGCTTCTACAGAAAAAGACTATCACTTAACTTCATCAGAACATTTCCAACTCTCTGAAATCTTATCAGATACATGCTACACATTTAATAATTAAGACTGCAAAACACCTGTTGGGCCTTCATATCTAATTTTATCATTGGACTATTTTTCACAACCCTACATGGGTGTGCATGTGTGTATAATTACTGATGCACTCATCTAAGCTGTATATGCTGGATATTTCATGGAATCACTGCTTCAAATTCTAGCAGGGGTAACTATACCATACGGATCCCTAAAATATGTATTTTAAGGTATATGTGCCATAAAATATAAATTCTTTAATATATACTTTAATAATTTTAGATGAATCATTGATCCAAAATATTTTATCTTCACAAGTTAAGACAGTGTTACTTAATACTTCCAGTTTAGGAAAGAATACACAGGAACTAGGATTTTAAAATGGAAGGAAAATGCCCTCTAGTGGTAGATATTTTAGTTAAATGAGTTTTAGGTTTTTGGTTTTTTTTTAAACCTTAAGCTCATTATCTTGTTTAAAGGCTATCTATTAAGCGCCTTCTGTGTTCTGGATACTGTCTTAGGCCAAGAATACAATTGTGAATAGCATAAAGAGGATACAAGACCTCCTGTAATTTATGTTCTAGTAAGAGCTAATTCAATAAAGAAAACAATTAGAATGGTTCCATATTTAGTGGCTATGATGAGAATACAAGAAGAATTCCGAGATGGAGAACAGAGCGCAGACTTGCCTTCAGAATGAATTTAATGATGCCAGGGTCACTTACTCCCGTATCTCTAGGAAGTGTCAATCTTTTTATTGATATTTTGTGGATTAAGGGTGGTTGGTGCTCTTGTTGCTGTTGATTTGATTTAACATAGGAGGCCTGAAGGTCTGTAAAGCTAGAATGTTGAAAACAAAAGAGATCAGGGCTCAATCGGCTGTCCAGAGATATCTTGGAATATTAATTCTCATAGACAATGCCCTAACATTTTATAGAGCAATTTCACAGGGTTTGCAGAACAACGGAGAAGCACAGCATGTGACCAGTAGGAAGGATTCACAAGTGCAGAATAACCAAGCCTCTCCCACACTGTGAGAACATAATCCTGTTAGGAAGCACATAGCCGGGGGGATTCCCGGGCCCCTCCCATGGGAGCAAGGCCAGAGGACACACGCTGCTTCAAGAGCCTGCAAAGCCCAAGGCTGCTGTCGCTCCAGTTTTGTCCTTTTACAATTTTTAAAATTTAATTCCAACACAGACTCTCCCCTTGCTTGTAAATAGCTCTCCGACAGCTTCAATCTCTGCAACAATGCATTCACCATTCTAATCTTCTTGAAAGTAGCTCAAGGCAGGACCAGGATAGTTCTGTAAGGGACAGTCCCTGACATCACAGGGCTACAGCAGAAGCCTGGGGGCTTATTTGTTTACTTTTTACCTGTGGGAAGTGTTGCTGATCTGTACTGAGGCTTGGGGTGTCCCAAGAACATGTCAGGGTCTGGGTCATGGAAGCCGCATCCTCCAAATCCTCTTCTCCAAGAAGGACATGCATGGCAAAATCCAGCGGGGACGTGGAAAGTGGAAGTCCTCACCTGTCTGTAGAGCCCATGCGTCGTCCCCTTCCCCTTCTGCAGCCGGAAGTCATTCGCACGCCACCACGCAGTGCCAGAGAAACGTGAGGAATGTGCTCGTCCTTACTGCAGGTGGCGAGAGGAGCAGACGCACCCAGACGTCAGCCAGCCACGAGTGCATCACCGAGCAGCAGCACCACTTCAAACCTCGTTTTCCTGAAACGAGAAAACAAATTTAACAGAACTTTCTTTCCAAAAAGGGTTTATTGTTAGAAATATAATTTATGTGGAAATGATTAACTTGGTGTTATTTTGAATTTTTAATAACATATCTATTTGTAACTTTTATTACCAACCCTTATACAAGAGTCACAAAGCTTCAATACCTTCCTAAATGACCCATTGTATACATATATATATATATTTTTTTGGTAGATAGATAGAAAGATAATTGACAGACAGATGTGCAGACTGTACCGTGTGTCCCCGTGTGAGGTTTGTGCTTCACCACAAAGCTATCCTCTCAGCCTTAACCCATGAAAGAATTTGATGAAATCACCTGCATCCTGAGAATATTACCTAAACTTAATGCATTAAATTTTTGTTATACCACCTTTATGTTTCTAGTATGAGATTTTGTACACGAGACTTTAATGCCAGTTACTGACTGAGTGTGAGGGGTCTGCTCTGGGCTCGGCTATGTGAGATCATGTTTCAAGGTCTCCTCCGTCTAAATAGGTGAATGGTTCATGTAGCAGAAGACGTGTGCAGAAGCGATGAGACGTGTTATAATATTAACCTAAATGCGGAGGCCTGGGTCCTCACTCACGCGTACTGCTTGGGGGGGTGGGGGGCCACTATATTGAGTAGTTGAAGCTGCTGGCTACACACCCAACAGACTAAAGCAAGCTCTGTATTTTGAAGAGTTTTCAGTGCCACTTGAGTACTCAGGAAGTTGGTTTGTGGGCTGGATAGCACTCACCACCCCTGGAGAGGGCAGTTCTACGCATTTGAATTAAAGCTCATAGCTGGACACACTATGCTTACAAATTTTCCTAGCACCTTTGCCATGATTTTGCATACGTTGATGTGCTTAGATCTGTGTTCCTCTCATAGCTAAGTAGCTATTTCTTTGCTATTCAGTCTTATGCATTCTTCAGGGAAGGCCAAGATCGACTTTTATTAACACAACTGCTCTGCTCCCAGTTACACCACCTGTGCAGTATTTCCCAGCCCTCGCCTCTCTTCACTCTTATGTTCCGCACCAGTGATCTCTCATGAAATAATCTCCAACTCTTCCTCTCACTAAGAACCAGTGTCTCCCTTGCGAATGCTTCCACAAAAGACGTGTGTTTCGGGTTTGCCCGCCTTGCCTAGTTCAAGAAAAGCATTTCAAGGGAACTACCTTTTCTGTGGTGCGCCTGCTTCACCAGCTAAAGGACTGTCTGCTTTGGGAGTCAGATGCACACAAATTGGACCAGTGATAAACTTCAAAGCATTGTAAGTGCATGGTGGGCCAGCCAGCGCTTCTCAAGCTGTGCAGATGCAAATCATCTGTGGAGCCTGGTAGAATGCAGACCCTGATTCAGTGGGCCTGGTGTGGGTCTGAGATTTTGTTTTTCTAACAAATTCCCAGTTGATGCCAACCCAACTATTTCAGAGATCAGGTTGTAGAGAAAAGAAAGAAGACGCCCACGTAGAGACCCTGACATCCAAATCAAGAGCAACAGAAGCTAGCAGACAGGAGCCAAGCACACTGTCTTGAAATCTCCGAGGACAGGACATAGGCTGCACACTCCTGGCGGGGAATGCCTTTGATCAAGGACGTTAGGAAAACCTGACTGTGTCTTCTCATAAATGATCTCTTGGTGTCCGGCCCAGAATCCATGATCCAGAACTGGGAATCAACAAAGGCATGACTGATGAATCATGAAAATCCATGGGGAAAGATTTCTTGTTACATCAGAAGCATAAGTGATTTTCAGATTGTGGGGTGTGCGTTGTGTCTAACTTCGCATGCTCTACCTGTGCCCACCCTCCGATATATTAAATGTTGCTCATTTCCCAGCTGCTTTGAGTAATAGCATCATTCTGACCAATTTTTTAAATGATTCACAAAGGATGTCAGACAACTCCTAATTCTCCTCATTCTTCTAATTTTTCAGAAAACGGTTAGTGAAACTGAGAAATCTCAGGTTAGATGAGGTAATTGGATAATGCACTCTGTCCTTCATTGTAGGTAAAAGGAACCATGAGGCATGGAGCCCAACGAGCTAGTAACACGAGTGAAAAAAGTTAGAATGATGCGTACATGGATATTAAATTACTGTAACTCATTTCTTTCCCCCAAGATTGAGATAATGATATTCAGGAGCTAAGTGCTGGAACGGGCTCTGACTAACAGCCTTGAGGGCAGAGAGCAATGCGTTGGTAACAGTGGAGATGACAGTGGTGAGCTCACACCCACTGAGAGACCCGGTTCAGGTGCCCAGTGCTTTTCCTTTGTTTCTGCAGACAACGCAGAAAGAGCTATAAGTTTCAGAAAAATTATTCATAATTTACTGTGCATGGAAATTAAGTGGTAGTGTAAACCAGCTGCTAATGGAAAACCCAGCTTCCACAGTAATGAGTGTCTATAAAAAAACAATTGGTTTCAAATGATAGTTTGAAAGCCTGAGAATATCCCCACTTTCAAATTTCCTGTTAAAAAAAAAAAAAAAAGAATAAGCTGTTGAAGACCAAGGAAAAATGCAATCTTGCATTTTCTTATACAACTGCTTGTTCTTAGCTTTTCCATTGTACATTAACATGCATCCCTGAGTTTATTTTTGTCCTCTGCTTGACCAGTGTGGCCTAATAATGTAGCTAGCTGGGGAGTTCCTTGAAAACCAACCCCATCTACACCCCATTCCCCCCAGGTCACTACACTGCACAAATTCTCCCTATTCTTGCACTCGGATGGGGATTCTCAAGGTGTTTCCCGTGGAGCTCAGGCACCCGAGTATACTGACTGTGACACACATGTGTCCTCTGCTTTTTTTCTTAAGTCTTCCTGATGTACAGAGTTTTTCAGAGGTGGGCCGGGGATATAGCTCAGTGGCACACCTGCCTGGAAAGCACAAGGTCCTGAGTTCGATTCCTGGTACCAAAAAAAATCTAAAACCCAGAGTTTTTCAGAGGCAACTGAGCTGTGTAACCTCACTGGAGAAGCTGACAGGAGAACACAACTCGCTTCCATCATCAGACACATGGGAGTTTGCTAATGTGGAAACCACCGCCCACAAACAGAGCATGTTTGAGGGTGGTTCATTACCAGAGCCTCCACAAAGGAACGGTGCTGCTGACTCCTTTGACGTGGCCCTGGTGAAACTCTGAGCAGAGGAGCAGCTGAGCCGCCTGGGCAGGGACTTCTGACACCGGGAGCTGAGGAAGATGGGTAGATGTCGTCGCAAACCCCAAAGGTTTGGTCATTTGCTTGTGCAACATAGGAAATCAATACAGTAGGCAGCTAACCATGTGTTTTGGATCTATAAAAAATATGATTCAACAAATATTTGCACAAACAGTAGTAATGGGATGTTACTAGCAAGTATTTTCTAGCACTCCAGGTAAAGACACTGTGGCGTGCATGACTGTAGAGAATGGAATTCTGCAAATATGGCGGCACCTGCGATATAAAGTGATGCTCACCGCCTGGGCAGGCCGAGGGAGGCCAGTCCTGCCCGCGTGAGAGGGAGCTGCAAGGAAAGCGCCAGCTGCTGTAATGAATGTCTCAAGCAGTGACGTAGCTGGACGGATTATATAAATCTGACCTGAAGAAATTATTTCAGAGTCCTTGGTTAAGAAGGTTGCTCTGATCTTCGCGCATCACAGGGGTACCACCGTGAAGGACGGCGGAGAAAGGTCCCAATTTATACTAATGAATTAAAATTAGAAAACACTCCTTCATACACAAAAGAAAATTCTACATGAAAAGAGCTCAATATTGAATTTAGAAATAGAAGATAAAAACCACATAAACATCTTGTAGATTTTAATAGAAAGAAAATTACATAGAATTCATTTTACACTGGAACTAAATACAAAGAAGAATTGTCGTATAAATCCTTACTTATTCACAGTGTATTTCTCTGATTCAGGCTTTGGATAACACTAGTAATACAGACCAGGCTTCCTGGGACCTGAAACTTACACATGTCACAGTATCCTCTTAAAAACATAAAATTATGTAAATTTAAATAAGTGATCATTTATCTAGAATAAGAAATGAAATCACAACACATAAACCATTTCTAAAACTACAAATGATACAAATATCATAAAGTCCTGCAAAATTCGTCTGCTGTCTTAGTTGACTTTCTGGCATGTGGCTATTGCATGGTTTTTTTTTATATTTAGCTGCATACTTCTCATTGCCAACTTAATTTAACAATGATTTTTAATAGTATTTACTCTAGACAGTAGAAAATACCTCCACCTTACTAATAGCTTAGAAAATATTGTACCTTCACAGCTATCAGTCTGATGTCAGCTTTCAGGCTTTTTGTCAAATTGAGGAAAGAATATAACAAATATCTTCTCTACATAAGTTACAGTATTCCAAGGACTGCAGAAATGCTTACATAGTCCCTGTCCTCATTGTAGTAATCTTATGAGTTTTACATTCTTTTCCTATGCATTTTCAAATATGCTAATGTGATTCATTTCTCTTCAATAACTTGAAAGTCGTAACCAAAAAACACCATCATTGCTTGCACTCAAAATATATCTGTCCCTCTTAAATCACAGCTTTTAGTAGATTTTTCTGTTATAATTTTCTTCTGGACTTAAAATGACTCCTACTAATGCTGTTGCACATTATTTTTGATAATCCTTTATATGTGAATTTTCTCTCAGCTTTTTAACACATAAATTTTAAGATGACAAAGTAAGGCATTTTTCAGTCATGGCTTCTCACCTGCTCCGTTAAACTTCCGGAACCAGCTCCCCCGCGTGAAATCAAGATTGCTTTATCAGCTCTAGCGTGCATTTTTTGCATTTGGCTTAAGTTCTCAGTTCACTTTCAAATCTTCAAAATACTTTAGAGCTTTATAATAGGAAGCAGACGTTTTCTTTAGAGAAAAACCCAAGTTGTGAAGTGTGTTTAAGATAAATCAAAGAGAAAATGTGTAATTGTGGCAAAATACCACAGCAGTATTTTAGGTACCACATAGCCTTGGCTTTTTATGTAATGACACTGAGGTTGAGAGCTGCTCGTGGCATGTGTTCTGTGTGCTTATTGTTGCTTTTCTGTAATGCCTCCAGTCTTAGATGTAAGATAGTCAGATAACAGACTATGTAGATGATTCTAAGGGATATTGTGTTTATACTGTGTAAGGCAAAGTTCCACAAAACTGATTATCTGTGAGTGAACAGTTAAAAACACCCCCTCAGAGGGGCTTCCATTGTAGCAGGAGGACAAAATAATTGCCCATGGGATGACATTTATTGCATAATGCAAACTCTACTACTGGCAGTGGTCATTGTTGATGGCTTGTCTATTTGTTTGATTTATCATTATTCCTTGCACTTTTCTTCATACCAATTAATCTCAGGAAAATTTTTATGGGTTTTTCTTGTGATTATTTTAAGTACTCATCAAAAAGGATTAATCATATTCACTAGTTAATTTTGTAAAATATATGTACTATCTATTATTTGAAGAACATATCTTCCATCTTGTCCACTGAGGGCAAATATATCCTGATTAAAATGTATTACACAGATATTTTTGAAATGTTCATTATTTCAAACTGGAATTAAATTTTCTGCATGTAGGATTCCTTAAAGGTTGGCCCAATGCCTTTCTAGGTGAATTACGTTCCCACGGGCACACTGTCTCCTTGAGGTCAGCAGAGGCTGCAGAGCCAAAGTTTCCTGGAAGATTCACAGGTGCGTGCACACACCTCCTCCCGCACAATCAAGGCATAAAGTGTGCTTGGGTTCCGGTCTCTTAATGGAAAAACAGCAAGCTGAAAGTACTTTTTCTAAAGGAAAGTAGAAGATGGCAAGACACTGCTCCAAAACCCTCAGGACCTCTGGTGTGGCTCTCCTACAAAGACCTGCTAACATTCCCAACAGCATCACTAACGCCTTAGCTGCTCTGGACCCACTGGGCTATGTGACCAAGTAGAACAGGTTGCATAGCTGGACTTGTTGCAGAGCCGTCTCATATTCTGGTCCTTACTCAGAACTATCAGCTTTGCCATGTTCAGAAATGAGCTGGAACAGGACATATGGACAAGGGATATAGAAAACCCAAGGAGTGCACTAGTCAGTGTGCCTCAGCTTTGAACGTGAGAGGGGCCAGGTGGGAAACGTCTCCTTCCCCTTAGAAGGAGTGTCTTGACATACCCTGCTGTACTGGATTTCTGGAAATTTCATGAAGGTAGAAACTTTCTAAATGTTTGCTGGATTTACTTGCTGTGCACTAGCATACAAATGCCTATCAATAATCCAGAGTAGTTGCCACTTCTTATCCACTAGGTCCAGTCAGCATGACGTCGTCTGGAGTGTGCTGTCTGGGGTTGGAGGCAGTGAGCGAGACCCCTGTGACGGCAGTGACTGAGGGCTGGAGGACTGGCGCACACTCAATGTCCCACAGGATAGCTGCGTTGCTGATCTTGCTGGCTGGATGCAAGCTGCTCTGGTACTCTTCACTAGCAGATATTTAAAACAAGTCATTTGCCAGATCAATAGCAGCAGACCAGACACCCTGGGGTGTATTAATTTGCTCAACCAATGAAATCATGTCTGCTACAGAAGCTGCAGTTGGAATCGCTACTTTTTTAAACTTCAGATGATCCACTGTTGTTCGGTGAAGAGCTCTGCTCACTGTACACAGTTCTTCCATCTCTGGGTTACAGCCAGACAGCTGAGAACCATCGCCCTGCACTCACCAGGTATACGAAGGTGGCCCTGGTCTTGCAGAGGCCCCAGGACTTTGGCTATTTCCTCCTGCATTCAGGCAGTTCTGTGTCTTCCACCCGGCCTGGCCCTCCATAAAAATCTTTAGTCAGGGGACAGGAAGCCAGAGCAGAAGTCCTGTCTGTGTTCCAGGATGCATTCAAGAGGCAGAGAAATGTCCAAGAGAGGGAGTCACAGACTTACTGAACCCACCGTGAGACAGAACTGCACTAAGGCTCTACCAACTACCTGGCCCACTCATCAGCCCTTCAATGTTTTGGGTCTTTTGAAATTAGTATCGGTTCACAGCAGGGTCTCATAAACCCTCAAAAGTCTGAATATATCCTTTTCCCCACAGCACAGGCACCCTGGGAAAGATCTTTGGAAAAAGCTAGGAAAGATAAATGTGCATGTACCTTTTATGTGTCGTGTACCCAAATGCTCCTTCAAGGGGAACTGACTTCCCATTCACTCAAGAAGTTCTGAATCTCCACAGAGACTGAAGTCTTGGGATCGATTATAGAGCTGTAACTCTGCTTTCTGATTGAAATTAGACATCTGTTTACTTGACCTAAAATTCCCCCACGTACATAGATCAAGTAAGCATCTAAGCACTGCTCATCTATTTCACTTACTGGGACAGACCATCCTGAGGACTGCTTTGGCTCTGCAGTACATTATAGAAATCACAACTACTTCTTCTTTGAACATTCAGTGATGCCCTAGGCCCCAGTAATCCCCTTCCCCTCAAAAGCCCCAGTTCAGTGGCAGCACATCCCACTGTAGTTCCCGTCGTTCTCCAGAGAACAGGACCGCACAGCTCTTCGCCGACGGTCACAGCACCTGCTCACTGCTGGCAGCATGAGCAGCCCATATCCAAACGCCTCTGCCTCCCTCCACACACTGACAAGTCCAACCGAAGGTCCTTACGGAAGAGCGAGGGACTCAGGAAAAGCAAAGGAATTACGGAAGAGAGCACAGTTTTACTACTCGCACTTCCTAATTTCAAAGCTCATCACAGAGCTGCAGAAATCAGTGTGGTGGTGTGGGTCTAAGCCCGGAGAATTATGGACTATCATTCAGAACCACATTTATGGTCAACTGATTTCTAACATGTGTCCCAGGGCAATTCCAGGAGAAAAAATACTCCTTTGAAGAATATTTTTCACAGTGGGCTCTCCATGTACAAAAGAATCAGAGTGCCTTCTCTACACCATATACAAAGATTAATTCACTCTGGTAGACAGAACTAAATTTAAGAACTCTCAGGTGAAAATATTCAAGTTTTTCTACTAACTTTGGGTTAGGCCAAACCCTATTACATAACTCAACAAAAGCCTAAGAGCAAAAAGCAATAAATTTTACTGCTATACATCAAAGAACATTATGGAGCAAATGAAAAGACAAGCCAGAGAATAGCAGGAGAAGCTCAGAAATCATATATTTGATTAGGGACTTATATCCACCATATAAAAAGGGCCTCTTTAACCCAATAACTAAAAGAGTTAAACATCAAACAAAGGAGAGTTTAGATACGTCTTCAAACAAGATAAATTAATGGTCATTAAATACACAACATGCTCAAGATCATTAGCCCCCAGTCACCAGGAAGATACGGAAGAACAGGCAGTAAAACTGCACTGGACACATGCTAGGACAACCATAGCACAAAAGGCAGATAACAACCTCTGGAACCTTCAGGTGCTGTTACTGAGAAGTTAGTCTGAGCAGTGCTTTTTAAAACAGTCTGGTGATTATTCAGAATGTTAAACAGGAGTTTCCACAATGCCAGCAGCTTCCCTTCTGGGTATATACCTAAGAGACATGAAACAGGTGTCCACACAAAACTTTTACACGATTTCTCAGAACCGCATTGCTCACTATAGCCAAAAAGTAGAAACAACCCAGTGTCCGCCAGCTGGTGACTGGATAAATAGTACGTGCTAAGCCCACACAACGAAATGCTATTCAGTAGTAAAAAAGAGGAAAGTACTAACACATGCTACAATATGGATGAACCCCAGAAACGTTACACATAGTGAAAGAAGTCAGCCTCAAAGGGCCGCAGATTGTATGGTTACGTTTATGTGAAATGTCTAGAGCTGGCAAATCATTAGAAACCAAGAACTGTGCCCAGGGCTGTGGGGGCTGAGAGGAAATGTGTGATCTGCTAATGCATATGAAATTTGGGGTTGGTGAAATGTTCTAAGATGGATTTACTAACAGTTGCATGAGTCTGAGTACTGTGATCCCTAGATTTAAACAGTCTATATGAGTGAACTGCTTTGTTTAAATGGGTGAACTACATCTTAATAAAGCACTTAAAAGAAAGAAAGAAAACATAAAAGGCAATCTAATCACGCAGGCAGTTGCCATTGTAGTTGGGAGCCCTGACCACTCTGGAAAAAAGTGAAACTGATCCAAAATAAACATATAGCCCTTGGGTGGCTCATTAAAATGTAGTTAAAATTTGCATGAGAAGACCTCATCCCAGGACATAAGTATACTTGTGCATGCAAAGACACACATATAAGCATTTACTTGGGACAGTAGAATACTCAATTAATTATAACTATGAAAGGTAAGGACATATGCATAACTAAAAGTAAGTTTCAAATGGCTAAGAAACCATGGAAATTTAAAACCTGAAAGGAATTAGCTTGATAATTTTAAGAAAAGTGTACCCTTTTATAAGGTAATAAATTTTTGTAATGTAAATAATATAAAAACTAAATGATAAAAACTAACTATAGCAAGTGCTTTGTATCTGTAGGTTCTACATGCATGGGTCAGTCAAGCCCAGGATGAAACTACATTATTCAGAAAAAATGTCATATTGCTACTGTATGTGATTTTAGCCTATGATACCCAAGGAAACAGGGACTTTTTCCCTTGTCATTCTCTGATCAGTGTGAAACTATTTCAACAATATTTGTGCTGTGTTAGAGATTATTGTCACAGAGGACTAAGGTATATCTCGGACGTGTCCAGCCTATATGCAAATTCTGTATGCTCTGTTTGAAACAAACTTGAGAATCTATGGGTTCTGGAATCTAAGTAGTATCCTGCAGCCAAGTGCTGGCGATACTGCACAGTGACTGTGTCAAGGAGTTTTAATCTTTCTAGAATTTCTTATCTTAGAATTTATAACATTATTCAAATATTTAACTTTTAATAACATTTGTTAACATTTGTATACTTCACTTCATTTAGTCCCTAAGCGCTTCCAGGAAAAAAAGCTAGCCAGTAATTCTTCTCCTAGTGACAGATTAAAAGTAAATGTCAACACAGACATAAAAATTCAGTACGAAGAAAAACTAAAGTCATGTACACAAAATCGTTAATAAAGAAACTTGTATCCAGGCAAGAGAAAGAATCTAACATTTCAGGCGACAAGCAAAGCACAAGAAAAAATGTGACTATAGCAGATTTGTTCTTTTTCATCAAAGATCAGAATAACATAATTACAAAAGTAACTTAACACAAAAAATTCTCAGAATTTTCTTCTAAAGAGGCTAACATTTTAAAAAAGGGCTGGTCAAAATGCTACAGTTTGCCAATCATTTTCAAAGTTTCAAGTCAGTGTATGTTATTGTATTACTGAGATTTTCCCACGTATGAATCCTTGGTCTAAATTTCTTCTGGAACATATACTACTCAGAAAATGTCTTCTCAACTTCTGTTTTACATGGCACAAAAGTCATCAATGTGCGCTTTTATCAACTTTTTGAAAGTGCTTGCCTTTTTAATATCTTTGCAGCAGTATATGGCTTAAACATATTATAGCAGATAATTTTTTTGGCAAATGTTATGTTCCAGCACTAAAATACAAAAATTTAATATTAGATATAGAATACTAAATATTGGTAGTAAAATTTCGGTGTGCTTTATCTAAAAATCAGAATTTCTTCTTATCTAATAGAAACTCATTCTACTGCAAGTTGGAGAAAGAGGTGACGTTTTCCGTTCTGACCTTCAGTCACACTTGCTTTGAATTAAGTTGCCTTTGGGCATTGGGTGAATTGTGTAGTAGTGACTCTTCAGATCATCTTTCCATTAACATATGGGCCAAGTAATCCAGAATATGCTCTTTCTGGCAAGTGATTAGAATTTTAACAGAAAACCCATGTAAAGAGAGCCCTTCTCAGTCTTCTTCACAGCCCAGGAGGTTATGCTTGTATCCCATGAAAAGTTACTGAAATTCTAGAGAACTAATTCCAATCTACTACTTCCAGTGCAACCCACAGTGAAAATAAAGACAGTAAAGCGTGTTTGCAGTTATGGGGAGCCAAGGGGTCCTAAGTCCAGCCACAGTGATGGCCATCCGGACCCAAGGGCAAGCCAGGTTTTATTCATTCATGAAGAAGGGAGTGGTTTGAGGATGAGTGACTTCGAGAACAGTGGGAAGTAGGTGAGTGCCAGGAGCTGGGCTAGGTAGGAGGCCTGAACTCACCTCTGCAAATGCAGAGAGGAGGATACGCAGAAAGAATAATCTGCATACACAATATAGTATCTAATGTTTCAGGATCAGTGCTTCAGCTCTGATGTGTAATGTTTGAAGCCCCAGGAAGTTAGAGCCTCTACCCAAGCCTCGACCCTAGCCCACAGCGTGGAGCATTAGCTCACACATCCTGCCTCATCCCGGCTCACTCGAGGGAGCAACCGACATCCGGGAAAACACAAATGCCATCTCCAAAGATTACCATCAGCACCTCGGCTGGACCGATATGCACTGCTTAAAGCCAACTGAGGAGACAAGGAAAGGGTACCAGCCAGCTCTGCACATATCAATGCCTGGAAATAGGGTCAGGCTGAGCCAGATGGAGGCAACTGCTCCTCTTTCAAGGAAAGTCGCCCAGGTGGCCCTCCACATCCATGAACATTGTCCGCTTTAGAACTGGGTCAAATCTTCTTAATGGTGGAATTATGATCGATTTTTGAAGGACTATGAAACCTAACCTTGTGGAAGGTGACTGTCACAACAAGCAGCACAGATATTTAAGCAGCTCATATGAGGGAGTCAGAATATGAAAAATATTATGAGAAGAGTTCACTGGAGCTTAAGTACACAGAGAGAGATCCGAGAGTCACATGGAAGAGCTCCACGTATCTGAGCACCTTCACTTGGGAAGGGGCCGGAGTCTCCTTTTCCGAGACACAAAGGAAAACTCGACTGAATTTTACCTTTCAGCCTGGAAAGGCAGAGTTTAAAGTGCACACAGGAAGAAGCTGCTGACCTTTCTGCTCCACAGCCTCATTAGTTGAAAGATGTGTGAAGGTGCAGCCCCTCAGTGGCCTGAGGTGTCTCTTGTGCCCGCTGGGAATACTCTCCCCCAGCACAGCCCACTGAAAGCAGAGCCCGCTTGGGAGTTGCCAGCTCATCAAAGCAGGGTCTGGGCCAGCACTGACCTAATTACACGCAGCAACCGCTTTCTTATACATCTCAGGGCTTCCAGCCAGCGCCTGTGGGATTTGATTTTCAAGTGACAGAACCAGTTGCTTTAAAGTGTTTACCTCCTAAACGCCGGAGCAGAAGGTTGTCTTCACAAAGGCTGAATGCACAATGGATCGAAAGCTTCTGCTGGTACTAAGCAGCAGGGCTTTGCCGATGGCCAGGCCCCAGAGCGCTGACTTCGCTGAACTCCTATTTTCTCACTAATGATGCCGTATCTGCTTCATTATGACTCACTCTGAGATGACGAGGTCATTATGTGCCCAGCTTTTCTTTCACAGAACATCAGTCAGCGTATTTTTAGGAAAATTTTATACAGACCTTTGAGACTTCTGGCAAGGGACTTGGGTAGACATCTGGAAAAGAAGCAGCATTGCTTACGCCCATCTAAAGTACACTTTTGCTTTATGTCTATTTTTTTTTCTAAAGATAATATCCAAGTTCTGCTTTTCCAGGACCCTTTCTTGAGCAAAAATGCCTGCGTTTTTGGGTTACCTTCTCTGTGTCAGAAAAAAGAAGCCAAAGTTTCTATCCATCCCTGTGTTGCATAGGGCTACCACACTATATGGAGCTGTCACACGCATTAAATCAACAGCATTGACTGCTGGCAGGAAAATCCAATCTGCACCCAGTAAGCAGAAACATAAATAGAGCTCACAAGGAAGTTAGTCAATAAGTGCATTTATTCTCCCTCTGTTGCTGCTGCGTTTGGCTACAGTTGCCCTCGACATTGTTTGTATTCTCTGTGTTCTTCTGTGCTCTCTTTGCTACAGGCTTTATCGGGCAGGTTTCCTGAACTGATTTAAGACTCTTTTCTGCACTCATTGAGGTTTGCTTGATTGATCTTAGTTAGCAGCACTTTCGAAAATTCTGGTGCAAATCTTTCCTTCGTTGAATTTTTAGATATTGGCTATATAACTGAATAAGGAGTTCCATATTTCAAAGTAGTGTGTCTGGAAGGATGCCCAGAGTAAAGAAAACATTAATAGGCATAAAAAGCTAGCATATGGATGCTATAAGAAGTAGAATGGAAACTGTCCAAATAGAGTAGTGGAACCTTCCAATCAAAGAGTGCGAGGGGCAGTAAGGGAAATATGTTCTTTCTCATGTTTCTGCCAAAATGTAAGGACAGTACAACCAATGGCATGAATTCAGCAGATGCTGGAAAGTGCAGAAAAGAAGACGAGTTGCAACCAGCTTCCCTTAAAAGAATAAAATGCTGTTTATATCTTAATTTGATTGCAATTACACTCCATGTTATTTGATCTCTGGGTTTGGTAAGGCGCACCCCAAGTTCATACAATTAGACTGCGCTGAACTGCTCCTGAAGAAGGGGTGGGGCACTTGGAAAGGCTCATCGAAAAGGGAAAAGCTTGCCTCGTCCTGAACTCAGTTGAACGGTAATTGTTTTCAAGATGCCGCTGTGCAATGCATGTATCTGGGTAATCAGGCATAATTGCTTCTTTTAAACTAGTTAAAATGATAACTGTCCACATGCTCTTCTTTGTCCTCTCCACAGCAATCATTTCAAGATTTTCAATTAGGATGATCTCTTGTTAGAGATTCTAAAGAAGACTTCCCACCTGGATATAAAACTAGCTAGCTATTTTTATGTGGTGTTCATTGGCTTTAGGTTAAGTTTATCATGTGTTTTGTGAGACTTACAGATTGTTTTGGAGGATAGGACATAACACAGTGGCCCCACTAGATGAAAGGCAGGATGTTTCTAGGTTTCCCTGGAAAAGGAGCAGGCTGGGGTCTGCTCCTAGTGACTGCGTAGGTGTGAGGAGTGCTGGGGCTGGCAAGACTGCCCCCTCTCCCCTGGTTTGACTACACTGAATAATTCTGTGAGGTCCAGCATGCAGAGGGCGTCCCTAACTGTCCACAGCCTGGTCTGGAGTGACTACAGCTGGTCCACTGAGGCCCAAGCATGCACATTTAATAAGCGATGTGGTTGGAGCCACACACTTACTCGAGTGTGCAAGAAGGAACTGAACTGCCTGTAGACGGGGTCTCCAAACTGGGTCCAGACAGCACAATTTAGAAAAGAACACACTTCCTGCCATGACAGCACAGGCACAAACTGCAGCCTCACTCTCCCTGAGCCCTTTATTTACTTGCACACTGACTGCTGTTTACTGCACACGCGCGACACCTGAGTCCATGACAGAGGCAGGGAACTGAGGTGAAGAGCCCTCCCGCCCAGCGGAAATAACGCAAACGGTGACCCTGTGAAACGAGAGAGACCTGACACGAAGTGTAAGGTGGACACAAACAGAGGTGTCCCCGGACCGTCTGGAGCCAGAAGAAAACCGTCCAGATGTAGGTGGCCTCCTGGTCAGGAGCAGAGACCCGATGGGAGCCCGCAGGGCACTGCAGCTCAGCCTGGCGGCCCCCAGGTGCAGGGGAGGGCGGAGTGCAATGCCTGCTGCGGCTGACTCGTTCTGCAGTCACCGGGCAAGCCCTTAGACACCCGGGGTGCTCGCGCGAGCCTTAATTCACAGCGCGCAGCCTTTCCATTACTATTCTGTGATGAAAATGGCTTTATTTTGAAAGAAATTTGTTGGGACAGCCAATTTCATGTTACAGTAAACCGCATTATAATTTTTAATTTTAAAATTAGAAGACATGATTAGATTACACTGATTCCAAAAGGCCACACTGAATTAAGCGTTGCTTATTTAAAAGGGTTATTTATCACCCCAGTCCGATCAAGGTAGCCGCAGCTCTAGCACTGCCAATGCGTGTCGCTGGGGAGAACCGGCCGCCCGCGCGCTCTCTGACGGGGATGAGGCGGATGGACCCGCGGGAACGACCCGGGCGCACCTCCTGTCCGCGGTCCTCAGCTGCTGCTGCAGGTCCCCGCTGCGCTCTTCACGGGCGGCTAACTCTGCACCCCGTGCCCATTGTACCCCGCTGGGGAACTGCAGCAAGTCCCAGAAATCGGGTTTTCCGGGACTTGGAGCGTGGCCGCCTTACAGCCACTGCGGGAAGGACACACGGTGGCCTAGTCACGCCACGCTGATTCTGCAGTCATGTCTTCTTACATTTCTGGTTTTGTGGTATTTAACCGTTTGGCATGACTATTGTTCCTCTTTTCCCTTTGAAAAGAAACACTTCTGAGTTTCACCACATATGTATTTACAACCATTATAAAATTCATACCATAATTTTAAAGATTACATTAAACTTTATCTAAATTTTATACAAATTTGTTTCTGTCTTAAATGTACAAGCCAGAGCATGCATGTTGTCTTTACGGACCATGCACACTTTAACTGTCTCGAATGGTCCCTTGCTACACCTTTCCCTCCCGGACCTCAGGCCTCCTCTTCAGGACTTGATACACTTCCTTTGGCACACTTTATTTCTTTATTTTAAAGGAAAATATTAAAAATAGAGGAAAAAATTAAAAATAACAGTAGAACAGTTTCAAGACAGGCTAGTCGGACAGTGATAATAATTAATACATCCTGTAATGCTGTCTACACAGAAGTTGTTCTGAATTCAAGATATTGGCATGAAATACTGTCCACGCAACAGTAGCACAGACCTTTCTTTTCAATAAAAAGAGAGCAACTGGCTGTATCACTATCTTAACTGTCTTGTGTGTATATCTTTTCCTTTTCTCTTCCTTCCTTTGCCCCTCCCCCATTGGTTTCTCTTTTCTCTTAAACACCTCCTTCCCCATTCACCGCATCTGTTGTACATTTTGGGTCTTATTTACCCACTCAGCTTCTCATACTAGTGAGACAACACGATGCTCACACATGTGGGCCTGACTTATTTCACTTATGAGTATGACCTCAAGTTGTATCCATTTACCCATAAAAGTCTCTAGTTAATCCTTCTTTATGGCTGAGCAGTACTCCATTGTATTTCAAAAACACATTTTTAAAATCCATTCCTCAGTTGATGGGCATTGGGGCTGTTTCCAACATTTAGCTATTACAAATTGTGCGTGGGATCTGAAGGCGTAGAGGTTCCATTTAAACTATTCCCCATCTGGTTATCTTTCCAGAAGAATTAAAATCATCATACCACACCAATATATGTGTACCTATGTTTATAGCAGAACAATTTGTAATAGCTAAACCCTTCAGTATAGTTGATAGAAATTCCTTCTTGCTGATGTATTGATGTGAATCTCTATTTGAATGTGTCTTTATTCATTTTGGTTTCAGCTCACTATTTTTTACTAGTGCAGCAATGAATTAAAAGTCTGTGCATTGTGGCTGGGACGTCTCCTTGCTCTGTGTCAGAGGATTCTGCAGGCATTGGGACCACACGTGCAGGGGACAGGTGCTGCGCGGGATGTCCCCTACCATAGCCAAGCAGAGAAATGTGAGGAAGATCTGAGGTGCGAGCTGAGGAAGACAGAGTGACAGCAAGGGTGGGATCAGTTCCTTGACATAAAGGAGAGGACATGGGGATTTGGGGGAAGTTTTCTAAATATTTGTAAGCTATAATCAGGTGTTTGATTCAAGGTCTTTGATGTGGCACATCAAGATGTACTACTACCATCACCTGATTAACCGTCAGACCAGTATCACAATGTTTTTAAACATAAATCAAATGGTATAATTCTTTTCAACACAAATCTACAACTAATAGTTCTTTCCACCTTCATACCTTTAATCATTAAAATTAACACAAGTTCAAGATTTAGTGAACAGAAAACAGAACTCTATCCTTGGCAAAACACAGACCATGAGCGTTTATGTGCGTGTTTGAAGTGCTCTTTCCACCTGGCTTAAAGATTTCCAAATCTGTTACATCTGATCACCAACTTTGGCCCTGAGATGGGACTTAAAACCCTCCCACCTCCTGGCATTCTCTTCAGCTCTGGCCCCACGATGAGGTTCCAGAGCAACTCGGGCTCCAGCACCATGCAGCTCTGCCTTACCACCTCTGCTCAGCTCACTTCTGTGTCCTCTCCTGCATCAATTCCACATTGGTGACTACAAAGTTAATCATACAAACAACTGTTCCCTCCTGTGCATTTTGAAAGACTCAAAGCAAGGCACATGGACTTAGGCACTTTTTTCATTCCTTTACACTCAGTAGTACTTTACCAGGATTACTTGCCAAGACACTAAACAAACGAATCAATGAGTGAGGAACTCCTTTTCTAGAACTACCTGTTACCTGTGCATTCCTTATCCAGTGAGATTCCAATTAAATGTCAGCTCTATCCAGTACCATTGGCTGCAGCACTGATGGGCCAAAGACTCTCATTTGAAGCATGCTGTCAGGTGTGGGGTCCAACACAATGCTGTTCCTCTTTTGGAAACAGTGGCAGCTCCTGTGAATGGAGTTGTATTACTGTCTTAGGGTAATTCTACTTCCACACAGTACAGTACTATTTCACTACCATTTTCTTTAAAGTATTGAGCATCCTATTCCTGCCCCAGATTTCTTTGTCTGGTGAACCAGAGACATCACACAATAAATTAGCCTCTGACCCTCACAACTGCAACAAAAATACAGTTTCTATTGCAAAACTAGAGACAATCACACACTTCATTTGGGTTTTTGTGCTTGTTTTTCATTTTTGTTCTTTATGTTTTTTGTTCGAAGCACTTGATTCAGTGAGTTCAGTGAATCTTCTGTAAGGTTGGTACTACAGGTCAAGACGAGGTAGGGTAGAAGAAACAATGACAGGTGAGAGGCAAGGAAAATCATAATTTATAAACAAAAACTGAAGCCTCAGGACCTAAAACTAGTTTAAATTTTTTCATCCTTCCCTGAACTCTACAAGCCTGGGCTACTCCTTTTACTTAGAAATGAACGTCAGTTGTGATTTTTTTCACTTGCAAATGGGTTTCTGCATCACTAGTGATATCATCTTTCCTCTGCAGACAAGGACCACAGCTGTTCATCTCCTCTTCCTACAGATTTACGGATTCCACAGATTTCTACCATAAATCGCCACACATACACCCAGATTTCTACCATAAATTGCCACACATACACCCACATGCAAATGTCTGTCTCTCTCTCTGTCTCTCTCTCTCTTTCTCTTTCTCTCTCTCTCTCGGGCCTGCATGCTATTTCTTTGAGTGTATACTTTTTAAATTCTGCCTACAAATCTCCTTATGTCCCTTACTGACATGTTCTGAAAATTCTTTTTTCAGGACTGGAGTCAATGAATTTATCTGATGGGTTGTGTGGGTTTAGGGCCCCATTCCACTTTGGAAACCTTGTAGTATTGCAGGCAACTAAGTTAGATAAAAATGAATAGGCAGTCAGACAGAGATGGGCCCTCCAGTAGTCAGAGTACAAGATGAGAACACATCCCAACTGTGGCTGGAAGTGCATCTGAAGAAGGACAGGCCTCCAGATGGAGACACAACAACCAGGCCTGGATGCCTCCCTAAGACCTAAACAGGAATTTGAGATCATACTATATTACAATATGTGGTCCAGTAAGGCAAGATAGGCATCAGATGTCTAGATGGGTGATCAGAACATCTGGACCCATCTTCACATCCCCTCCTGTCCCTTCACAAAATATGCCTTTGTTCCTTCTATGTTAGACGTTATAGAAAAGTCAAAGTTAATGATAATTGCCGTATACCATTGCTAGGTGCCTTGCTACCCTTCTGGAGCAATCTTAGCTAAGCAGCTACACTTGTAATCCTATAGGTTGATTGTAGTTTGGCCCACATTGTAACTACATCGTGACCTTGCTGTATAAATCACCCCGTCAAAGGGCCTCAGTGGGCAAACCATTCAGACCCCCTCATGGAAATCCAAAAGCTGTTTTTCCCACCGTATTTGCAATAAACATCTCCTAACTCCTTCCTTTGGTTTGAGACTTCATGCCTCAATGTTATGGAACTCGTCACATTTGAAATCGAACAGATTGGGAGTTACATTTCTACTGTGTCACTAAAACCCTGTCCTGTGACAAGCACACAAGACTCAACAAACAAAATAAAAAAGAAAATAGGGAGAAAAAAAAAAAGAAATTTAAAAAACAAAAAATCATTTAGCTAGAGTTAAGAAGAACACTGCTCTGCACTGTCAGATATTTATAACTAATGTAATTTTATTTTATCTCTTTGGGGCAACAGATTTGTCTGAGTTAAGTACCAGTAGGCTTTTGTAAGGTGGGAGGAAAATCTATTCTCCACAATCTCCAGGTGAATTACAGCCCTCGACTGTAAATATAAGGTTTCCCATATGTCTGTTCAATAATCCTCCTGCCAAGGACAGCCAGCCAAAGAATGTCAACGTCTTGCCAGCTTCCACCCAGCTGCCCATCCGCAGAAGCCTGCTCTGGAAAGCATTCAGCGAGCAGCTCGAAGACTGCCGTTCTCGGAAATGAGGTTGGAGGCCCCAGAAAAGGCTCTTTTTCCAGAAACTGAGCTGCCATGTATTCTCAAATTTAACACTAACCTGAAAAAGGCATCCCTCTTGATTTTCACTTATGATATAAATATTTACATAGCACCAAGATTTGCGGCAAGCCAAGGGTTGCTGCAATGTGAGTTATCTCCACAGATAAGGGTGTTCTGCCTTTGTAACTTATGTGCACATTTGAGTCATATTTTACCCATGAAAACTGTTCTCCTGAGTGAGGCAAGTAAGACTCTGTAAGTAGAGTGAATGTGTGCCTTAGAACCATCATCCAGCGTCCTCTGTCCTGTCCTGCACTGATGTGGCAGCTACATCCCGAGAGGTAGAAACTGTGGCAGCCAAATTCATATTGGAGTCTTGCCCATCAGAAACTTCCATTTCCTCAAAAACAATAGAACATTTCACCAAGAAACACTTACATTTTCATTCAAATTGGGTGTTATGTATTATTTGATTATTTTAATTTTTCACATGTAAAATAATTGAAAAAAATTACATTTTAAAAAGCCATAAAAAGTAATTGCTAAATAATTTAAGTCCCTACCTTAAAACAATCTAGTAGTGTTGTGAACTACCAGTGAAGATAAGAATGAAGCATGAGAAAGGAAGGTTCTAGAAGGTGAACACAATGCAGTAGAAAGGTCTGCGACAGAGCCAAGTTTTCTAGATGGTTCTCAATTGGAGACTATCCTCAGTGTTCGGTAAAGTTGACAAAGCATTCTTTGTGAGGTTCAAGATAAATAGTTAAATATTATCCTTAGAAAATACCCAAGAATATTACTGAGTGAGTTTAGTCGATTCAAAAACTGTAGGAAACTAATAAGCTTCCAAGATGATTGATTAGGAGTAAGTAGAAGTAGTGGTAGTGTGCTAGAGTGGTGGTAGTAGTGATACTCTACAGGTATTTCACACTTATTAACCAACAACTCCTCCTTAGGTCTGGCAGTAAACGGAATGCGTTGAGCATATCATCCAAGATCATGAGTCGAAGAGCAAGGAGAAGCAGAGTCTGCCCGTGAGTCACTAAGGGACGGTGCCTCTGTTTGCAGAATCATCATCAACGTCAGGCTGATGGGAGCATTGGCAAATTGCAGACTAAATGTTCGCGATATCACACCCGAAATACGTCTGTACATTACTTCACAATGTTATGTCAATATTATGTAGGTCACGGCTACTTAAAAATAGAGGAAAAGGGGCTGGGGATTTAGCTCAGCGGCACAGCGCCTGCCTGGCAAGAGCAAGCCCTTGAGTTCGGTTTCCGGTACCGGAAAAAAAACAAAAAAACAAAAAACAAAAACAAAACAAAAAATGGAGGAAAAGAAAGAAGCCATTAACCAGACACTAGAAACAGAAATAGTAATTTCAAAGTCATATCAATGTGTCAAATTTGCCTGTTTTGCAAAGCCACTGAACAGGAGCAATGAACAAAAACAGAGCAGGGAACAGACTCACTCTCCAGCACGCAGAGAACACGGGCAGCGCGATGTGAGTCGCTGAGGGGAACCAGTCCGGGCCACCGGCCTCAGGCCAGCCAGCTCCCCACACAGCCCCACCTAGCCGCTGTCCACTCATATGGATGCACAACCTACAGGAGGAGCAGACAGAGCCAGGGGGAGTATTTCTGGCAACAATTTGAAGGACATAGAAAGTAGCCCATGATAATGGGTGCCGGGACACAGTGCCACAGCCTTGAGGTACCAAATGTGACAAAAAGGCCCCTAGGCTGACAGAAATGGGAAGCGAGGGAGGTGAGAGAGAGGCAGAAAAGAGAAATGTGTACACTCTGGAGAGATGAAATGCAGTTCCTGACAGCTTTCCAGGCTGTGAACCCATTTCTACTTATTCCATTTTTCAGTCTCTAAACTGGATTTCTTTCTTTCTTTCTTTTTTTTCTCTTTCTGAGACAGTGTCTCACTATGCAGTTCAGACTGACCTTGAGCTTACTTTGTAGCCCAGGATGGGCTGGAATTTGCAAGGATCCTTCTGCCTCGGCCTTCTGAGTACTGGGATTACAGGTGTGCACCGTCACATCCAGCCTTTTAAACTGGATTTCTTAAACTAAAAGCTCTAGTTGGTCTTTACTTACATGAGTCATGAATCTTTGCAATTAAAATTTCCTTGATTACAGCCAATAGCAATGTAGCAATGTTGATGTCCTATAGATGATGATTGAAGTTAGCTTATTTTTAAGGAAGAAAGGTTAAGAAATAGAAACTCTTGCTCCATGTAAAATTATGTTCTTGTGGAGGGACAAACTTCTGGAGAAACGGCTCTCTCTTCTACCACCTCGTCCGAGATGCTACCTGAACACGACTCCAATACAGGAGATAAAATGCAAACTGGATCACAGCCTGGCTGGGCTTCCAGTCAAAAGAATAACCAGACAGTAACAAATGAGACAATTGAGATTTTCAGGGTTCCAATAAGGAAAAGTCACACAAGTTAAATGCAAAGCAGTCAAGTAATTTTGTTTATGTAAAATAGGTCCCATTTTGTGTTTTTGTTTTCAAACTTGAACACGGTTTTAGACTGATGACTTTAAATTGCTATAGTTGATGTTACAAACTAATGATATTTTCCCCCTACTGAAGGATGAACCCAGGTCCTCCCATGAGCTACATTCCCAGCTCTAACATTTGTATTGGTATTGGTACTGGTACTGGTACTAATATTAGCATTAGCATCAGTATCAGCATTGGCATTAGCATCAATATTAGTATTAGTAGTATTTATAGTATTAGTATTAGCATTAGTATTAGTATTAGTATTAGTATGAGACTGGCTCTTGCTAAGTTGCCCTGTCTGGCTTCAAACCTGCAGTACTCTTACCCCAGACTCCTCAACAGCTATGATTACAGGCACGTGGCTCTGTACCAGGCTATTTTGATGCTGTTCCTTTTCATTGTTTTTGTCTTAGTCAGTTAACATTTACTGTGAGTTTAATCTTTCTATGGGTTTCAAAGGAAAATAAGACATATCCCTACCATAGAAGTAGCTTGCACTTTGGTGGAAGCATTAAACATTAAAATAAAGTTTTAAAAACTTGATAATAATTTGATAATATTTGCTAATGATATGTTACAGTCAAAATTATGCTAGGAGTTTTCATACAATGTAAAATGTTATTTACTAAATTGAGATGGACAATCGATTTTCATTAAAAATTGTGATATGTACTATCAAATGAGCACTAAATAAAAATATATATAACCACTTAATCAGATGCTTAATGAAACACTTAGGTTCAATTTTGTTAAAAATTATATCAAACAAAAATATTTAACACATTAGTTTACTAATGAATTTTTATTTATTAATTTGAGAAATTAAGATTAATTTAAAATAATTCTTTAAAGATTCTTCATAGAATTACAAATAATATCATATAAATGAAACTCCTAGTATTCCTTAAGCATGAGAGAAATTAACAAGACATTTTCCAGCCTTATTTCTCAAACACTTGACCGAGTACAAAGTATATATTAAGTAATTAATGAAACTTTGTTTGATAAATAATTTAAGAACACTATGAAATTTGTTTTCTATACCTGGCAATATGCAAAGCACCAAAATTAATTTCCCTTTAAGTTTGTAATCAAGTAATCGTTTTACTCAAGTTTAATTAAATATCATTTATTCAAGGGAGCTAATGTATATTTGTTTAAGTAACACTAAGGTAAATAATTACTCTAGCTTTTGTCTTTTACTTTCTTCCTGTGTGTTCGGAAAGTGACAGTTAATAAAATACCACCATTTACAGGAAGCTGGGCGATTTAATATGAACATAGCATTTTGTGCAATGGTATATGGAAATATTTCATGCATGACCCTGGTGAAACTCTGGACTGAAATAAAAAAGTATAAATATATGTTTCTTTGTCTCTCATGCCAGTTTAAATTAGAAAGGCGTGAGTGTTTTCAGTGAGGAATCAACCAAACTTATGGCAAGTATCCATTTTACCAAACAACTGTGAAAATCATTTCAAAAGGGAAAACCTTAATCTTCAGACATAAATGAACCAATCTGGGGAAATAATTAGAATCAAATGTGAAAGTTGCACTCGGATGTGGGAAACACATAGGCTGTGTATGTGTATCAGGATAGTGTAAGAGGAATGCAAATAGACAAGTATTAGTTTGAATACAGGTAGATTTAGATAGTTATATTTAGATGTAAAAATAATCAGACACAATTAACCAACAATGTTCTAAAATACATTGACATTTTGTAGCACTTGCTGCTTCTTAACAAAAACACTTTAAAGTGTAAATGTAATCAAGTGTGTCGCTTGTCAGCACTGTCTCTGTTCTACTGCACCAAACTCTAGTCAGGCTTGAGGGGAGAATGTAGAAGTTAGAATCTGGAAAATAGGGGCTGGGGATTTAGCTCAGCGACACAGCGCCTGCCCGGCAAGCGCAAAGGAGTGAGTTCGATCCCCGGTACAAAAAAAAAAAAAAAAAAATCTGGAAAATAATTTAAAGGGCATTAAAATCATTCATCTTAACTTCCCACAAAGGAAAATTCTTTGCTGATAAATTTTTCTAAATATACAATAAGAAGTGATAAAATATTTATACAAACTATGCTAAAAATTTAAAAGAGAAAATAGTTTTCTATTCATTTTTGCAAGCAGTATAATAATCATCATAACTATGTGTGGCCTGAGCACTGCAACAATTGAAATTCATTACTTTATCTATACACATATATATGTTTATATATATGTATTTCACGTGGACACATGTATGTCACCATATCCTAGTTATTTCATAAATTTGAAATTAAGTGTCATACTAAAGGTAAGTAATATAATCTATCACATTAACAACAAGGATGAAAAAATATATGACCATCTCCAGAAGAAGAAAAAACCTTGGATAAAATCCATTTAGCACCCATAATAAACATTATTAAAATGTAGGCTTAGAAGGGACATTCTTTAATTTCCTAAAGGGCATCTGCCACATAATGCCTAGCTAACATGATAATGAATAATAAGATATTCAGTGCTTGCTCTTTAATTTTAAAAAGATGAGAATATCCATTCTCATCATCTCTTTTTAATTTTTCGATGATGGTCATGGCCAGCGCAATAAAAGAAAGCCTAATGAAGCCTATAGAGATTGAAAGGAAAGAAATAAAATCATTTTTATCATGGCTGACACAAACATATGTCATTAATAAGTGATTTTTAAAAGGAACACTGACTGGTCAATAAACAGCTAGAAATTATCTAAAAATATCATTTATAAAAGCCATCAAAAATGTATTTGAGGGGCCAAGGATACATCTTAGTGGCACAGTGCCTGCCTCACAAGCGCAATGTCATAAGTTCAGCTCCCAATACCAAAAACAAAACAAAACAAAACAAAACAAAACAAAAAAAACTATTCGATATAATCTAGAAAAGTTTGTGAGGTTGTTTTTTGTTTTTTTTTTTAAGATAAAAGAACGAAAACACATGCATTTACAAAATAACAAAAAAATAAAAGCAATACAGATTTTCAGACAAGGGGATAGGAAATTAACAATTGTTGTTGTATCACAAATAGATATCTTCAGCTTGAGTACTCAGGTAAACAAATATAGACATGTAAGACTGATCAAACAATTAAACATTAACTGTTCTTTCCAATAAAGAAATAAAAGTCAGTAGCACAACTATATTAGCTATCCTGTGCATACATATATACATAATTTTCCCCTTCTTTTCTCTTTTCCCTCATCCCATTTGCTCTTTACTTTTGAGCAGTTTCCTTCCCTTTGCCAATGTCTATCATACTTCATAGGTTTTATTCACTCTTTCAGGATCGTACACTAGTGAAACAATGTGGTATTTACACATGGGGGTCTGATTTATTTCACTTATGAGTATGTTCCTTAGTAGTGTCCATTTACCTATAAAAACCTCGAGTTTATCTTTCTTTATAACTGAGTAATATTCCATTATATAAAAATTCACAACTTTTTTATCCATTCCTCAGTGGATGGACATTTGGGTTGCTTCCATGATATAGTTATTACAAATTGAGTTGCTATAAACACGGGTGCACATATATCGCTGTGATATGATGTTTTCAGTTCTTCTGGAAAAATACCCAGAAGGGGAATACCTGGGTTGAATGGGACCTCTAGTCCTAGTTTTCTGAGGAAACTCCAAACTGATTTCCACAGTGGTGTCACCAGTCTGCCTTCCCACCAGTAGTGGAGAAGGGTTCCTTTTCTCCACAGCCCCACCAGCATTTGCCATGGTTGATTTCTTAATGATAGCCATTCTTTCTGGGGTGAGACGGAATCTAAGTGTTGTTTTAATTTGCATCTCCCAAATGACAAATGATGGTGAACATATTCGCCTGTATTTATTTGCCATTTCTATTTATTTATCTGAGAAGTGTGTAGTCACCTCAGATGTCCATTTTTTGATTGAGTATTTGAAATTGGAGGGGCTGATATATTTTAATTCTTTATATGTTCTAGACAGAAGCCCTTTGTTTGAGGGACAGTCAGCTAAAATTTTTTCCCAATTTGTGGGTTTTCTTTTTACTCTGCTGGTGATTTCTTTAGACGTGCAAAAGCTTTTCAGTAAGATGAGATCCCAGTTGTTGATTTTTTGAAGTATTTCTTGTGCAGTTTGGTTTTTGCTCATGAACTCTCTGCCGACCCTTATGTTTTCAAGATTTTAAGCTATTTTCTCTTCCAATAGATTTAGTGTTTTTGTTTTAATATTGAGATCTATGATCCATTTTGACTTGAGTTTGGTGCATGGTGAGACACATGGGTCTATCATGGGTCTATTTTCAGTCTTCGGCATGTAGCAAGCACCATTTGTTAAGGAGGCCACCTTTCCTCCAGTGAGCTTGTTCGGCCCCTTTGTCAAAGAGCAGGTGGCTCAGTGTATCTGTGGTGGTGGTTGCTTCCTCCAGTCTGTTCCACTCATCCTCAGGTCTGCTTTTTTAGCCAGTACCGTGTTGATTTTATCACAGTAGTTTGTAATATAATTTCAGGTAAGGCATTGTGATGCCCCCTGACTTGTCTTTGTTGCCCAGGATTGCTTTTGCTATTCTGGGTCTCTTCTGATTCCAGATGAATTTCAGGTGTGTTTTTTCTAGATCTATGAGGTATACTAATGATATTTTAATTGGGATTGCATTGAATCTGTACAACAATTTTGGGAGTATGGCCATTTTCACAATGTGGGCTCTTCCTGCCCATGAGCAACGAATATATTTCTATTTACTGAAATGCTCTTTGATCTCTTTATTCAGAGTACTGTAGTCTTCACTGTATATATCTTTCACTTCTTTTGTTAGATTAATTCCTAAATGTTTCAATTTCTTGGGTGCTATTGTGAAAGGTATGGTTTCCTTAATTTCTTTCTCAGTCTGTTTGTTGTTTGTGTATAGGAGTGTTATTGATTTGTGGGTGTTCACTTTGTGTCCAGTTACACTGTTGAATTTGTTGATTGATTCAAGGAGTCTTCTTGTGGAGTTTTTGGGATCTTCCATGTAAAGTATCATGTCATCTGCAAATAGTGATAATTTTATTTCTTCCTTTTCTATCCCTATTCCTTTTATTTCTCTCTCTTCTCTAATTGCTCTGGCTAATGCTTCTGGAACTATGTTGGGCAGGAGTGGTGACAGTGGACATCCTTGTCTTGTTCCTGATTTTTAAAATGAAGGCTTTCAGTTTTTGTCTGTTTAGTATGATGTTGGCTGTTGGATTGTCATGGATGGCTTTGATCAGATTGAGGTAGACCATCTATTCTTATTTTCAGGAGGGATTTTATTATGAATGAGTGTTGGAATTTGTCAAAAGCTTTCTCTGCATCTATTGAGATGATCATGTGGATTTTGTGTTTGGCTCTATTGATATGGTGTATTACATTTATTAATTTGCATATATTGAACCAACCTGCATTCCTGAATGAATCCAACTTTGTCATCATGTATGATTTTCTTGATGATTTGCTACATTCTATTAGCTAGTATTTTACTGAGTATCTTTGCATCTATATTCATTAGGAAGATTGGTCTGTAGTTCTCTTTCTTGGTTGGGTCTTTCTCTGGTTCTGGTATCAGTGTAATATTTGCCTCCAGAAATGGGTTAGGGAGAATTGTTTCCATTTCAATTTCATTGAAGAGTGTGAGGAGTATTGGCATTAAATCTCATCTGAAATTCTTGTAGAATTCTGCTGTGAATCCATCAGTGAAAGGGCTCTTCTTTGTGAGTAAGTTTGTAATCACGTTTTCTATTTCATTGATATTGTCTTGTTCAGGATTTTTATATATTCTTTTCAACTTTGGTAATTTGTATGTATCTAGGAATCTATTCATATCTTCTGAGTTTTCTATCCTATGGGAGTAAAGATTTTCAAAGTAGATATTGATAATCTGAATTCCTATAGGATCTGTAGTGATTTCACCCTTTTCATTTCTTATTGAATGAATTGGAGTTTTTTCCTTTCTTTTTTTCATAAGATTGGCAAGGGGTTTACCAATTTTATTCATTCTTTCAAAGACCTAACTCTTTGATTTATTTTTATAGTGTTTTCTTCATCTCAGTTGCATTAATTTCTGCCTGATATTTTAATTTCCTCCCTTCTTTGGGTTTGACTTGTTCTTCTTTTTCTAAAATTTTGAGGTGCAGCATTAGGCTATTTATTTTTTCTCGTTCTGGCCTCCTGATGTGTGAGTTCAGCCCTATAAATTTTGCTCTGAGGACTTCTTTCAGTGCATCCCACAGATTCTGGTAAGTTGTATTTACATTTTTGTTTCTTTGTAGGTATTGTTTAATTTCCTCTTTAATTTTGTCTGTGATCCATTGGTTGTTCAGGAGGCTGTTATTTAATTTCCAAATGTTTTGGTGTTTTTGGAGTTCCTTGTGCCATTATTTTCCAATTTTATTGCACTATGGTCAGATAATATGCATGGAATAATTTCAGTTCTTTTGCCTTTATTTAGGCATGCTCTATGGGCTAGAATATGGTCTATTTTAGAGAATGTCCCAGGTGCAGCTGAGAAGAATATGTATTCTGATGTGAGGTGGAACAGTCTGTAAACATCTACTAAGTCCATTTGTTTCCAGATTTGGTTAAGATCTGTTATTTCTTTGCTGATTTTTTGTCTAATTGATCTATCTCTTTGTACAAATGGGGTGTTTAGGTTCCCTATTACAGTAGTGTTATTAATTATTTGGTTTTTCATGTCTGTTAAGATTTGTCTTATATCCTTTGGTGTTCCCATACTTGGTGCATACATGTTTATGATTGTTATCTCTTCCTCTTGAAGTTTTCCCCTAACAAGTGTGTAGTGACCTTCTTGATCTCTTTTAATTATCCTTGGTTTTAAATTCACATTGTCTGCAAACAGAATAGCTACACCTGCTTTTTCCTGTGTTCCTGTTGCATGGAGAATTATTTTCCATCTTTTGACTTTCAGTCTATGGATTTTCTTTTGAGTAAAATATGATTCCTGTATACAGCATATTGTTGGACTTTGTTTCTTGATCCACTCTGTCAGTCTGTTTCTTTTGATTGGTGAATTGAGACCATTTACATTAATGGTTATAGCTAATATGGGTTGGCTTATCTTTATCATGTTATTTACTTGCTGTTGGTTTTCTATTTTTTTCTCTGTGTTTAATTGCTTGCTTTGCTTGAGGGTTCCTTTCTACTGTTGTTCTTGAAATTATGGTCATTTTTTTCTCTGTCTAGAATATCTTTTAGTACTCTTTGTAGGGTTGGTTTGGCACTCATGAAGTTCTTCAGTTGTTCTTCATTACTGTAATATTTTATTTCTCTGTTGTATTTGAAGGATAGTTTGGCAGGGTACATCAGTCTTGGTTGGAAGCTGTTTTGTCTCAGGACCTGGAATACTTCACTCCAAGCTCTTCTTGACTGGATGGTTTGTGTTGAGAAATCTGCTCTGATTCTGATAGAATTTCCTTTATAGGTGATCTCGGTTTTTTTCTCTAACTTTTAATATTCTGGGTTTTTTTGCTTTTAATATTCTGTTCTTTTGCTGAAGGTCTAGGATCTTGACTATTATATGTCTGGGTGTAGTTTTATTTTGGTTATGACTAGTTGGAGTTCTATGTGCCTTACTTATGTGTATATTAGATTCTGATTCTATGCTTGGGAAATTTTCTGCTATTACTTCAGCAAATATTCTTTTTATGTCATTTATATTGCCTCCTGCTGTTTTGTTGACAGCTATTATTCTTACATTATTTCTCTTTGCCTCATCTTGCAGTATTTGAATTGATTTTTTCTGTTTCCTAGTTAATTTCAAGAGATCCTTCCTTTGCAATCATTAGCTGCAAAACTGTCTTCAAGATCTGAAATTCAATCTTGGGCTTCACTCAAGCAGTTTTTTCAGGAGTCTCTGCCTTCTGTGCACCCAGTGCAAACAGGAGAATCCTGACTCAGAAGGCCCACAAACTGTTAACATGGGAGTTTGTGTTTGGACCCTCCCTGCACATGCCCTGAGCCACCTCAGGTACTAGAGCAGGTGATACACGAACTGCTAGCACTGAAGTTCGAGTCTGGGCTTTATCTGTGCCCTGACCTCCTGGAAGTCAAAGACACAGGTGGTATGTGATCACCTCCAGTACAGACCAGGTCTGGCTCCTTTGCACACCCTGAGCTGACTGGAGACACAGAATCAGGTGGTCCACAACATGCGGACATCACAGTTCACAGCTGAACACCCAGAGAATGAGGTATTTCCCATCTACTTAGTTGGGGCAGTTTAGGTGACTTGCAACCCTGCTGCCACTATAGTCTGAGTCTCTGCCCTCTGTGTACCTAGAGCAGATGGGAGATCCTGACTCAGAAGGCCCACACACTGCTAACACAGGGGTTCACGTTTGGGCCCTCCCTGCATGTGCACTGCACCGCCTAAAATACTAGAGCAGGCAGTCCACAAACTGCTAGCACTGCAGTTCAAGTCTGGGCTTTACTTGCACCCTGACCTCCTGAAGGTCACAGTCACAAATGGTCTGTGATCACTGCCAGTGAAGCCCACATCTGGCTCCTGTGCATGCCCTGAGCTGCCTGGAGACACAGAATCAGGTGGCCAACAAACTGTTGACCCTGAAATTCGTGTCTGGGTTCTGTCTGTGCCCTAAATTGCCTGGGGACACAAGACCACTAGTCCATGGTTGCACCACCAGTGCAGCTGGCTTTTGGGTCATCTGCAAGCTCTGAGCAACAAGGGGACACTGGTTCAGACAGCCTGCCATCAGGTGGCATCACAGTTTGCGTCTGAGACCTGGGAGAACTAGGTACACTTCACCATCTGCCAGAACACTCCAGACTAAGCAGCACATCTCAGTGGACACTGAAGGACAAGCCTGACCACCAGAAAAACGAGGGACACTAGTGACCTTTGCTGAGCTGCCAGGGAAGAGGGAGACAGAGTGTTCTGCCTCCAGCATTAAACGTGACAAGAAGAAGAACTAAAATACTATCTCAGAACTTCATCCCACTCAGAACAAGTCTAGGAGACATCAACATAGGCAAACTTGGTAAACACACACCTGAAATATCTGAAATGATTGCAATGGAAGTAAAGAAATAACTCCATCAGGCCATAGAAGAGATCAGATTAGAAATAATCTCTCAAGGCAAAAAATGAAGTGACAGTAATGAAAGAATTGCTCAGCACATCCAGAGAAGAAATATATAAAAAATAGGTGAACATAGGCAACAGATGGAAACATTACATGAACAATATAGGAATTAACTAGAATGCATGAAACAGAATTGAAGAAACATCTAGGATATCAAAGTGTCCATTGAAATCTGGCAAAACTGCTTGAATGAAGCTTAAGATAGAATTTCAGATTTTGAAGACAGTATGGCAGCTACTGACCATGAAAGAAAGGATCTCTTAAAATTAACAAGGATCCTGGAAAAATCAATTCAGCAACTGCAAGACAAGGCAAAGAGGAATAATATTCAACTAACAGGAGTCAGTGAAACAGCAGGAGGCAACACAAATGACATAAAAAGAATATTTGCAGAAATCATAGCAGAAAATTTCTCAAGCATGGAAACAGAATCTGATATACAGTAAATGAGGCATATAGAACTCCACCTAGTCATAACCAAAATAAAACTACACCCAGACATATAATAATCAAGATCCCAGATCTCCAGCAAAAGAACAGAATATTAAAAGCTACTAGAGAAAAAAAAACAGATCACCTATAAAGGAAAGCCCATCAGAATCATGGCAGACTTCTCAACACAAATCCTCCAGTTGGGAAGAGCTTAGTGCAAAGTATTACAGGTCCAGAGACAAAATAGGTTCCAGCCAAGACTGATGTATCCTGCCAAACTATCCTTCAAATTCAATGGAGAACTAAAATATTTCCATGACAAACAACAACTGAAGAACTTCATGAGTGCCAAACCAACCCTACAAAGAGTACTAAAAGATATTCTACACAGAGATAAAAATGACCACAATTTCAAGAACAACAGTAGAAAGGAACCCTCAAGCAAAACAAGCAATTAAACAGGTAGAAAAAGTAGGAAAGCAACAGCAAGTAAATAACATGACGATAAGTCAACACATATTGGTTATAATCATAAATGTAAATGACCTCAATTCACCCGTCAAAAGAAACAGACTGGCAGAGTGGATTAAGAAATGAAATCCAATGATATGTTGTATACAAGAAACATATTTTACTCAAAAAGAAATCCGTGGACTGAAAGTCAAAAGATGGAAAATAGTTCTCCATGCAACAGAAACCCAGAAAAAAGCAGGTGTAGTTATTCTGTTTGCAGACAATGTGAATTTAAAACCAAGAACAATCAAAAGAGATAAAGAAGGTCACTACATACTTGTTAGGGGAAAACTTCAAGAGGAAGAGATAACAATGATAAACATGTATGCACCAAGTATGGGAACACCAAAGGATATAAGACAAATCTTAACAGACATGAAAAACCAAATAATTAATAACACTATTGTAATAGGGGACTTCAATACCACTTTGACACAGATAGGTCAACTGGACAAAAAATCAGCAATGAAATCACTGATCTGAACCAAATCTGTAAACAAATGAACTTAGTAGATGTATACAGAGTGTTGCACTCCACCACATCAGAATACACATTTTTCTCAGCTGTACATGGGACTTTCTCTAAAATAGACCATTTGCTAGCCCATAGAGCATAGATAACTAAATGCAAACAACTGAAATTATCCCATGCATATTCTCTAACCACAGTGCAATGAAACTGGAAATTAATGGTGAAAGGAACTCCAAAAATTCCAAAACACTTGGAAATTAAATAACAGCCTCCTGAACAATCAATGGGTCAGAAAAGAAATTAAACAAGAAATTAAGAAATACCTACAAATAAATGAAAATATAGATACAAATTACCAGAATCTTTGGGATGAACTGAAAGCAGCCCTCAGGGGAAATTTACAGCGGTAAACTCTCAAATAAGGAAAACAGAAAGAGAATGAATAAATAGCCTAATGCTGCACCTCAAACCTCTAGAAAAAGAAGAACAAGTCAAGCCCAGTGTTCAAAGAAAGGAGGAAATTATAAAGATCAGGGCAAAAATTAATGCAATTGAGATGAAGAAAACCCTACAAAAAAGAAATGAATCAAAGACTTGCTTCTTTGAAAGAAAAAATAAAATTGATAAACCCCTAACCAACCTTATCAAAAAAAGAAAAGAAAAAAATCATATTCATACAATAAGGAATGAAAAAAAGGAACTCACTACAGATCGTACAGAAATTCAAAAGATCATTAATACCTACTTTGAAAATCTTTACTCTAATAGGATAGAAAACCCAGAAGAAATGGAAGATTTCTAGATATGTACAAATTATCAAAGTTGAATCAAGAAGACATAAAAATCCTGAACAGCACAATGTCAATTAATGAGATTTAAAATGTGATTAAAAACTTTCTGACAAAGAAAAGCCCAGGCCCTGATGGATTCACAGCAGAATTTTACAAGAAATTCAGAGAAGATTTAATACCAACACTCCTCAAACTCTTTATCGAAATTGAAAAGGCAGCAATTTTCCCTAACTCATTTCTGGAGGCAAGTGTTATACTGATTCCAAAACCAGAGAAGGACCCAACCAAGAAAGAGAACTACAGACCAATCTCCCTAATGAATATAGATGCAAAGATACTCCCTAATGAATATAGATGCAAAGATACTCAAATAAAATGAGTATAGATGCAAAGATACTCAAAAAACTAGCAAATAGAATGCAAATCATCAAAAAAATCATACACCATGACTAAGTTGGATTCATTCCAGGAATGCAAGAATGATTCCAAATTCATTAATCAATTAATGTTATATACCATATCAATAGAGCCAAGACAAAAACCACATGATCATCTCAATAGATGCAGAGAAAGCTTTTGACAAATTCCAACACACATTCATAATAAAATCCCTACTGAAAATAAGAATAAATGGTCTACCTCAATCTGATCAAAACCATCCATGACAATCCAACAGCCAGCATCTTTCTAAACGGACAAAAACTGAAAGCCTTCATTTTAAAAATCAGGAACAAGACAAGGATGTCCACTGTCACCACTCCTGCCCAACATAGTTCCAGAAGCATTAGCCAGAGCAATTAGAGAAGAGAGAGAAATAAAAGGAATAGGGATAGAAAAGGAAGAAATAAAATTATCACTATTTGCAGATGACATGATACTTTACATGGAAGATCCCAAAAACTCCACAAGAAGACTCCTTGAATCAATCAACAAATTCAACAGTGTAACTGGACACAAAGTGAACACCCACAAATCAATAACACTCCTATACACAAACAACAAACAGACTGAGAAAGAAATTAAGGAAACCATACCTTTCACAATAGCACCCAAGAAATTGAAACATTTAGGAATTAATCTAACAAAAGAAGTGAAAGATATATACAGTGAAGACTACAGTACTCTGAATAAAGAGATCAAAGAGCATTTCAGTAAATAGAAATATATTCGTTGCTCATGGGCAGGAAGAGCCCACATTGTGAAAATGGCCATACTCCCAAAATTGTTGTACAGATTCAATGCAATCCCAATTAAAATATCATTAGTATACCTCATAGATCTAGAAAAAACACACCTGAAATTCATCTGGAATCAGAAGAGACCCAGAATAGCAAAAGCAATCCTGGGCAACAAAGACAAGTCAGGGGGCATCACAATGCCTTACCTGAAATTATATTACAAACTACTGTGATAAAATCAACACGGTA